>NW_005187514.1:497793-539174 GCF_000239375.1 Pundamilia nyererei | reverse complement strand
TTTTTTCAAGTCAAGTCTAAAGTCATAAAATTAATGACTCGAGTCTGACTCGAGTCCAAGTCATGTGACTTGAGTCCACACCTCTGATTGTAACATATTGTTGCTATGCTACAATTCTTCTGGTTTTAAACATATGTCAGGACAATGCTTCTTGACAATTTGAAGTAAAAAATTAGATGCTCATATTTGAAAGTGCCTTAGTTAACCTACTTAAGGCCCTGAGATCTCTTGGTGACCATCTGCCAAATATCGGTCAAAAAGGGAAAAATGCATATTCCCTGACTGGTTGGCAGGTGGTTGCTGGAGACTGAAACTAATTGCTAAAGCTCTAGTCACCAAGGCCTGGACATGGGTCAGATACCCCCTGACCACAGGTGGCTAGGGAAAAATGGTTGCTGGCAGTTCTAGGTAAAACACGTTCCAAACAGGTATATGGTTCTGCACTGAAAACCTCCTTGTGATTGGTTTGGTTGTTAGCAGAGTGCCTTGGTTTCTCATAGTTTACATGCATCTTTTCTGCAAACACTCACGTATGAGTGTTTGAGTGTTTGCAGTATATTATACTTCTTCCTACTCCATTTCAGACTTAATAATTGTCATTTCATGTCATTTAGACCCTGTTTTATTTTATTTATTTATTTATTTTTTGTTTTGTCTGAGCACATACGTGTGTGTATTTACATATATATTCGTATTTGTAAATGCAAGTATGTGTACTTGTGTATATATTGTTTTTTTCTGTATATGTCTGAAATAAAGATACAATAATAATAACAATAACTCACCAGTAAAGTTTGCCTTCAAAGTAACAGTTGCACCCTTCGGTTTGCCTTGCACTTTTTGCAGTTTCACATCCACTCAACTGGTAGTGAGCAAATGTTTGCAGACAAGTTGGTGTCTTCCTTGCAATTTACAGGTGACGGTGGCAGTCTGCTAGTAACCAAAGCAATCACCAGAAGGTAGCACCCTCCTGGAGACCAACTTTACCCAGCAACTTCCCAGCCAGTCAGGGAATACACAATTTCCTTCATCAGTAGTTGTCAGGTGATTGCCAAAGGTTCTTTAGGCCTGAGTGACTCAGGCCTAAAGCAGGTACCACTGGTAATGAGTTGTATTGGTCACCAAAGTCCAATCAAGCCACACTTAAGTGTCCCTGCTCTATTTGCTCTGGGAGTCCTGTTGTTGAATCTTAAACTCACTAAAAAATAAGGTACAAAACTTTACTTTTGTGTTCTTTAAGATGTGCCTCTCTCTCACACACACACACCTTCTATTGTGTTTTATTATTATCATTTGAGATATTCATTTAAACGTCTGAAATTCATTGCTTTTTGAAGGGCAATCCCGTTTTGTGTACATTGTCTCATTTTTTTGCAATGATACTCTCCAGAGAAGCTCATATTTTTGAATCTGTGTCTGTCTGTGCATGAGAGCATGTGTTGGGGATGTCACAGCTTCATAGATAGTGGTTTTAATGAGTATCATTCATTCATTCACAATCTAATATGACCTTGTTGCTTTCTGCCTTATTCCAAATAGCACTGTTATTCAATAAAAAGTCAGTCTAATATACTGTAGGCTATATGAGTACACGCGTACTTTTCCAGTAAGTAGGCCACTTGGGTATAATGTTACAAAGGAAATGAAAACAGTTCTGAAAAACAGCTATTTCAAAGTTTTGTCAGACTGCATCAATATCCATACCCATTATGGTGACGAGACAAAAAAAGAACAAAAAAACAAGACTTACTAGAATATTTCAGGACTACACAAATCTTTTTTTTAAAGTATTTGTTTATGCTAATTTTCTTTGCTTACAATTTCTCGTTCCGTTTCATATCAAAAAGACATCCAATCATTTCTGCACAGATTGCCTTTTTTATGTTAATTTCACTATCTCACTGAAAATAAGTAAACATAGCTAGTACTTAGTTAAAGTGAAGAAAAATAAATTCATAGGATCCCACTCATTCTGTCAACGTCCACATTATCATTAGGCCAGATACTCACACAAGCTTCTATGAATACACAAACCTGGTATACAAAAGGGATAAGCATTAATAGTAATGACATCTTGTCATGTTTCCCATTACATTATTTAATTAAACCTTTTTGTAAGCTCGTTTTCCTTAAGATCTTTTTTTTTGGTTTTCAAAGCTGAGAGTTTCTTCTCATGGCCAAATTAAATTTGTTTGTCAAACATCCTTAAACATGTACGTGCTTGCACTTTGTACTACCACACCTTTTTTTTTTCCTGAACAGTTATCTGTTATGTATGGCCACATGATGCCTCATTCAAGGGCAGTCCGCTCACCTGCATTTCATCCTTGAGAGCTGATTTCCCCTGGTGAGTGGAGCTGACCTCGGTGCAAATGCAGATGAGCATGTGGCCAGTGCCAACAAAAGATCAAGACCTTTGCTCCCTCTGATTCAAACATGAGGGCTTATTTTAGTACCTACAGTTGTTTTTCTTTTTGATATTTTTTTTGTGGGATGAAAATATATTTGAAAATAGTCTTCTGCTTCTCATCTGTCTGCTGTCAGTCACCGAGTGGATGCAGCAGTTCAGAAGTCACGCTGACCTTGACAAAAAAAGCCGTCTTCTGCTAACACACCTGCATGCCAATTGCCTTATGCTGTTGCTCTGGGATGTGAATTAAAATATTCAGGATGTATCCTGAAATTTTCTTGCTTTTTGGAGTCTTTAAAGTTGCAGTTCTAGTTCCATAAAGGAGTTGAATAATGCCCACAGTGTGAGAAATGTGATTTTAGTGTGGGGTAAAAAACAGATTAAATCTGGTTCAGTCTCTATGTGTTAATACACTGATTTTGCTAGTCTCATTAGGACTCCATCAGTCCTCAGCAGTAACAGTAGTATTAACAACAAATCAGAGGTTACACTCTTATTTTCCCATTTTTTTCTTAGTAATTTTCTCCATAGCACACCAGCCCTTTTGTGCTTTGTGCGTGTCATCTACTAATTTTGCAAAGCACACTAACCTTTCCCAGCACAATGTGATAATGGTAGGCTTAATGTCACGTTGTCGCTTCTTGAGGGAAGATAGGGAATCATTTGGGAATTTCATAAAAGATTAAGTGTAATAATTATCCCCTGCACAATTATGAGGGACATGTAGCTGACTGTAAAGGTGGATGCTAGTGTTGAAAAGAACACATCATTTTACAGAGTGAAAGGTCTTTTCTGTCTGACAAACACTGCATTCATTATGCAGACCTTTCCCTACCATGTTACCCAGTTACTGCAAATAAAGGTAAATTCTGCAGGCAGCTTATTACGATTTAAGTTTTATTGTTAAATGACCTCTGGCTCAGGGACCAATCCCTCAACATGAGGGGTGGGTTGAACTTATTAGAGCTGGCAATTGGGATATAAATTCTTAGTTTGATAGCAGAGTGTAGCCAAAGGGTCATGTTATCTATTATTATTACATCTGTAATATTGTAGAGAGCAATTAATGAACTAAATTACCATTCTGGTGCAACAGCTTTTAGGGGGACCTGCAGAATTGGCTCTTCTTCTTGAGAATTAGTTTGGTTATAGACAGAAATGATTTTGATGAGCAATATGGGTTTATTCCAGTTATATTTATTCAGTATGATAAGAGGGGCACCTCAGTATGAACCATATATGTTTAATTTGTGTGATATACTGGGACATTTATGATTACACCTATTTGTATCTATTGGAGCTATTTGTTTATATTTTGTAATGTTGTAATATGTTGTATTATTTAATTTAGTTTAGTTTTTATACTGTTCTGCATCCGAGAAGCTTGTGGGTGGTTTTTTTTTTTTGCTCTCTCGAACAAAAAAGATTTTTGGAAATCCTAAAGCAACCAACTATTCTGGGAAGGTTTTCCATGCAGTTTAGGAGTGTGTATATGAGAATTTTCTTCCATAATTATTCCATCGCTCTAATCCAACAAAAAAGGCGTTGAAGTCAGTCACGTTCTTTTATACCAAACTCGCTCATCCATGTTTTTATGGAATTTGTCGCTACTGTTCCTACAAAGCTGGGAGCATGAAGTTGTCCAAAATATCTTGGTATGCTGAAGAATTAAAAGTTCCTTTCACAGGAACTAAGGGGTCGAGAACACCTGAAGAACAAACCCACACCACAATCCCGCCTTCACCTTTAGCACAATGTCTTCTAGCAAGTGCTGTTCTCTTATCAACAACCAAACCCAAACTTGTCCATCTGCAATTCTCAACTGCAACATTATGGTGCTCATTTAATAAATTATGGTCTAATGTGGACTTTATACATGAACTACCATATTCTTTACAGGAGGGCTACCATTTTATTTAACATTTTGTAGAAGCATGCAATGTGCAGCTGATTTAGTGTTGTTAAAAAAAACAAAAACAAATAATGATCACGAAAAAGTAAGTCGGTTGGATGGATGATGCCAAAAGGTGGCTATGTCCATCTATCTGTCTGTGAGGATATTTCTGGAACTTGACGCTTGTGTTATATTTTTGCAGTGTTTGAAACAGGTGAGTAAAAACTACATGTAGCTCCTTTGAGTTTAAATGTTTGTGTTTATATGTGAGCTCAGAAGTAGGTTAATTAAGTGTCGGGGGTGGTTTTTATGCTGATCATACACAAGAATACTAATTAGATGAATGGTTACACAAAGCTTTAGATAAAATTACACATGGGAACATGAGTGAAAAAAGGGAGGGGGTTATGTTTTCCTTGCTATTTTCCCATGAGTTTGTTGACTGACATCTCAGTAAGAGAGACAAGTATAAATAGCTCTTACCACTGGGATATAGTGAAAGATAGAAAAGAGGGGTGAATAACTTAAGCCTGGACTTGTATAGAAAAGAAAGAGGAGTTGAATGAGGAGAAGAAGAGTGGAAAATGTGCCTGCTGAAGCGTAAAATTAGCAATTACGTTGGGTGTCATCAGTAATGACTATTTCAGTCCAGATAAAGGGGGGTTAATGTCCAACAGTGAGACTGTAATTCAGCTGTTACACCTCTGTTCAATCAGGCGGTCAGGGGAGGCTGTGATAGAGCACAACCCAGCTCAAAAATCGCACCTATGCACCAATAAGCCAAGATGGCCGCCATCTGCTGGGAAAGCTTTCAGAGGCAATTTATTTTTTAAGACCCATATGCTGACCTTGGTTGTGAAAGAGCAAATTTGTATGAAATCACATTGCAGGTTCTGTCCCACCGCGTGTGCATTTGGGAGTGTGGGTCTATATCTGGGCTTTTACATGTTGTTGAATTTTCTCTTTACTGAAACAAGTGCAACACCTAAGTCTGGGAATTCAATTGGCTGAAAGAGGGCAGTCAGTGAGGCAGTTTGAGATAAGGATGACAAGTGGAGATTTACTTCACCCTGGTCTCTAACTTAGTGGGAACTTCAGAGATGTGGGACTACATATTCATTGCCAAATTTTAATCAATACTCCCTATGAATATGAATGTATTTTCTATCTTGAGGCTGTAAACATGTTTTGTTTTTCTGTTGTGACTATCCTAACCTTATGAAGAAACGATCACAGCCAGCTACTGGAAATAGAAATCTTGATTTTCATATTTACACAGGCACCTTCACGTCTGTCCACGTCTGGGAAATTTGTCTATCAAAATAGTCTCGCTCATTTGGTTTGATTATTCTGTAGCTCTCATAAAAAATAACCATCTGTCCTTGGTTTCCGGAAGAAGCGCTTTTTAAAATCCCTACGCTTTAATTCATCACCATGATGTCACATCTATCACCGTGGCGACGGGAATACAAATGAGGTGGATGCACGCTCAGTGGCCCGCTGTAAATAATTTACTGTTTTGTTTTATTGGAAACAGAGACACAACATTATTTTCTGCTAGAACTCCCCTTGGCCAAGGTCTGCAGGCACATTCATCCAGAATTCATCGTATAGAGAAAGTTAAGTCTCAGTTTTATGTATCTTTATTATTATGCATTATCACTCTAACCATTAAGGAGGGTTCTCTTATGGCCTGGATAAACATTGGAGTGCTGTATGTGAGATGACGTGATGCATCACAACTCCTCAAAGCCATATGGTGAAAGACTGGATATACGTGATGTATTTGTTATGCTTTAAAAAACCAGATTAGGACATGTTCTATTCTCTCTTTTATTGTTATGATGAATCACTTGTTATCTTGCACACACAGGGACACTAGCACAAGGACACTCACAAAGCACACACATATAATTATGCACAGAGGCATCTAGGCAAACACCCTGCATCCACCCTCTCTTTACCCTGGTCTGTATACCATAAGTCACTTCTATACAGTATGAATATAAAAACTTTCCTTGGCAGAACATCTATCCACATGTTTACAGTGCAATTCTGAATGGTAATCTATGTCTGCCACTTCACTGACAGTGTTGATTATAAAAGCTTTAAATGTTATCCTTGATTACCATGCATCACTACTGGAGTTACTACTACTTATTTTTTTAGAACACTGCACTTTTTTCACCTTTGAACTTATCCTAATCCTGCTCATGGAGTGGCATATATCAAATCTGAATTGTCTTTACAAGTATAAATGTATCCATTTGAGATTTTATCAATTTAAGCACATCCCAATCTATAAGACTAAGTCGTTAAAATCCATATGAGTTCCATTATTTTTTCTTTACTTATAGGTAGGGATGGGTATCGTTTAGGTTTTATCCGATACCGGTGCCAAATCGGTACTTTTGAAACGGTGCCGGTGCTCAAACGGTGCTCAAACCGGTGCTTAAAGAATGGAGAACACAAAATTGGTCCAAAAACCTCTTATGTTCAGCTGTTTTTTGTAAAAATATAACAATGTTAGCCTTTTCTGCAGCTATGGGGCATATATGGTATCACTCTTGGCTGGAAGCAGTGCTTAAACAATGGAAAAAACACAAACGTTGTCCAAAAACCTCTCATGTTTAACTGTTTTCCACTTTTTCTTTGGTCATTTTAGCCTTTTTGGCCAGGGTGAAGGGAGTATCTGCCATCAAACAAGAAGACAGCCGCATGTAGCTATGATGATGTTTGCTAGTTCACCTTACATGCATTAATGTAATAACGTGGTTAGCCTACTCAACGTAAATTAGCTACTCACGCAGAGAAGAACGGCTGCTGCATCATCATCCGTCATCATTTCTGCTACACTGGCAGGGCTAGGGGCCAGGACTCTCCTCTTCGTGTTTTTGGGTATGTTGCATAACAGGCAACCCACCCGCAGTAGATGCGCTCGGTGTTAGGTCTCGCGGCAAGCTATCAAATACGGCGCATTTCTGGGCTTTTAAAAAAAACGCTATGCGTCGCCAGGTGTTTCATCGGATTCGAGGTGTTACCTCCTTTGACAGTATCACAGTATCAGCTTAAAGCACTTGTTGCTGCTGAGTTTGCATATTTTGCTGTGAAGTACAGCCAGACTTTGACCGCTTCGCCTTGGGCATTTTTAATCTGTAGCTCTGCTCTAACAGAACGTACGTACCTGGCCCCGCCTACTATCCTCGGAAACGTAAAATGATTGGCTAGAATCTAAAGTGTATCACAGCTCAGGGGAAAAAAGCACCGAAATAAAGCACCGAAATGTGCGCTGCTTTTCGGTCTGGTTACTACCGTTTATGTCAGAACCGGTACCCATCCCTACTTATAGGGCACAATAGTACTATTTTACTGCAGTATTTTGGAATAATAATACACAGCTTTTCCCTGTTCAGTGTCAAAGCCCATGGCACAGCCAAAGGTAGTTAAGGGGGATATGGCCACTGCAGAAACTTCATAGTCCTTTCTAGGTGCCTGTACAATGAAACAAGTGTAATACTGTGCAAAAGTCTTGGCTCTCTCCTCTTTATATTTTGCTTCCAAGGAGCCAGGGCTTCTTGTCATTTTTAAAAGTGGTCTTGAGCAATAGGTCTCGAGACTTTTCAAAGTTTTTCTTCAAACATTGGCTGCTTTTTCATTCATTTTCAGTCCAGTCCTCCTAGCTGACCATTTTCACAGACAAAGGAATAATTGGTAGGTTTAAAGCTAGTATCTACAGGAGATGAACAGTGTCTGAAATTCATGTCCTTAAGAAATAGGACAAAAACCAGACACAGTTGAACAATTTGTTGTTCACTGAAGCCTCATCAGAAATGGCTGTCAAGAAGCTATTCTTAAAGAAGAGAAACAGGGACAAAAGTTCAGTATGCTGAACTTGGCAAGATAAAAATAATGGTAACAGGACTTGTGGAGTGATACATTTGAGAACTTTAGTTCAAATCATTGTCAGTGTGTATGGATGAAGTCAAGAGAGATGTATAACGGTGAGTGTCTACAGCCATCTGTAAAACATGTTGGAGGCTCTGTCATGTGCTGGGGCTGCATTTCAACCAGTGGTGTTCAGAATCTTGTCAAAGTTGATGGAATTACAAATGCAGAAAAGTACTGTCAAATTTTATTCCAGCATACAATACCATCTGGAAAGTATCAAAGAGGCAATGGCTTCATTTTTCTGCATCCAAGTATGCTTTAAGTAAAGGCATACTTGTACAGACAAACACAGAATAGCACACTGTCAGTCGTGGATTAGCCTCCCCAGAGCGTGGAACTCATCATCGAAGCTAGATTGGATCATTTTGACATAGAACAGAAGAAAAGGCTGCCAACATTCAAAAGAGAGCTTTAAAATGTCTTTCAATAAGTCTAAAGAACCATTCCTGAAGACTACTTAAAGAAATGACGAGAAAGCTTGTCTAAGAGTTCAGGCTGCACTGAAGAATGAAGAATTGAAGAATAAATTGCTACAACTATTTCACATTTTCCTAGCAAAATATTAAGAAATGAGGGATGACTCAAGACAGTGCTGTACCCAGGTGCAGTCATCTACACAGTCACACAAGGGTGGTTATGGACTGAATAATCTAACACAGGTTGTCTAAATCTAATTATAAATGCATTCACATAAACGTTAAAATACACTATAAAGCAGCACAGTTGCTCTGGCCAGATCCAGCCACAATGGCAAAAAAAGCTGACTGTGTAAGGTAATAGGCTTATTGATATTACCGCCCCATCATTAAAGCACATGTATCTCTGTTTAGATTTAGATTTATAATCTTCCGTTGAATTAATGTTTCCTTGTAATCATTCTTATTTGTAAATAATTCAGTCTTATTCCTTAACTTTCAGCTCTTGTGTTAAACAGCTTTGCGAGCAAATTATGGAAGCCAAAGTAAGGTGAAGTGGTAAATACTGCAGATTATAAATAAGGTCGAAAAGTAAAGCGATTAAAACAGTTAAAAAAAGGAAATGGCTTTGAAATCGCTTGCTGCAAGCAGGGACAAAAATGAGTGAGAATTTACTGTCATTAGCAGATATTTTCATACATGTTGATCTTTTACCTGAGCATAATCCGCTCTAAAGGGGTTTTTGGTCTGCAGCATAAGTTACCACAATGATGTCATTAACTCTCTTAACCCTTAAAACCCTAGTTTTAGTGACTCTCAGCAATCAGAATAAGCAATTCATTTTTTTTATTAAGATGTTTTCCTTGGCAATCAGCAAACCAAAAAAATAGTCATTCTAACTGACAAACCAAAAATTATATATCTATATCTCAAACTATGTTGTTAGAGTCGTGACCTGACGACTTTGGGTTAAACCCCAAATCTTATCTTGTAGTTAGGGGTGGGAATCAAGTTCCGGTTCAATTCCTTGTAATTATTAGTGTCCCTGCCTTTTGATTCAATTCAATTCAATTCAATTCAATTTTATTTATATAGCGCCAAATCACAACAAAAGTCGCCCCACTTATCTATTCTACAATCAGCTGATTTCAGTTTGTGTGCAGGAGGACGTGCAGTCTCCAGCGTGGATATGGACATACTTTTATTTTTATTCTACAAAAAGACAGAAGCGTGATGGTAAAGTAGAAGGAGATAACACTGGGCTCTGCACGAGCACCTGGACAGACAGCATGCTAACACTAAGTTGGCCATACCTAAATACTAAGGGAAAGACCACATGTGTGGCCTTATTATTATAGGAATTTATCAGTGGTGGGGTTCGCCAGAGAGAACCCAATGAGAACTGATAAGAGAAATGAAAAGGAATCAAATTGATAAGTGATACTGGTGATGAAATTATAATTACTAAATTCTTATAAATTCCCATCCCTACATGTAGTACAAGTCTTAATGCTGATAGGGAGTGGGTCAAGTTCAATATGGGCAGAGTCCGATTTTTGACTTGACAGTTCATTTTTGTTGTGTACAATTTTCCAAAATTTCACCCATTGCTGATATGCTTGTAGGTGATAATCGAAGATCTATATACAATACAGTGCAAATACCCACTCCAAATACACTAGTAAGAGTTTACTACTAGGTTTGAACCTAGTAGTAAATACTGCTGTACAGTTGTGTTAATATTATTGTTGCTTTTCTTGAAATTATAAGTTTAATAACAATAGTAACACTAATACTAGTATTACTACTACTAATAGTAGTAGTAATAATAATACATGTTGTTTGGTGTCACCTTTAAAAAATATATCAAATAATCACAAAAATATATGATTTTAAACTGTGTAATAGAGTGCAGTTGATGTAGGCGAAGTGGTAGTGAGTTCCAGAGACAAGGTGCACAGCTTAAGGGTCTGACACCTTTGGTTTTAAGTCTTAAATGAGGAGCAGTCAGGAGTGCAGCTGAGGCTGAGTGCAGAGTATAGGAAGGGGTGTGAGGGTGACGAAGGTCTGAGTTATGGAAGTGCCAAGTCACTGAGAGTTTTGAGGATCAGAATCAGAATCTTGTATTAGGGGAAGCTCATGAACTGGATGAGTATATATGTAATATGGATGTGATGTGGTGGACTTGTTTGGTGTGAGACCAGAGAAATGGCGTTACCATGAACCAAAACTTTGTGTGCTGTACTGACCAAAAGAAGGTGTTGTCTAAAGATATTACATAGGTGGAGGATTGCTGAACATTAGATGTTATTGGTGTGGGTGGTAAAGGAGAAGATATGTGCCAAGATGACTCAAAGACTTTTGACACTGGCAGAAGTTTAGACTCAGACAAACAAAAACTCAGACAAGGCAGAAAAAAAAGGTATTCTGGAAAGTGTCTGTTCCAGAATACTTCCAGAAAATAGTTTCGATTTAAAGTTGTTTAGCATTAGCTGATTGATTGTTATTCAGCAGTGATGGCCTGTAGGCAGCTGGTGAAGATAAAACAGAAAAAAGAGGTATTGGCTTCTGAGGAAATAGAGGAAACACAAAGATGCGTATTGTCAGCATAGAAATGAAACTATATTCCAAAATGGTGGGAAATTAAGAGCAAGAAGCTAACTTATATAGTAGGGGTCCCAGTCCTAATCCCTGAGCGACACAATGTGTGACTGAGGTGGTTGTAAAACAGAAAGTCTTACCTTGATCAGTTTCCTGTCAGAAAGGTAGGATGTTGATGCCAATGCTGCCTAGTCACTCTAACAGAAAGGGATGGGCCGGGGAGGAAGGAGGCATCAGAGTAGGCTTTCCTAATTTTTCACTCTGTTCCAGAGTTTAAGGGCACAAATGGTAAACGGTGTATTTTGCTCTGTGAGGAATGCTGGATATCTGTTTGGCAGTGGAGCATCTAAGAGTCTGGGTCTTTTTGAGAAGTTCAGCAGAAAGAGCACAGCAGTAATTCAGTCTACTTGAAAGTTTTTTAGATTCCTGGTGAGTCAGTAAAAGGTCGTATCTTGGCGATGTTCCTAAAATAGAAGAATTTAAATACCAGTGTGTGTGTGCAATTCAATCCAAGTTCTGAAAATTCAACCAAGTTGCAACTATTAAGCAATTTAAAGATGTTAAATAGTATATTCACGACTGTCAAACTTTAGTCATATGTCTTTTGAGAACTGTGACTGAACATGTCATAGTACATTTTAGAGTTCTGGTCATAGTCTTTTGTTTTTAATAGAAGTTTCATTAGTCATATAAATAAGCTTAACAAGCACTTGTGATTATAAATATGTTGGCTGATCTTCACATCAAAATGTCAAAAAACTTGTCAAACCCTCAGGCAGCTGGCATTGACAACATAAATGTAAAAGGGAGAAACCATTTGTATATCACTAGATATAGTTACCACTTATGAAATATCCTTTTATAACTGTATGACACGGTGTGACATGCTGTCTAATCACTTGGACTTCTTGACAGTTAGTGAGACACGTAATTGAAACACATTAAATGAGACACGTTTGAAACAGCCCTCAACCGTTTAGACAGAAGCACACAAAAAAATCTCTGGGTCACTGACATTAAACTGTAATTTAACAATCTATAGTTAACTAATTAAATAATTGTTTAAAAGTTTTTTACTTTATTTTGTTAGTGTGAGTTAAATCAACAATCCAATTTTTTAAAGGTACACGAGAGATAGAGACATTGTCACAATTCATTTTTAGACTGTTCAGTAAAGCAATCATGACAATCATCACACAGCAGGTTGCATGAAAATCCACTGTGAGAAATTGTTTGTGTAGACATCAACGAATAACGATGAAAGAACAAAGTCACCGCTGTTACTTTCTGTTTTTGTACCTGCACCTGTACGCAAACTGCACAATGACTTCAAATGCAACCAACCTGTTTTAGAGGATTTTTGTTAAAAATTAAACAAAAATTATCATCTGTTGGTCGTTACATTCATGAGCCCATAGGTGCATTTAAGAGGTGGTTGATGATGAATATAATATGGCTATTTACAGGCAGCAGTATTACTGTCTGACATGTGGAGAATGATGAAAGCTTTGCTTGATGTCTCTCTCTGAAATCTCTTTATGACAATCTGCAGCTATTGTTGTCACTGATGATGAGAAGTGTAATGAGAGAAGAGAGAATCAGAGTCAGGCAAAGATGTGTTATGCACTTGACTTAATTTGAACATGGTCTGTCCCCTGCTTCAGTAATAAAGCTGAAATCATCTTGTAGGTGGCATCAGTGCATTTTCCAGTTACCTCGGTTACTAGCTGAACCTCACTTCAGAAGTTTCAGAAGTGAGGATGGTGGCTAGAAGTCGCATCAGTTGCACTTCTAAGCAGGGATCATTAAATTAGTGTTGTAGTTGCGTGTGGTCTTGGATAATTTACTGAAGGCATGCAGTGTTATGGCTGTAAAAATGCAGGTAAATCCTATTTGACAAATGGAGCATAGCAGGCACAATGTGACATTGGCATCACCACAGTTAAGACATCTTCTCACAGCTTAAGCCATGCTCTAAATATGAAATCTTAACTAAATCTCTCAGCTTATCTGATAGTAGACACTTCAGGGAAAGTGCTGTAGCTATGAGTTTTCATCCCCACTGTCACTGATTTGTTAGGGCCACCTTCACTGCTGACAGTGAAACTCTCCTCCTCCTCTCCTCTCCTCTCCTTTCCTTTCCTTTCCTTTCCTTTCCTCTCTTCTCCTCTCCTCTCCTCTCCTCTCCTCTCCTCTCCTCTGAGTTGTCTTTCTCTTTCTCTCCATCCTCCCATAACTTTTCCTCTCTCCTTTTCATCCATATTACCATGGTCTACTGCTCCCCATCTCCTGTGAGGATTAGCAGGCTAAACACAGGGAGAGGCTCAGTAGCATATGGGAGTCGCCCCCTCCTCAGATAGTAAATTCATCCATGATTGAGGGGAGTAATGCCAGGCTCCTACTGGGCAAGCAGGAGTTTCGTGGCACCATATCAAGCAAAATGACCTTAAACTGACATTAAAGCGACCTTGAGCGGAATTTAGTGTGTCAGCGCTCTTGCTGGAACATGATGATAAGGCTCCAGATTAACAGTTGAGACTTGGGGGGGGCACACAATTTTCCAGCAATACAGGAGATTATAGAAGAGGAGATGCAAGATGCACATGTGCTCAAGCACACGTTCACATGCATGGTAAAGATAACGCTGTTTGGTCAGCAACAGCAGCAGCAACAACATCTATTTTCATGTGATTTAGTCGGCGTAAAAGTATATTCTATTTGTCATTGGCAGGCCATTAGGCTAGGGTGAAGAATGAAGGTAAAACCTGGAGAAAGATGGTTTAATCTTCCTAATGCAAAAGCACTATTAGGGTCTTCCCTCAACATCTCAGTTGAGGCCAGAAGTTAAACTTCATCTTTTTCGCATTAACAATACACAAGACATCATCAATGAGGAAAATTCCAATATTTTTGTTGTTATACTTAAAAAAAAGAGATTGTTCAGAAGTTTGATATTTTGACTCTACCATTCAGGAAGCTGATTTTCTCTTTTTAGCTTTAAATTCTTTCCCCATTATGCTAACCTGGTTGCTTGATTACTACAGCCACATTGCGAGTCACTATTTAAATCATATAATGGTCTCAGAATCGTAAACTCACTATCCTAAATCCATTTTTTCTAAATCAGTCACTCTTTTCCCAAAATCTTAGACAGTTTCCACCTAGTTAGACACAATTTGCAGATCTCATTAACTCTTATCAATTACCAAACCACATTTTACTATTGCGCACATGTGATGCATAATGGTAACCACAAGTGGCAATTACAGCACAGATGCCATTGCTTGTACAAAACGACTCAAAATTATTCACAGTTGTTGCTGATGATGTAATCAAACCAGTTTAATTGCCACAGTTCAGAGTGCACAGGCTGCTCAGGTAAGTTGAAATGAAAACTTAGGACTACAATTTATGAAGTTTTAAAGTAAAGCAACCAGTAAATACACACTAAAAACACAAAATCCACTGTGGTAATCAAAAGCATAAAAAGTGTCCTAAAGAAATGTAGTGAAAAATCCACTAATTTGGCAACATTTTAAACCATTTCCATCTAGTTAAATGCTATTTTAGATCTAATTTATTCTTATTGCAGATTTGCATAAATATTGCATGGATAGCCAAACGCAATTGTCAGAACACAATTATACCACATATGTCATTTCTATAAATGTGAAATTCTTCACTCTACTTGCTAATGATGTATTTTAACCAAAAGAAAAACAGTTCAGATTTCACAGCAAGCAAGTATGAGATGAAAGTTGATCCATGGAAACAATCTTGGAGGCAAAGAAAGAACAATATGTAAGATGTTGTGGTGGAAGAGGGAGACGAGCACTATCTTACATGAGATTTAAGCAGCTGTGATAGATCATATTCATGTACATGAAAAGACAACCAAATCAGATAGAAAGAAACATGAATATTTCTTATTCCCTCCTATAGTAAATGTTCACATTTTAGGTTTTAGACTTAAAATAGGCCATTTCCACTTTTTCCTCATAAAACATGCGATGTTTCTTCGATTTACTGTTTTTCACAATTGCTAAAACATTTCTTGAGCTCTGTAAACTGTAAACACAAAACCCATTTCAAACTTTTTGGCAAAACCACCCATGGCATCAAAACTGTTTCATCTGTGCACAAAACAACACAATAGCTTCGGTTCATGCACGCAACCAGTTACAGTACTACTCAGCGCTCATTACACACTACAAAAAAAAAAGAAATTGAAAACAAAGTGTTCACGATATGTAACTGAAGTCTCTCCAACCTCATGTGAGCATTTTGCAATTCTAAAGAAATTGCAGAAATGTAAATTAAAAACAGAAATGGGCTTCCCACCACCACAACTAGCAGCATCCTTTATATTTACAAGGTGATGGAGTGAGACAGCAGTAAACAGTAAAGAGTCAGGATTATGGCAGCAAAAGGGGATTTACACAGACTGGGTTCAGTTTTTCCTGCTTCCCTAATTCAAATGAGAAAAAGAAACAAAACAAAACATACACTATATGTTCCTATTTTATGTGTATTGTCTATCTCATAAGACTTAAATGTCTCATATAGTCATTATGAAAGTAACCAGTTTGATCTTTTTTTTCTCAGACAAAACAATTCATGAGAAATATGGATTAATTAAGCATTTTAAAAAATGCATTGTTGGTATCAACCTTCAGCTGGCCGCTGTGCACTCTGAAGTTGCATTTATCAGTTTAAAAAACATTTTGAATCCTTGTATTTAAGAAAAAAGAAAAAAAGTCAGGAAATCTGCATTAATTGTGTTTAACTTCTGTGAAATGTGGTTAGCATAACAATGGTATCACTGAATAGTGGGGGATAATGTGCTATAAGTTTTTCAAATTAACAACAACAACGCAATTAATAAACTTAATAAAAAAAACAATATATAAAATTAAACTAATGGAAATAAAATTAGATCTGTAAATTCTGTCTGACTAGGTAAAAGCATATTTAAAATTAAAAAAAGAAAAAAAGAATGATTGATATGATTGAAACTGCTTTAGGCCATCAAAATTTTGTTTCAGATTATGGGAAGTAGTGCCTTATTCAGGAAAAGTCCTACTGTATGGTTGGTTGCATTGATTGCAAAGGAGAAATGTGAAGGGGAACACTTTTATGAGTAGACCATAGTATGCTGTAGGCATAGAAGTCTTACATACACATTTGCTAATGTTTGTGTTACATGTATAACAGGTATTATCCCTTTAAGATTCACAATATGTAGTTTCGTTCCCGTAGTGCAGTAGCACTAGTCTTAATACGTATTGTGTGCATGATGTAAAAGTGGTTTGTGAATATTTTTATATAAATTGTTCAGTTTTTGCCAGAACAGTTAGAAGTTTTGTGAATATAGTCTAAAAAATATGTTTTTGTGTTTACAGGGCTTGAGTGGTTGTTGAAGACTGCTAAAAATGTGAAAAGTTTTATGGAAGCTGAATATTCTCAGAATTTCATCCTCTGAATTTCTTTAGTGACATTGCTCATTCCACTCCATTCTTACTGAAAATATTTACCTTAAAATGTTTTGTTAGACTTGCTCTTGTCTGGTTGGACATACACAACTTGTGACAATTATGTCTACTTGTTTTTTCTTTTGTTAATAAGCCAAGTGGATGTGGATCGGGTCATGACCGGCCACATAACTCTGATGGAGATGAACCCAGACTCGTCAAATTGCTGCCATGTCAACAGAAAAACATGGGTCTCTTCTTGTTCTGCATGAGCATAATACGAGTATTGTGAAAGAAAGCTTTGTAGCTTAATCAACAGTATAATTGCACTTGTGGAAAATATGATGTCACATGTGGCAATAATTGGACTCTCATGTATTGCAATCAGTAAAAAAATAGGGCCCAGTGGCTCCTTTGGCTGAGCAAAGGCACTGCGGTGAATAACTGTAGATAAAATGCAGAGAAAGACATAGATGATCTCATACTAGATATGATGTTTACACTGTATATAGTTCATGGATGACAAGAACAAATGCACAGTTCAACAATCCTGTCAGACTCTCCTAGCTTCAGCTTCAGCTAATTAATTCCTTGGTGTATAGTTTGGCTCATTTCTCTGATATTTAATGTTCAGTATAATGTATCTATCTGTTCTTTCTTTATCCAAATCTGGACCTCCAAATTTGTTTATCTGAGTTTCAGCTATTGTCTAAATCAAACTGTACATGTATATAAAGGTGTGAGCCACTGCTAAGAGTTGTAAGCAACTTGTAAGCAAGCTTGAGGGGGGTAAAAGTATAAAGATGGTATTCTTTTTGGGGGATTTGAATGAGAGCATGCAGTATTATGTATTTTAAAGATGCTTGTATTTTCAAAATGTGGAATCCATTCTATATTCAGATCTAGACACATCTCCTCCTAAACTGTGAGCCCAATTTGTTTGACACTGCTTACAAGGCAAAGCTACTGGGAAACAGTTACTATTTCTCATTAAAGAATGTTCCTTTTCGCGTTACGTTTGTCTTGTGTTGCTGTCGCCAAGCTGAAAACATGCCCAGCAAAGTTCTCATCACTCGCATACAGAGCTCTGGCAGAACTGGCAAGCGGCAGCTCCTTCAAGGGCACTCAACAACAAAACATTTTTATACCATGTTTTCCTCTGTAAATACAAAAGAGTTCCCCTTCACCTGTCAACACGATTATTCAGTCCAATGTTTCCCGCTGAATGCAAAACGGTGGTCTTAGTTTCCCACATGGAGCTACGGGATGTCTTGAGATGCAGGACAAAGGAGGCCTACAATCCTGCTGGGATTACCTCATGCTTTTGGTCCCTGAAGTGGCCAGTCAGTCTCTTTCTCCCCCCTCTTAAAAAACAGGCAAGTAGTTTGAGTAAGTAAGGAAGGAAAGGAGAAAGCCTCTGAAAGAGAGGAAAAGCAGAGTGTTAAGTGGGTAAGAGCATAAAAGGTGCTGGTAAGGAAACAGGTTGAGAGTGTAAGGTTAACACAGAGGGGAAAAACAAAAAAGGAGCGCTTAGTATTCATCCATGTTTGTATTATTAGGCCAAGTAGGGCAATTAGTCCAAATGGAGAATAGAGACTGGGTCTAAGCACAGAACTACTGATTCACATGAGAGTTTCCTCAAGGACCTCAGTTCCTCAGTTGACCTGGGGTGAACCTCCAATCCAATGTTTCTGGGCAGTTGACCTCATAAAGCACTCAGCATGACACCTGAGACATATTCAAGGTTACTCCCTAATATCAACCTGTGGCCACTAACTAATTTAATTTCTGATGACGAGCAGCCAATTGTATGTTAAACTTTCTTAAAGTTTAAACATGTTGGCAAACACCTAGTTGTTTCTTGTAAACGTGGATCAGACGTAGTGGACTATTAGCGTTGATTCTGAGTTGTGTTTTTGGTAACCTGACAAAAGCCTCACAGTAACCTAACTTTGATTTGCCACGTGTCATGTGCTCAAAGTATCAGGTAACGGTTTGTACCTTCGTATCAAAAAGTGGCTTTTACCTAATTGTTCTTCCATTTCATTTGGAGTCACTGATTTTTAAATGTGACACTCAAGCTGCTTGAACAACTGTGTTTTGTTTGGTAGCTAACTGCGGGTAGCTTATAACCAGCTAATGTTGGTAGGGTGTTTTCTTTTGACAGAGTGTTTCCACTGCTGCTAAAAAAGGGTTTACCAATTATAATGATAATCATAAAACAATAAGCTTAAAATGCTAAAGGGCTTCACAGAATTTAGGGAAACTGATATAACAAGCAAATAACACTCAGAGAACGCAAACCAGTGAGAGTTTGCCAAGGCAGCTCACTCTCTGGGCAGTATTTAAGTGGAATAGCATTGTACTTTTTTTTGTCTTTTTTCTTTTTAAACACACTTTAAGAAGTTTTTAGTGCAGTAAAATCAGATAAAGGTAGCGTGACAGACTTTTACTTTGATTACAAAAATAGTATGTAGGATTAGGTAATGAACATAATAACTGGACATGAATACGTTGAGATGCAGATGATTCTCATTTACTTTCTTTAAAGATATAACGCATTTTGGGGTCAACTTGAAAGAAAGGGAGATTTGAAATGTAAAAGTGAGGTCAGAGGTCAACTGTGACATGATATTTGGATGCAAACTGTAATGTGTGTGAGAATTCCCATATAATAATGTCATTTCCTAAATGTTGTTTATACAAAAATAATATCAGTAGAACTTTAAGCCTAGTTTTTAAAGATACGATTATGGAAGTTTGATCTTATTTGCCCGTGAAGAAGAGGTCAGCTCCAAAGTAACGTGACATTTAAAATCCTGTATATCATTCCCAAAATGCCTTAAAAAAACATCGTTTTAAATAGCTCTGTATATCATTATTATAACTTTGGCCTTCTGATCAATCCACTGAAGTTGAAGAAGAGGTCAGAGGTCAAATGTGACATGATGTTTTAAATCTTGATGATGATACTTTCTGTATGTTGAAAGTATGCACCACATAGTCAAGGTGAAAGGCTTTTTCTCAATTTTCAAAACTAATGAATTTGTGCATCTACTCATCTTGCAGGATCACTAAACTTTGCACAAATACTGAGGAACACTTTGTGCTTTCAGCAAGGTATAAAAGCTACAACCAACTGTAATAAATGAAAGGAGTCTGGAGGGTAAAATAAAAACGATAACAATAAAAGTATGCTGATAATTTCCCACCAACCACAGCTGTGGTTCATTTTGTTCCTGCAGAGTTTGGTGGGTGCATTCTAAATGAGCATTCATTCCATATTTATTACTTTGTACTGCCAACCAAGAGCTCAAAGCAACTACTTATTTACTTTTTGAGTAACATATAGTTCATGCATTAAGCAGTCATTATTTTTGCTCCAAAAAATCCCCACACGGATTTGATTAAACAGCAGGCGCTTTCATGTACTCATCTTAACAGGATTTACTTAGTGTCAACACAACTCCTCGATCAAGTTAAATACATGAGGTAAAGAAAAGCTGTGATTAAACTGACATGTCACTTAAACAAAAATGCGATCTTAAGAGATTCTAAGTAAAACTGTTCGGAATAAATGATGAAATCTATGTTGTATAAAATGCAGGCTGTGTAAACTATAATTTCACTATCAAGCTGTCTCGGGGCATTCACTGTTTCAAATCATAAATGAAATGGAAAAACATGTAATATCTTGCCAAACTGAGCCTCATTGATTTTACCCTAAGTGCATGAAAAAATAATCTATTTGCAAGCAGCAAAGCCCAACACTGTGGGCTTAGTAACTCAACCTTGAGGTGATGAATAATTTTTCTGTCATTTGCAGAGCATGGTGCCGTACAGAGGCTGACAACTAAGGACCAGATGTAGTTGGTATAATTGAGCAGGTGAATTTTAGATAAAAGAGGTCAGACCTTTTCCAACGCATACAGAGAAAAAGTTTAGTACATAAAGTAACTGATGAAAAAGAACGTAGGAATAATTGCCATTTGAATTTTGCGTTTTATTGTTTCGCTTGCTTAGAATAAAGTAATAGTTTCATGTTATCATCGGCTTTTGCGCTATAACAAAAAAAGGAACTCTGTGGGGAATTTTTTTCTTTTGCCAGAGCTAATAAAACAGCTTTACATAAGGTGTAAAATTTCACTTCTCTGTAGAGTGTATTTGAATTTATATCAAATAGAGTAGAGAATTGTTACAATGTACTTGTCATACTTGTTTTTGTTTCCAATATTCATCTCCATTCTTTATTTCAGTTTTTTATACATTTCACACTTATAGTCACGGTGAAAAACAGCACACCCTCTTTCAATTCTAAGGTTTTACATATTAGCACATCATTATCACAACAGATCTTAAAAGTAGGTACATATAACCTCAGATGAACTACAGAGTGTGACATATTACACTATTTATTTAACCAAAGTTAAGTCAAAATGCAAAAGCAGTGAGTGAAAAACACCCTTACTGCTTCCGTAGGAATTAAGAGGGTAAGTAGCAGCCAGGTGCTGCTAATCAAATGCACTTGATTAAGTGAACATTAATGTGAGTACCTCTCTAAAAGCAGAAGTTTTGTCAGTTTGCTGATCTGAAGCATTCAGGTGTGCGTTAACACAATGCCAAGGAGGAATCAGCAAAGGTCTTGAAGAAGCAATTATTGCTGCCCATCAGTCTGCCAAGGCTTTTAAGGTAATTTACCAACCATTTGAAAACCAGCCTTCTGCGGTGAGAAAAATGATTCACAAGTGGTAAGCATTCATGTCAATTTGCCAATTTTCTCAGAAGTGAAATCCAAATTCTAATTCATCACAAGGTCAGACCGTACAATGCTCTGAGAAACTGCGGGAAAACCCAAGGGCTACATCTCCCTCTCTACAAGCCTCAGTTAACATGGTAAATGTTTGTGACATTTCAATTAGAAGAAGACGGAACGGGTATGGCTTGTTCTGAAAGGTTGCCACGAGAAAGCCTCTTCGCCTCTTCTCTTTAAACAAGAACATGGCACAATGACTTAGGTTTGCAACGTCACATCTGAACAAACCATAAGATTTTTGGAACAACGACTGATGAGAACAAACATGAGATGTTTAGCATGGTAGTGGAATAGTGATGATTTGGGGTTGATTTGCGACCAAAGGACCTGGGCACCTTGAATTCACTGAATCAATCTTGCACTCGAGTGAAATTAGTCCACCTGTATGACACGGACAAGAGAAACAGGACAATGATCCCAAGCACCACAGCAAGTCTAAAACAGAATTGCTGAATATATGAAAAACCAAGGTGTAGAAGTGGCCCACTCAGAGCTCAGACCTCAATCCAACTGAAAAGTTGCAGTGGAACTTTAGGGGTGTTGTGCATAAACAACTGCCTGCAAATCTCAATAAACTGAAGCAATACTGTAAAGAAAAGTGACCTCCACAAAAATGTGACAGACTGATGAATTAATCATTTTTCTGCTGCTAAAGGTGTTTCTACAAACTATTGACTCTTCTGATGTACTTAGGTTTTTACACACTACCTCTGCATTTTGGTTTAGATTTTCGTAAATAAATAAAGACATTTAATATGTTGTGGGGTTGTTTTTTTTCCCGTTGATGTCATGTTGTATTCACCTAATTTTAAGAACCCTTTTTTCCCTGCCTTTTTTATGCCCTGAAATGACAGAGCCACACTTTCTTCTGACAATGCTATCTAAAGTTTTATAAGATAATTATTTGAAATAATAACTTTACCCTCAAAG
Organism: Pundamilia nyererei; assembly: GCF_000239375.1. Taxonomy (NCBI): domain Eukaryota; kingdom Metazoa; phylum Chordata; class Actinopteri; order Cichliformes; family Cichlidae; genus Pundamilia; species Pundamilia nyererei. The sequence continues at coordinate 516,691 of NW_005187514.1, read as the reverse complement.
AAAAGAATCTACATAATGACATCTTCTACTCTGATGTATGCAAATATCATTTTTACATTCTTATTCATTCATATTAACATTATTACCCCTTGTGTGGCCTGTACATAAAGCACTAATGATATTACCTACTCCCTTAAAGAAGATAATATAGAAAGAAAAAGGTTTCAAAGAATCTTTAATTTTTTTTCTCTGCTTTCTGCTGCCAAATACATTAAATAGGAACATTTTATGATTTTTATAATGTTTATTCACATTTTCATGTGTAAATTTATGGAGAAACACATTCATTTACTGCACAGCCACAGTAAAATGCCACAAAACATTTTGTGCATTTAAACATCTGCATTTAAAAGCAACCACATTTTATTTAAATTCTATATGACAACATTACAGTTGTGCTTGTGTTATGATGGTTTTCACATTTTTGGCTTGTCTATAATAGATAAAGCATTATATGTTTAAAGTTATTGTCCCTGATACTTGTTTGTGTGTGCGTGCGTGCGTGCGTGTGTGTGTTATATTTGGTTAAATCCATATTTATTTCTACAGACATGCATACTCTTCCCAGTCAGCCCCCAGTGCCTATGCATTACTCAGAAGCTCACTGAAGCTGGGTCCATCTTCAATGACATCTGCCATCAGCAGTGCATGACTGTGGAGAAATCTGTTGAAATCTACAGGGCACTGTACTGAATGGTTCCCATTGATCTACATTTGCCTGACACTGTGACTGACACAGCCAATCAGCCTATCATGGCCCTGGAGACAGACAGACACTCATTTACAGGTGAGATGAGGTGGGATGAGTTTGATTGATTGACAGACTGTCACTGAGCCACTGGGGCATTACAAAACCATCTCTGCACACCAGGAGAGCAATATTATTTTGAGTTTGAGTGTGTGCAAGAGTACGTGTGTTGATGCCTTTGCATCACTGTGTGTTTATGGATGGGTTTGTGAGTGTAGCTGGTCAGCCTTATACGGATTACCCATCGCACCTTGAGCATAGTGACAGGTACAGAATCAGGCTGTCAGCCTGGCCCAGCCTACTTCTTCAAAGACTGGCAGAATTAAATAAACTATCAGGCAGAGACTCTGACAGGAGGCTGCCAGACAAGAATCATATACACTCTATAGATAGACACATACCCACAAATGTGTACATATCACACATCCAAGGTGTTTCTCTGCTCTGCTGTTGCATTTTCCCAGTCTCTTAATAAAACCAGTGCTCCCTCTCTTAAGGTCTCTCTCTTCTCTGTGTCTCTCCTGCTCTCTCCCCCCTCTCTCTCCCTCACTTAGCCCTGTACTGTGGTTTCGTGTGGGATTCAGCAGTGCCACTACTCAAACACAGCCTGTCAGGACAGATAACAGTTGTTTGTTGTTTAACACTGTACAGAGAGCTTCATGGCAAGCCAAAATCTGGAACCATTTCTTTTTCATCCCCATGATTTTTTGCATGGTTTCACATTCAGCATTTTGTAAGGCTGGCTCAAACTGGCTTGAAGCCGCAAACCTGAGAACTTTCTCCCCACTTTCAAATGTACAGTCATGTAATATCTCAAAGATTGTGTTTAGAGGAGAAGAAATGCCTAAAAAAATGTTTGGTCACCAAATTTAAATATCCATCAGAGAGAAAAAGATTTCCCCAGATAGCTTGATTTTCTTTTCAGCTACTTGTAAGTACCTGTTTCAAAGTTCTGTATTTGTTATACAGAATTTCTTTGCTTTGGCACCCTGGATTTTTGTACTGCTGGGGTGTCAGCGCGTCAATGTAGCAAATTAATTTGCTATCCCAAGACAGCTACTGCCCTCATGTGGCCAACAGATGTATTCTGTATAGACTGAAAAACACATGGTGAGGCCATACTCTAAGACAGGGGTCGGCAACCTTTCTGATGATGAGTGCCATCTAAAATTTCCTCAGAAGTCAGTGTGCCATATGATTGCATTAGCAATAAATTTACTTACACTCTATATCAATAGTTACACACTTTTTATCCATAACAAGAACTCCATAACAGCAAATGAACTGTACAACAGAAAATGCAAATGCTATTTATGGTCTCCTCACAACAATGATAAGAAAAATAAACTGAGGCAATATGGCATGTTTGTTAATACAGAGATACACATGTTAATGTGATCTCTGGTCTCCCACTCAGAGACACAGGTCCCCGAGTGTCCAGTGTTCAGATGGCTACCTGAGGACACTCTTCGTATGAGAGAAAATCTGCTCACACAGACATGTAGAACCAAATATTGTCAATAAGGCCTCTGCAATGTTCTGAAGACAGTTAAACTTATTTTTAGCCAATTACAACCTGAATCTGATAGTTGGGGTTGTTAGCTAAGATACCGTCATTAAGAAGCGGCACAACTAATGTTTCTATGCGAGCTAATTTGCGATGTGCACTGCTGGCCCGACCATTTAGTTTTTAATGCACCTTCTCAGATTATTTCACTGCGTGTCGTGCCCAGGGCTGGACTGGGACAAAAAATCGGCCTGAGCATTTTGACGAGACCGACCCACCAGGTATTAAAGCGATAAAGCCTTTGAATGAAACCAAACACTGTTGTGACAGTGATGTACACTGTCTTGTTGGTATATGTATAATTTCTATACATTTTACGTCAGATAAAAACTTTGGTTGTAAGATTCAGATAATTATTTAATAAAAGCTAGACATTTTTAATGAGAATAAGAAAGAAAAGTATTTCTTTGTGCCCCCCTCTCCCAGTTAATGCCCTGCCTGGCCCCCCTTTGCTAGACCCGCCCCTGCACAGTTACCAGCTGTCAGCTGCTTAGAAAAGGATCCTGGTGTTATTTGTCTCTCAGAAACAGTTCATAACTTCCCTTCAACTCATCCATGTCACCTTAAAGGTAAACCTGTTTCTCCATCACCTGTTCAGCTCTGATGATTCAGTAAGGACATCTCCTGGTTTCATCTTCATGTTTCCCTCTCACCAAACTGATATCATGACCAGCAGCTTTACAGCTGTGGCTCCAGCAAACATCAGCTGATACTAGAAATTAATATTAAATAAATTCTAACAACAGCTGATCAAGCTTAAACGTGCTGCTGTTGTTTAGCGCGACATCCGCTGGTTTCCTCTTTCTGGTGCAAAGTGGGCGATAAACAAACAAGAGAGAAAAGCCAATCAGCTGATCATTGATCAGTTTCATGATTGAAGTAGCACCAGAGGAGAGAATGAGAGAAGAAGAAGCAGCTGTGCAGCGTAAAGACAGAATAACTCCAGCTTTGTGTCTTTTTCATTCTAGTTGAAGTATATTTTCTCTCAATACCGGACGATTCCGTTTTTTACGGGACGGGTGGCAACTCTACTAACTAACCTTATGAATAAAATAAAGTTCAGTATCAGTAACATCATAGCACCCACCCAGCTGTAGAAACTCCGTCATGCTAGCTAGCACGCAGTACGAAAAAGTCAGCACAACGAAAATAAACTCCACCTAAACTTGGCTTATATCTGACCCAGATAGACTGCAGGTCATAACTTCTTACCTGAAGTTTAGTTCACCTGACACTCGGACCGGCTGCCTTCTGTGGAAGCTCCGCCACAGTCACCACCAAACAACTGAGTTATTTCTACACATCGACTAGCATCCGTCCTCCACCTTTCATTGTTCATACCGTTACAAAAAAAATTTAAAAAAAATTTAAAAAAATAAATCATCGGCCCATAAAAACGAAAAATCACCATCTGCGCCTTTGTCCAGTCCAGCTATGGTCGTGCCATCAGTTAACCCTTCGCGTGCCAGCTGTGGCAGGTGTGCCCAGGGTTGCCGACCCCTGCTCTAAGAGATCAACTGCAGAAATGTTTAAACTTTGCTGTTTTAGTTCACTGTTACACAGTGTACAGTACCCGCCCATGCAATATTCAGCAACTACAATAGAATAGTCAGACGTCACATCGTCTTGTGATGAAATCTAATATAATAATGAAGTTTTTGTTCCGCGGGACATGCGAATAAAGAGCTGTTTAACCCATTATTTTCATCACAGCTGATCTCATGTACCCCCAAGTGCTAAAAACATATATTTCAGTCTAACTTAAAGTGTTCAGAGTTAGCTCTGTATCAGCTTCACACTACCTCTTGTTAACAAATGTAACAGCAGACATCTACAGCATTTCCAGCATATATAAATCAGCTCTATACTGTCACATCACGTGGGTGGTATAGCATGAACCACGGGTACACGGAGCAGATTATTTTGATTAAAAAGTCTCATTGCAGTGACATCCTGTATGAAACGCTGTTTGCTTGCAGTGTCGCTCGCTGGGTGGTCGGGTTCAGCATTGGGGTTTTCTGAGAAAGGAAGCATGTGGCATTACCATTTCCTGACACCACGGTTTGGTGTGTGAATCAATGTGTTATTGATGTACTGTTGACATGTTATTGTAAGAAGAGTCACACTCCTGTGTAACCTGTCCATGCAAAGCACCTGTTGCTGACATGTACCAAAAGAAAATGGTCTCTTGGTGTAACAAACTAAGATTGATTACAGTGCAATATAAACGCTTGTAGATACCTTAAAATCTCATCCTCCTTTTTTTCAATCTTCTTTATTTGTTGTTATGGTGAAAGATACAGAGAAATCAGAAGTCAACCTGTAACTTAACAAAAGGGTTGTAAAAAGAAGGGGACGAGCCAAGAATTCAGCTAATGTTGCACCCCACAGATTATTAGCCTGGATGTCTACTGACACATTCTGTCACCACATATATTCTCATTCTCATGTTATTCCTTGTGTTCAGACATCTGCAGACCAGTCCTTGTGCATTTGGGTTATTTTTGAGCTCAGGCTGGTCCCCGAATGAGCTTTTCCACCTTCGATTTGGCAGACAGCATTTCCTGTGAACTCCCCATGATAATAACCTCACCACCAGGGCATGATTTTTAACATAATAAATGGAGTCGAAAGGAAAGAAAGAAACATATTGAGTGAGGAAAGTTTTTTGGACAAATTCTTTACCTTCCTTTAAACTTGGCATTGAGACAAATGTGAATTCAAAACATGTTTAGGTTTCCTTCTACAGCACAGGATCCTTTTTTCCCTTCATTTTGGTGTTTAGAAAAAAGCAACATCAATTTAGCACCAGTAGATGGCAGTAATATACAACAAAGCCATGACTAGTGAGTGAAGAATAATTTAAATGTAAATGTTAACAGCCAGATTACAAGTCAAGTTACAATTGATTCTATATCCAACATTGTTTCGTGTTTAAACAGAGTATGTAATCTGCTTTAATTATCAGTTTTAGTGTGTGGGTGCATTTATCTTAGAAAGCCAATTAATACAGTAAAGAGAGAGCTTTTCATTCTCTTTGAATAGAGGATAATTATCAATTAGCACATATGAAACCAAGGGGGCTGTATCCATTTTCATAGCTAGCCAGAAGTCATTTATAAGTGTGTCTATTGCTTTTGGCAAAAATATTGTTTTTACTGTTCCTAGAATGTAAATGGGTGAAATGCATGAATTACAATAACTTAAAGAGACCAGTAAGTGTAGTTAGTGTAGTGCTTTCACCGTGTCAGAGAAGGGCTCCAGAGTATAGCAACGCTTGCTGTTTCAGCATACTAATGTGCTAGAGCATGTTAGCCCAAAATAAACACATTTCGAGTCCAAATCCAGTACTGCTCAAAAGGTGGGTTATTTTGAAAAGTCAATTTTTGTACTTTTATTTAATTAACATTAAACTGATCCAAAATACTTTAAATGACATATAATGGAATCGTTTAAAATAAACCATGTTTTCATCAAAAATGATCTAGGCGTGAATTATACAACCAATTTTCACCATGTCATGATCCACTGGCACTCAGATTGTGAGACAAACCCATTTTTGAATTATGCTGAACCAGCGGAAAACTTCCTGTTTGCTAAAAAAAAAAAAGCCAGACGTCTGTCCATAGCAGGGTGTCAAATGTTAGCCTTTATGGGTTTAATTTAAGGCTCAAAAATATCTTTCTTTTCAAACTCAGTGTGAGTGTTTGTTCTAAGAAATAAACAGCTGAAGATTTGATGCATTACTCCCTTCATATTACAGCACAAATTGGTAACTAACTGGAACACAAAGACAAGCTTGTCCTAATATATTTATCCTTGTGTATTTGGATTATTTCGGAGCTCAAGCAGGTCCCTGAATTTGATTTGACATTTGACATAACCTCTTTATTCAGCGGGACAGTTGGAATCTATGCTCACATGGTTAATTAGTCATTTAACACACAAAAATCCGCCTTGAGCTAACATTATGTATCTGGAAGGCAGGAGGAATGGACTCTGAAAGCAGGCATCCATGCACTGTTAGATCTTCCATTTAAAATCATAAATCATTTACAGTATGATTAATGTCTCTTTAACAGCATTTCTGATCAATATCACATCATGTTAGATAAAAACGAATGGTGTTTTCTATGAAAAAGCTTTTCAAAGCAAACCCAATGTGCTGTGCTTTGATGTTTGCTCCTAAAGCCTAAAAAGACATACGCAGTGATTACAAACACACTTTACAACCGAATGGAACATGTGAATTATTCATTAATAACTCTGTAAAGAGTTGTGTGCTGTATCATCCAAACAATCTCCTCCAGAGAAGTATTGTACAAGATCTTCCAGGAAATTACCATAAGGGAGCTTTCAGTTTACTAGAAAGCATGCTGTACTCGAGTAAACAAGATGAGAGAAGACAGCGCAGAGCTCACAACAGAGTGAGAATTCCTTTATTTGACAAATATGTTCCCTGAATTAAATCTATGAAATTCTTTGTGACTGAGGAGCTTATCAGAAAAAACCCTCTGTTTCCTGATAAAAATCCGCACTCCTTTCCAATAATGCAGAGGGGAGGAGGACAGGCAGAAAATATCAGCTGATGCAGAGGAAGATGCTCTGCTGGTCCGCAATTGGCTGCTTGAAGCTCGGCAGCCTGCCATAAATCAACACTTAATGATTAGAGGGTTGGAGGATTCTGGGAAACAGTGTGACAGCCAGAAAAACAACTTAAATACGTTCTCCTGGTTTTGCTGTGGATATTATTACTAGAAATGCTGGCTGGACCTCATTGCGCAACAAAAGCATAATCATGCTTCCCGGAAGAGAGCAGGGCAAAATGACTTCTGATCACGGCTGAAAGTTCATACATCTATTTCCACTAAAATGGTTTTCTTTTATTGAGCTTAAATTGTTATTTAGTATTAGCATGCTTGGCTTCTTTGAATATGAATGAAAGAAATGCAGTCCAGTCCAGTTACTCTGTTATATCCATTACTCTCCAAGAGGGAGGTGGAGGTTATTGATTAAGATAATTAACATAGATTGAGCTGATCAACCTGCAACTGAACTGAAAATGTGCTGTCATTCTAGAGCTGCATGTTTTGACTTCTCATGCAGACAAGATTTGAACACAGAGACTTGCTCCACATTTTCCAGCAGAGGTCAGCAAATCTCTCTGCAAGAAGTCTGTTTTCAACATTACACTTGTTTTTTCCTACTAACCCCTCTGTGTTTGCTAATGTTTCAGCCCTGCATTGCATTGCAGAATGATATGAGCCCCAGACTCCCCCCAATAATTTTTTATTGGGTTCAGACCTTGTTTATTACAGCTAATTATAGACCTGCAATGTATTGATTTCCTATCTGCCAACATTTGCCTTGCCTTATATGTTTTAAGACACACTGTACTTGACTGTAGATGCTGAAACTGATACAGATAAACAGCACTGACTGAAGACATGATGTATTACAGAGTGTTAAAGGTGCTGCACTCAGGTTACATGTTTGATAGCATGTTGCGACATGTCTTGAAGTTGAAATTGTGCACACCTTCACAGCAACAGTCATAATAAATCTGCTTTGATCAAGCTCCCTCCGCTTTGATCATGCTCTCTTTGCAACCCATGACGAGTGCAAGAAGGAAATGGGACTGAAGAACGGTCCGATCACATGGTGTCACCTGACTATCAATGATAATAGAGAGAACATGGGGTGCTGTTAGAGTACTGTGTGCTCTTCGGGTGCTGAACACACTCTGCTCTGTGTGAGGTGCTCATGTGGTGTTGGCATGCAGCGAAATGAAATCACTGGAAAGCTCTGGAGGCTTTGCATGCCTCGCTGTGACATCACTTGACCGGTGAAAAGATTTGTCGAAGTTTGGAACTGTTGGCTCATGTCATGAAATGGACTAAGGTCAAGCAAAAAAACAAAAAGCAAACAAAGAAAATGAAGTGAAGTCTCATTTCTGGTTCAGCTGTTTTGTTATTTGTTAATTAAAGTGATGTAATTCTGTGTGATTGACTCAATCATTCAGGTTAGGAAATCCCAAAAAGCTGATTCTGGATGAGTGACGAAACGTTTCTCCCACAGACAAAATGATACGTCCAGATTAACAGAAACAGCTTTTTGAAAATGACTTTACATTTTTTGGAATAACATAATATCATCAGCTGACTAAAATCCACTCTAATGTTAAAAAAGGTCATTGTGAAACAGTGTTCACCATAAGTGCTTATCCTCAGGGCTGAATCTATCAAATGCTTAGGCTGACTTGCGCGTGAGAGTGAAGCAACATAGATTCTTCTCTACATGTCTGAGTACTACGGGATATGGAGAACAGAAAGGGGGGCGTGACAACTCATGGATTCTTTCCATTTCCTCTGATGCCATATGACACAATTAGATACAAAACCAACTCTCTGAAGTATGTGCATGCAAACCTGCAATGTGATGGGATGTCATGCTGCATACTGGAGAGATTTTGGCCTCACAATAACAAAAACAGTAGTTACACACTGTAGTCCACAACAGAGGTGAGTTGCAGGAGTATTGAAGAAACACAGAGGTACATTTAGCAGATGATAAACTCCCACCTTAAGGTTTAATGCCATTTACTTGGAATAGAGAACAAGCTATGAAAATTCTAATTTGCACTTCTTATAATTACTCAGCCCCCGCTGACCTTTTCTTGCTGTACTGTACACCTTTACAGTAAAGCTTCTCTTTTCTTTTCTTTTATGCACGCCTGTTGACTTTTGCTCTTTTATTGATACAAATGTCCCTTTTGATCCCATGAGAGCAGGAGCTGTGCACCCTTTCACTGCGACAGGGCGTTCAAAAACCCCCAAGTCAAGTACCAGATACTTTCATCTCCCCCCACGCTGAGAGTGGGAGGTGTTTACTGAGTCAAAGTTTCATTGGTGGGTTTTCATTTTTATTTGCCAGTTAATATAAACAAATGTTTTTTTATCAGTGTTGAGGGAAGAGAACCCACATACACAGTCGCATATGTGCACAACGTTTACAAGCACACAAAGCCCACACACGAAGGAACTTTCTCCAAATTGGTTTCTGTGTCGTGTAAAGAAAGCACGGCAGGGGCCAGTTGTGTAAAACACGAAAGGTGTGCAGAGGTGATGGGAGAACAGAAGGTAAAGAAAAGGGACAAAGAAATAGGTGCAGGACATTCTGACCCAGAGTGAAGAGAATAGAACACCAGGCTAGAGTAACACTCTGTCTGATTTGGCCCTTGAAATGATGCCTTGTGCCAAGCCTGTCAAAAGATCACAGTAACACAAGTGGTTTCACACACAGATACACACCTTTAAATTTTCCTGCGCACAAAAGCAGGAGCATGCACGCACACACACATACACTTACACACGCGCGCGTGCACACAGATACACAGACAAGGTTAATGATGTTCTCAAAAGGGAGCAGGAAAGGAGATCAATAGCTATTAGAAAGCACTGTGAGATTGTATTTCTCCCTCTTTTCCTCTAATGTGTGCTGACCATCGTGATTTGTTTCAGTAAAAGTGCACAGTCATTTCTTTTCATCTGGTCACTTGCTATTACAGTAACAACCGAGTATTACCAGCAGCACATTCCCTGTTTCTGTGCACCCAAGAAGCTATATTTGTGTTCATACCCCCGAGTGACTAAGCTATATTTAGCCATTTGAGCAGCGAAAAGACAAACAGTTATTCTAACAATGATAGTGAGTCTATTCGACCACAGTGCAATGGGAAACGTTTTTGCACTGATGCACACTGTGAAGCTGTATGAGTGCCCAAATGTTCTTGTGCTGGAAGATTGGAATAAGATACTTCTTGTCCCTGTGACTCCACATGCCTGACTTTAATAACTGATTTACAGAGCCGGACTCTCAAAATAGACACCTAGTGGAACAGACTGTCTTGATGTAGCATGTGCCTGCAACACATGGTCAAAATGTCTTCATAGAGAAGCTTCTGCTTTAACAAAAGGCAAGCTAAATAGGATTTGAGATCAGAGAACATGGTGAAATTGGTTGTTTCGCATTGGCTCGATCTGAAAAGTCCTTCTATAGCACAGCTTGCAACTGGCTCTTCTCTGTTTGGCCAGTCTCCTACCGAGGTTGTTAAACAGATGCCAGTTTAACCAGATGAAGTACAGCTGAGTGCAGTATAATTGCTGGAACCTTCTTGCTCTTTTTTTTTTTTTTACATCTATGCAAGTTGCACTGCCGATAACTAAAAAAAAATGTGACATTTCAGACTTCTGTGAGTTAGGTTTAAATTGTAATTGGCATGTATTGTCCTCACTTAGTCACTTTCATTTTAAAGCATTAAAGCATATAATGCTCTAAAATGAATATATCTGAAATAAGCAGCAGTTGGATTTTCTACCCTGCTTTATTTACTTTAATCCCAATCCAGTAGGTGCTTTTCTCTCTCTATGTAGACTTTTTTTTAACCAGAGGATACACTACAAATGTTCTCATAACATCCTGTGTTGACATGCTGCAAATTCCCCAAATCAATTAGTCAGAATATGTACACTAAGTTAGAAATCATAACAGCAGACCACATAGCTTAGAGGGGTAGTCCTGTATCACAGCTGTGATACAAGTTGGTGGGGATTTATCTGTCTTTGATTGCTCCTGTGCACAACTTTAAGAAAAGCGGATCAACTGAAGGATAACAGGAATGTTTGCAGACCTTACCAGGGGTATAAAAAAAAAAGTTAAAAAAGTAATAATCCGAAAACGGCAACTCTAGAGGCTGCAAATGTTATATTACAATATAATAAAAATTTACTGATAGTCCTGTTCCATGTTCACAAAAAGCCACACGCTCTGCTGTAGGTGGGAGGTGAAAGGTCAAGAAGTAGCGGGCTGAGAGGTCATCAGGTCAGGGGTAGGTCTCTGTTTTGTAATTGCGTTGTCCCCTGGGCTGTGTAAAAGGGGCTCGACATCTGTCCTTCCTCATAAAGATACATTAACGGCACCCTGTCTGGCTGCACACTGTCAATGTCAGTGGCTTTGTAGCAGCTGGTCTGACTGCTGTAGCAGCTTACACGAATAGCACGCATGTAGATAAAAGCTGCTCTCTCAAATGAACCTTCACCACTTTGTTTTTGGGAACTTTTCCCTTTCCTGAGTCTTTGTGAACAAGAGTCTCGTACAAGGTGCTGCAGTTAGTAGTGGCGCTCTATATCTAGCGCAGCTGCTGCATCTCTCCAAGGGCAAGATGAGAGGAAAAGCGACAGAGTAAAGGGGCGCTGCCTTGTGCTGTCTGTATCGTGCTGCTGCTGCTCCTCTTTCTCTCTGCCCACTCCTCAGGTTTCACAGCCCACACGACTGAATCACACAGTGACCCATGAATTTACACTAGTGTGTGACCGCGCACACACACACACGCCATTTCATACCCCCAGGAATGATTCATGGTTACCCCCCCTCATTTCCCCAGGGAGCAGTGACTCAGGGTGCGAGGACAAGCAGAAGAAAAGGACAGAACATAATACAGCGAAGGGAAAAGAGCGGCTAACACAGCACAGAAATGCCGAATGCTCGAACAATGAGCAGTTTGGCCTTCAGTGCTTTGAGGAGGCAGCAGGCGCTCTGTGCAACAGAACTTCTGCTGAACATGAGCTTCATCATGCATATTGCTGGTCTTAGTCACCACAGCAACTGTTCCACTGAGCTCAGTAGAGATACATTCTCAACAAGTGTCACTCATCGCCGTTTCTGAAAGCACACACTTCACTCCTCTTGTGTGTTTTAAATTGTTACCAAGATGTTAGTGTAGGGAGGAATAGCTACCAGTGGAGAGAGTTTGTTTGACGCTTGCTCATTATAATATACAAGTTTAAAAGAAGTGTTGCCGAAAGGTGCTCCAGCTGCTGTTGCTCGTTTCTTACACAAAGTCTAATGTACTTTCATCTAATATTCACAGTGGCTACATTTAACTTGACCTCTCGAGATGCTCTCACCAGACTAATTTACTCTCATTTATCTATTTGTTCACAAGGAGGTGTTTTGTGCATTTTTATTGTATCCCATTTAGAATCTGTATGAATAGCATGCATATATAAGATCTGCAGTCAAGGCATAAACGGTTAATATCTTGTAACATTCAGCATGCACACGCTCAATAATGTGCTATCGTTAGAACACTTTAGAATACAGAGTACTGAAAAATATAACATGTTCATAAGTATTTCCAGATCTGTGGCGCGATACAATCCTGTCTCGGAGATTTGTAGACAATTCCCTGGAGCTCTGACATGCCCTGTCTACTGTGTGCCCTCCCAAATCAGTTGACTGAATTTACCACAGGTAGACTCCAATCAATTGTTGGACCGTCTGACAGACGTGGAAACAGGAGTGTCATTTTTTTTATTTCATAAATTTGCAGGAATTTCAAGCAAACTTTTTTCACTTTGTCATTATGGGGATTTTTTGCAGTGAAAGAAATGAATCTAATCCATGTTGGAATAAGGGTGTTATATGGAATAAGCAAAGTGCTGCGAATACTTTACAGATGCATCGTATGCACGTTTTCTTTTGGAGCTTTAAGACCAGGTAGAGTTGCTGAAATATTTCACATATGCACATGTCTACAAGTTCTTGTGAGTCACAGCAGTGACAGTGTTATCAGAAGCGCAGTTTGAGGAAAATACCAGCTGATTCAAACTCAAACTGAGCAGAAATTTTCTTAGCTGTCTGGTATTTTCTTTGTTGATACACAAACATCTATGCATCTTATCAGCAAAAGTGCTGACCTTTTCAGATGCTTCTGAATTCAGGTTGTGAAAGCATTCTTCATATCTTTATCTATCCATCTATCATCACTGCATTTTACAGTAGACTACAGTGCCAAATGGTCCTAATTGGCGCCGTTAGGAGCTGTCAGTGTGACCTTTTTAGACAAAGAAGCAGGGTGAGTCAGAGTGGGTAAAGTGCAGCATCTTAAACATGGTTAGACCACATGGTGTAGAGTTGAGAGAGAGGGAGAGAACCTCACAGCAGTTGGGCAAATGACTCATGGCTTTTTCTCTCTGGGATGCTTTCAGCCCTTGCCTGTGCGGGCGGTAGGTAGGTGTGTGTATGTGGGATTGTCGCTGTGCGTCGGTAGCATGTGGTGAGGCTCTGGGTGTGAGGATCTGCACAGTCTAATATCAATTATTTTCACGTATAAGCAAGCATCTAAGCATTAACATACACAAGTTAAGAAAGGCAGTTTCAGGTGAACATTTGCTCAGGTTTTATCGTGTCAAATGAATAGCTGGAAGTTGCCGTGGAAGTTTCCAATTTTGATTAGGGGGTCGGATACAAACTACTTCTACACAAAGCAAAACAACATCATGGGCTGTGGTGCCCATGAGGTCTCGCTGCGACAGTAATGTCGAGCAAAGTGGAGTTTCCTTGAGCGGAGGAATCCCCCCAGCGCAGTGACCTGGTTTCTGTCTTTCTCACACATTTCACACAAACACCCACACCCACACATACAACACTACCTAACAGTGCAGCTGTTTAGATTTGCATGTAATCACTTCCCAGTTGAAATTGTAATTGCCTTAAAAATTCGAGTTGTCAGAATTATTTCAGTTTTCTTTTTATATTTACACACTTGTAGATCTAGAATATATTTTTAATGATAAATTTAATAGGCTTGAATTTTTTTAACTGAAGACTCCAAGGTTGTAGATGTTAGATTTTTTTTTTAATTACTATTACTGAGAACAACTGTATAGAAATAATGTCATAATTAGCTGTAACTCACAAGTTACTGTGTCTGAATTACATGTTTTGGTCGTTAGTCCGACTCTGCATGCATGTTGGCGCATGTGATAACAAATTTCAGTCTAAAGCACATAACTGTGTGTGTGTGTGTCATTTAATACATTCATGTAGTCTTGTTGCACTTCAGCTCAGTGTAAGGTCCTCCTTGGCTGTATTGTTGCCATATTCTGTGTGCACGTCATGTGCCTCAATCACCGTGCGTCACATCAGAGCAAACAAAGCGCAGCAGGACAGACAAGTGAAGTATTACTGTTAGTGCAATAAAAGCTATCCAGTAAGTGTTAATCTAGGACACCAACCCCAAATGTTTGAAACCCAGGCTAAAATACTAATGCTGGTTTTGGGTAAATGAAAGGCCTATGGAGGTTGGAACTTAGGCCAAACTACTTGTTTCATATGAGATGCTAGCATTCACTAAATTTTTTCAGATGATCTGGCAAACATTACTTTTATATTTCCTCTTAAAGGCCCGATTTTTCATTTCACATGAACCAATATCAGCTACAGCTGCTGAAGTTAGATTCAGCATATAGACAGAAAGAGAGCGATTGAGAGAGAAATGAGTCAAGTGGCTTTATTTTCTTTTCAACCATGCGCAGTGGTACAGTACACAGTGAAGCAAGACAATGTTCCAAATGTGGTGGTCTTGGAAGAAATACATATGGTGCGACATATAACATATAACAAACAATCAATAGTGGACTACATAAAGTGCGAGTGTGCAAAGATTGCAGTTTTTGTATATGTATTTGGGGGTTGGGGGTAAAATTCATGCTATAACTTACAAAGTTAAAGTTCAATTTAGTTTAGATAATAGTTGCTCTCCATTGTTTCTCTTGCACAGTGTAATGGGTTTCTCTCATTCAGTTCAGCTCAACTCATTTTTATAGCACTAAATCACAACACCAGCCACTCCAAGGTGCTTTATATTGTTAGGTAAAGATCCTACAATAACTCATGTTCTGATCATGAAGTATTAAAGTCTTATTGGAGATTATGTATTTTCAGGATTTCAGGAATTTCAGGAGCAGGACCACACCTCCAAACATGGAGTGATTTATTACTGTTACTGAAGGTCCGCGGCTCCGAACCCGTAGTAAAGGGACCTCTGGCTAATACGTCGGGCTCGTAGCCGAAAAATAGCTTTACTTTGTTGTCTGGGTCAACTTTGCTTGCGAGAGACAGAGAGAGGCGTTGAAAGGCTGCTCCAACGGAGCTTATTGTTTCGAAGGAAAACACGAACACAGCATACAGTCGAGTCTTAATAGCGTACTTACTCCTGGGCTCGTCAGGCACTCTTCTTGGCTGCAGTGGTTATTATTATATTTACATGCTCCCAGCTCCCGTTTCTGCTCGGTGACAGCTCCGACTTTTCCACTCGCCTTTTTCTCCCTCCTCGCGCTCACAGACACATAAAGAGTGTGGCAGTCCATTCTCCCAGCAGCACGGACTACACTGCCCATGAGGCTACATTCTTTAGAGCTATACCTGTAGCATTCTGCCTATTAGCTTAGCACAACAACAACAACAACAACAAGGCCTCTCTCATCCAGGAAACACAGAGAGAGAGAGCGTCACCCTGTAACCATGGCAACCGTAACCGTGCCACCTGGAACGACAGAACGTAGCTGTCAAACAAAACCAAAACAGTCCTGACCTGCGACAATATGAAACAGGAAAGTATCCATTTATTTCAACAAAGTAACTGTATTCTAAATACCACCTTTTTAAATGGTAACTGTAACGGAATACAGTTACTCATATTTTGTATTTTAAATACGTAACGGCGGTACATGTATTCCGTTACTCCCCAACACTGTATTTAGTACATGGGGATCTGCCAGGCCCAGGAGCCGTCGCCAGTCCCCTTCGAGGCCTTCCCCAAACCGCAGCTCAATTCATGTCAAAGCATTTACTTTTACCTACTAAAACGCTGTCAAACCGAAAATGAGGACGTGGGCCCAGCTAGTGAAATGGTTAAGCCTACGCTTAATGAGTTTCAGTTGCCAAGATTTTAGTGACATATTGTCCAGACAGTGGTAAGGGGCCAACTGATATAATAGATCATCACTGGCTTGACCCCTCTAATGGAGTATGATGACCTCTGACCTGCTTTTCCACACAAGACATAGCCCTTGTCAACTCCGCCCACAAATCAGCTTTCACTTAATTGCATCACCTCTGAAGAAAAAGTAAAAACTGGCAATGGATCAGTGCCTCCGACCATGTCAGCCTCTTCCGTCTGCAGTCACTGTTTTTGCCAGAATGGAGGATGAATGTGGTGTCTGATGATTATCTGACTGACAGGAAACACTTTTGTCTCTGGGGTTATCTGGCAGCCTACAGAGAAGATGACGTGAGCAGTAGAGGACAGAAAGGCCAATTCACTGGCACTACTTACAACTCTCACTAGGTTCCTGTAGACACATGCACACAGACATGTACACAGAATAATTTTTTCTTGTTATTCTGATTTTGGAAAATCCATCCAAAGTCAAAACTTCCAATGAACTCGTCAGATTGTTGCAGAAAACTGCTACCATTGAGAAGAGTCGTGCATTTTCTTACTAATAAACTAGGGCTGACATTATCTGCACACATGCTGCTGAATTTTATCTCTAATCCTGCAGGTGAAACTGGAAAACATCACCATCCATCATGAGACAGGATGGTGGTTTGGACATTCCCTCCAATCCTGATCTTCCTGCTCCTCCATTCGCTAAAAGCATTTTTAAAGTTTTTTTTTTCCCCTTCCTGCTCTTTTGTCCCTCTCCAGTCGCATTCTTCTAGTCATCTATCTTTATGTCGCTTTAGATTCCAGACATCAAACTTCACAGGAGTATTGAGTAATAGGATCCTACAGTGTATACAGAAGCCACTGCGGTGGTTTTGCACATGTTACAGTTTAAATCCATGTGAGCTGAGTTTGGTAAGCAAAAGATAGTGTGGGAGCTGAGATAAATATTTTTCACTTCAGCCAGATCACACAAAACTCCTGTATTGGTCTATCTCAGTAGCTAGAAACAGAATAAAACTTCATCACTGTGCACCTGAGCACCTTTTATTTCACATTTTATATGTATAGGCTTACATTTCTTCAGGAATAAAATCTGAGAAATAGGACTTATGAGGTTGCGGTAGACATTGGCTTTCTGTTAAAGTGCTTCTTTATTTCAACATATCTACGTCACGTAAGTTGTCACACACATGCAAGATGTTGTTTGTGTGTTGTGTGCAGGTGTTTCTGAGGGGCTTTTATGATGGCCTGTTTGTGATTTGCTGTTGAGCACACAACCACACACCGCTCATGTTTGCGACACATGTTTACCGCGGTAATTGTGGTCTTTCTGTTTGCATGTGTGCTGGACAGTCGGGCTTGCAAAACCACAGGGGCACCTTTTGTTTGTGGGCAGAAGCGAGGTTTGTCTGGAACTGTTAGTCTGGTGGTTTATTAAAACATCATGTAGGATTACAGTGTTGTACTCTCCGTGGTTCTCATGCACAGGTTGGGAGGTAGGCTGAGTTTCTGGGGTCTGTCTCTTCCCACACAAGCTTGCAGGTGGCTCTGGTGTCAACCAGAAACAGCACCCACACGGACTCAGCGCTAGACAACGCAACCTGTAGGGTGGGCCTGTGTTCAGAAGGATCCTTCAGCTCGATGACTGATTAAACCTCTCTTCTTGGCAAGCATCTGTTCTGCTGAAATGTACTTGAGAAAGCATTGAATCCCTGCCAGAGGGAGTTGAGCTGTTTTTGGCCTTTACTTGATGAGATGTGCAAAGACAGCTTTGCTACACCAGATTAATCAAATCTCAATAATTTTCTTTTCGAATTCATCCTCTTGTAATCTCATTGTCACCCACAGGCTAGTATGGATTCACCTCTACGCTGATGTATCTGTCTGAAACACGTGACTAGCATCATTGTCAGCTGCTCCTCTGAGTTAATGAAATGAAGTTTTAAGACTGCTAGAGGAGATTTGCTGACTTTAAAGAGATGCTCTTTTTTACACATAGTACTGTGGCAGGTGGAAGGGCTCACTAATCCTAATCCTAACACAAATTCTTCATCTAATCATCTGAGACAGAAGGTGATAGTAGGATACAAAGAAACAAGGGAGGGAAAAAAAAAAGCTTTGTATGGGAGACACGCATGCTTTTGTTTTCAATGAAAGTTGTAACCAGAGCTTGTCTGCATGACAAGGTAAGGGAGATGGGATCAATCTAAATGAGTATTGAGTACGCTATGTATTTTTTTTTCATGTAGTTCTACTCCCTGCAAGAGAAAGTAGTAGAAGAGATCTTCCTTTGAACGATATCACATTTAGAAGTGTATGTCAGGTAATGCCAGTACTATTTCTTCACATGATGTTACAGGCCAGAGCTTTCCAGAGACTATAAACAAGTGTGGGTTGTGTAAGGTCTGCATGGCTCTATTAAAAAGGTTAGAGCAGGACATAACCCTGAGTGCACAAGCGCTTAAAATAAAGATTTAGCTGTGTGGACGGCTCAGGGCACTTTTTACACTGCAGCTTAGATGTTCAGTTTGCCACGAGAGCTGCATTTTCCCTGCTGGTGTTGTTTGTGAGTGCAGGAATTTGCAGGTTAAATCTGAAGCCAAGCTGTGTATGTCTGCCATGTGGTCACATGTCTGCATGCAAGCTCGTGTTCATCTCTCAGTTCAGGCCTAATTCTTTTGCTGTCAGTAAGTCTGAGTTTATGCAAAAAATAACAAATAAAATTAAAAAAATATGTCTTTTGGTGCAGAGCTGGTAAATTTTTTTCGTGTGTGTGTGTGTGTGTGTG
>NW_005187514.1:487202-497766 GCF_000239375.1 Pundamilia nyererei | reverse complement strand
GTGTGTGTGTGTGTGTGTGTGTGTGTGTGTGAGAGACCCATGTACTCGAGTTGTCTGATTTGGTTTCAGGGACTAGCTGATGTTTTTGAGACCTGCTGCTGTAACTGACGATTCAGTCTTCACACACACCCGCAGACAGACTGTTCGCAGGGACTCAGATATAGACAGATGGTTCACACACACACCCTCCGCCGAATCTCCATTCACATGCATGTTCTCCGTTTTGCACAAACTGTATGTCTAACCGATACAGTGAACTTAAATCCACAGTTCACATTGACAGACAGGAGTGGCTCTTGTCACAAATTGAAGGGTTTAAATCCAAAATTGTAATGTTTCTGTATCAGTCAGTGCTTCAGAAATGAGTGTCCTTTATTCCCACCATCTTCCACTTTCATTAGCTTTAAGTCTTTCAGTCTGAATCAAACTGATCTCCACCCTGCGAGCACACCTATTCTGTGAGTCAAAGACAGATACCTACTCATAGGAGTATTTGCAAATGACATGCAAATCATATCTTAACATTGCAGCAACACAAAACCAAACTTTTAATGGGAAAGGATGCAGACAGACAGTCATACAGTTAATAAGTAATAACTGCCAGGTCCCTAGCCTATTATTTGAGAAACTGCAGCCACTCGAGCTGACATTTACCCAAACAGCTTCCCTCATGAGTTATAGCACTTGCAGTCATAACTTAAGGTTTCTATTACCATCTGCAGATTACAAGATGTTCTGTCCTGGTACAAAGTTAAACAAGGTTAGCAGAGCAGAATTCAATTCCAAATTTTGACATTACCGATTCCATTCATGTCTTAGAGCATGACTTCTGCTGCGTAACCACAATCACATGAGATTATTTCAAGACCAACGTGGAGATGATTATACTCTGGCTGCTTTAGACATCGCCTGATTTAGAAACATTGACAGCCAGAAATGGAAATAGTTCAATGTGGCCTGCTACAAATAGAAGGCGTATTCACTTTAAAAAGGAACTGGGGCTCCAAAAATAAACCTTTCCAGTCCTGGTAAGGATAAATCCCCCAAGAAAAGCAGATGGATATAAACAAAGAGACATCTTAGGGGATATTTGCTGTGCTGTCATCCACTTAAAGTCGCACACAGTCCTTCTCTGGCTGCCCTACATTTGCCCTGACAGGTAATCTACTATTCAGGTGAAAGGTGGCTCCAGTAGAATCTGGTTCTCTCTGGTCAGTTCTGAGCCAAAGTAGGATCTAATCTTAACCTGTTGCTGGAAAAAGAACAAATGAGTGATCTCGCTGCTAATAATGGTAACACCACCAACATGTACCTGTGTTTGGATGTGTGATTGTGATGTAAGACTGCAGTCAATAAGGTGGGATTTCTGTTTCAGTTTCCAGTGAGAAGCTGCAGAAATTCAGTTACAGCACATGCTCAAATCACATCGAATCAGCAGCGTCTGACCTTATGGCCACTGTACTTCAATCATCCATTTGGTCAAATCAAATGTGATTTAATTTATTCTACATAAATTCCCCAGCTGCTACTGTATTTCTAGATACATGTCAAGTGAATTGAGTTGTTTTTGGTGGTAGCAAGGAAACAATCAGGGTGATCAAAAAACATTAAAAAAAAAACCAAAACGTTCCCACGCTGGGTTCTAGGGTTTAAAGGACATATGACAGACATCAGTTGCTTCTGTGCAGAACGTCCCAGTGTTCTTATGGAAAACTGAGTTCACTTTATCCAGTGCACTTCTGCTTTTTAATGTTTTGCTTTAAATGAAGAAAAAGTAATAATTCAGGACAAGGAAGAAGAAAAACCAATGCATGCCTCTCTAAATTTGTGCAGAATTGCAGATGAAACTGATTTCAAAGCACTTTTTGTCACTATCTTTACTCTGCTCTTTCATTTCCTCTTGCTTTTTCGTTTTATCTTTGCTTCTTTTTCTCCCGTCAGCCTCTTTTCTTTCTATTTCTGCGATATATACATGTGC
Organism: Pundamilia nyererei; assembly: GCF_000239375.1. Taxonomy (NCBI): domain Eukaryota; kingdom Metazoa; phylum Chordata; class Actinopteri; order Cichliformes; family Cichlidae; genus Pundamilia; species Pundamilia nyererei. The sequence continues at coordinate 495,788 of NW_005187514.1, read as the reverse complement.
ATTGTTCACCTTCAGTCGGGCGTATGAGAGGCCTGTTGCTAGTGTCTCTCCTGCATCCTGCTGTTAATCCACTTCCCTCTAAAACATATCCTTTCCCCTTCCACTGATATCCTCATACAGATGCATGCTTAAACTTCTGCTAATGCACAAAACACACAGAAAGATTATACCCACACACACCCGGGAGACCTGAGTCACTTATCCAAACTTCCTACACATCCAGAATGTGTTTGTGCGTAGGCCTATACATGTGCTCTACGTAGGTGTGCTTTTATAATGGATATATTGTAATATTTTCATTTTCTATCTTGTCTTCTAGTTGTTGTTGTTTTTTTTATTGGACTTTTTTTAGATATAGTGTGAGTAATAGCTCTACCTGCATTTAGTAGTATCAATTTAGAATCTGCTCTCCTGACGGTTTCGATCAGCATATTTCTGCCAAAAAAAAGAAAGAAAGAAACTATTAACACTGCAAAATGACTCACTATTTGCTCTCGTATTGCATGCTCCGGATGTGTACAAATGCAAGGCATTGCTCGACAGTCTTATTCTAATTTATCAACCTGTTTTGTGGCAAATGTTTATTTTGAGCGGCACACATGCTCACATCTTGGGATCCACAGATCTAGGTCAAACTGAGTGCTTGTATCAAATTGAGTCCAGCTTCAACATGGAAGCAGGTCAGTCGAGCAGTTATATATTGGACCGGATATCTTAACCTACATTTTTTGTTGTGTGTTAATGGTGGGAAAAGTTTGATAAAGCCTGCCAGTGAATTCTGGGATGTCACAACGGTTTATTCTTACATTGAGAAGCTCAGGGGTATATACTATGAAATTCTTTCTTACACAAAATATGTTTCATATTCCTTAATATTGCTTAAAAATGTGCAAACTTCACAAACAAGTTCTTTAGATTAACAGATTAGAAAACTATGCGAGCATCATTTGAAAAGGTAATGAATTAATCTTGCACGAGATTAATTTTAATGAAAGTAATAAAAGCACCAACTATATGTGAAATGTGCAAAGCACGTTGCTAATTTCCATCCACAGCCTTCCCTTCTCCTGCACTCACTCCCCCAACTACTGTCTATACACATAATAAAAATGTTCATGGACAATTAGTATGTTTAAAAGACAGCAGTTTCAGTAGAAGGGTAATTAAGACCAGAGCGAAGAACTCCTTTTTTAAAACCAGCTCAAACTCAAAGCAAAGTGGAATACTAAGAATTCTATGTCTGCCCTATAATACAGAAACACTGTAATTAGAGAGACGTTGGGCTTTTAGATGCTTTAGATGAATTGTCTTTTGAGATAGTTCAAAGGCAAGCCACAGCAGCTGCACTGAGCATTCAAGGCTATTAGATATGAGCCTGAAGGTGCAGTTGTTGTTTGTATGTAACAGATCCTGTTAGACAGCATGTCAGAAAGAAAAGAGTGCATGTTTTCTTAAAGTTATTTCAAAAACCTCCTATAACATTCAACTGAAGATTTGCAGTATATACCAGGATTGCAATGTGTCAGCGACAGAAATTATACTCTATTATCGCTTTATATTCCTATATATTTGCTTATAAACAGCATATAAAAAGCACTATATGGGCAAAAGTACTGAGTCACTTGTACATTACACCTACAGGAGCTGCTCAGTCATGGAAACCCATGCTATGAAGCTCCCAGAGCGCAGTTTCTACGCTGATCTTAATGGCAGAGGAGGTTTGAAGCTCTGCAGTGACTGAATCATCAGAGCGTTGGCGACTTTTGCGCACTATGCGCCTCTCCGCTGCGCTCTTTGACTTTATGTGGTCTGACACTTGGTGGCTAAGTCATTGTGGTTCATAAACACTTCCACTTTGCAGCAATACCACTTACAGTTGATTGTGGATTATGTAGGAGGCAAGAAATTTCACAAACTGACTTCTTACACTGGTGGCATCCTATTACAGTACCACGCTTAGATTCAGTGCGCTCTTTAGAACGACCTATTCTTTTGCAAACATTTAAAAAGGCAGAATGCATGGCTAGGTGCTTGATTTTACACACCCGTGGCCATGGAACTGAAAACAACTGAAATCAAAGATTAAAGGGTGGCTCAATACTTTTGTCCAAAAAGGCTGTGTGTTTAAGAATTCTAAAAAAAAAGATCTAAACCACAAGTGTTGAACTCCAGACTTCGAGGGCCGGTTTCCTGCAGGTTTTAGATGTGTCCTTGATCCATCAGCTAATTTAAATGGCTAAATGGCCTCCTCAACATGTCTTAAAGTTCTCCGTTTGATTCAGGTGTGTTGACCCACGGTGAGATCAAAAACCTGCAGGACTCTGGCCCTCGAGGCCTGGAGTTTGACACCCCTGATCTAAACTTTGTTTTTATACAAGAGTTCTATCTTTGACCTTACTTCTTTGCTAACGAGATCATGCACAGGCATGCGTACATCCTCCATGGCCATTATCTTTATTGACTGTATACGTGCAGAAGCAACATGTGTGCAACTGTTGCTTCTAGCATGCCTCAGATCCACACGTTCTGTGTTTCTCTGTTCCTTTAGAGAGAGAAAAAGCAGAGAAATGTGTCATAGTGAAAGTTCTGTTGTTCAAACGGGAAAATCTTGTTGCTGCTTGAGCAGTTCTGAAAACAGTCCCCTCTCACAACAGTAGCATTTGCAAATCCAGACTGATCAGCTGTTTCTATATATAGATCTGAGCTCCATCGAGCTGGATAACCACAGAGAGCTGTGAGAGAAACAGCAATTACAGAAAAATACTCTGATAACATGACATTTGTGTGGAGCAGTGAGACTTGGAGCAGTACAGAGTAAAGGTTACACAAGGCCTCACTATTTCTCAGTAATTGTCATGATACAATTGAGACACTGACTGATATGACTCCTCATCATAGTAATTTGCATGTGAGTAATATTCTTACAGAAAGCCCTAGAGCACTCTGACTTTCTTTCATGTGAAATCAGATTTGTGACCTTGTGATTTGTTTAACTTCTGGGCTGAGAGTGAAAGTGCTGGTGGGGAGCAGTCACTGTTAAGGCTTTTTTTTTTTTTTTTTAAAAACAACCAAAAAACAAAACATTAGTTCTTGGGTGCAGTTCAGCAGGCACCGGTATAATGGCTGGCTTGAACCTGTCAGTGGCCAGCAGGAGTTGCAAGCAAGGGTAAATAAATAATTAGAAATTAATATATACTTAATTTTTGCATGCATGCTATTGGATACAGTAAATTGTGTCGTTTCCCAGAAAGCTCAGTTCCTAATCTGAAACACCTTCTTCCATATCAACCATTGGTAAGACAATTAAATATAGCGAGACAGAAAGCGAGGTACCTCTTTATTTAAAAGCACAAAGTAGTGTTTAAAACTCTTCTCTTTAAGTGTTATTTAGGCAGTGATGTATTTTTATTACAAATTTAATACTGTCTTTGTTATGCCATCTTGATATTAACCAAGAGTTCAAGGTTGTACCACTTGGGCTTAATTACTAATACAAATTGTACCACAGAGATGAGGTCAAGGAAAATATTAATTACACAGCTGTCTTTCTCTTGAGAACCAAAGTCAACCACAAGCGATGGATTAATGTAAAGCTAAATCGTTTCTTGTTTGATAAGCTGCTTGCTATGTCATGTTAATGACTGACTCTGAAAAAAGGACATCTGAAGCAATATCATTCATGTGACTGGATGAATCTAAATGAGAAGGGTGACTGGCATCCTCAATGACTCCTTCAGATTTAGTATTGTGACATCGGACGTTCCTTCAAACAAAGTGTCACCTGCAGGTGCTTTAAAGCCATAGCAGAAGTTCAGAAAGGGAATTTACTTTTGCTTATCCATGTGTGATACTGTATCTTGCCAGATTTTTATTTAAGGCCCCAGTCACACACAATATAGCTAAACTGGGGGGGAAAGTAGATTAAGACACCTTGTGCAATAAATTTGCTAAATAAGCTTGTTGCCTCAGAAATGTTTGTTTTGAAGACAGGGACCAGGTCTGTAACCACTCACAGTTAGTTGCTATCTTCAGAGTGACTTTGGTGCATTGAGACTGCAATAAAACGACAATAAGATGGAGTCTGTCTGTTATTGTATGGGGTCAAGTTCGCAATTACATGCGATCTGTTTGTGATAAAACGGCAATTACCTGTGATAAGAAAATAAAAAGGTGAATCTGTTGCCATCTGTTGCAGATCTGTTGCACACAGAAATGAACATTAAAAACAATGTAAATTCCTCCATAATCAGCTGCTGCAGGATGGCAGTTCAACTGTAAAATCTCATCACTGCTTTGTAATCTTGTTTTTGTATAACCAGAATACAACCTGCTGGCAATCGGTTAATTCGAGTCTGAGAGTAATTGCAGTGACTCAGAGTTAGATCGCAGTTGAGGCTCTTGCATGTTTAGCCTCTTGACCACCAGTTGTTTGCTGCAATTAATGCAATAGTTCATTAAATGTAAAAAGATTTCCAAGCTGCAAAAGTACTCCAGTCTGACTGAGCCATCAGTGACTGCTTTCAACCAGAAGTCACTATGGAAAATGTGTATTCACTAACCAGTTAGCAGCTACTTACTAGACTTTGCTGGTAGCCCGTGCAAAATTGGTTGCTGAAGTGACTCAGGCTTAGAGAACAGTCGGTGACCGCTTTGTTGCTGGAGAAAAGTTTATATTTCCCAACCAGTTGGTGACGCTTTTTCTGAGTTTTACTTGGAGAGTAATCGGTGAGTGCTAGCAGACAACGTAGCATTTTCAATCCCAAAAGGTTGATTCTGTTCATCTGGACGTAGCATCTTATCTGGATTATCTGGAAGGGACTTCTTCAGTCTCAGCTGACTGCAGGTTGGAAAATGCTACGTCTAGATGAACAGAATCAACCTTTTGGGATTTATTTACCTGGATGATTGAGCATGCATCAAGACATAGCATCTTCAATTTAACAGGCAACTGCAGAAATCTGCTAGCAACAAGTACAAAGAGATTTTTGGTGCAGCACTCTCTTTCCCTAGAAAGCAGAGGTTACCAGCAGGTCACTGACTGCTCTGATTACTCTAAACTTGTCTTAAAAATAAATAAAAGTTGTGAAATATAGAATAGAAACATAAAAATGATGTTTTGCTGACTTCATAACAACAGAGGTGTTATGTGTTTGTCTATTACTAAGACAGCACCTTGTGTTTTCTCTTCTTGTATTAAGCGTTCGGGTGAAAAACACAACAATTCAACTGATTCCAAAATACCCACTCTAAGCTGTAGCCAAGTTTACTCACTTGCAGCCACGACACCTCATTCATGACATCACTGGCCTTTTGCTGAAACACAATGAAGACTTTGTGAAGCCTAAGCTATTTGTGTCACAGAGGCTAAAAAAAGAGCTGCTGACATCTAAAAATAGAGAGTGCAAACCATAAACAATAGGACTAGGATTCCTGTTATTACAGAGCTTATTCTCCCTGAGAATTGCTAAGATTACAGGAGTTAGGAACAAGGGGAGACGGCGAGGCATTACTGGTGCTGACGTGGTACTTGCTGTCATAATGACTGTGCAGAAAACGAGACTCGGAAACAAACCAGGTCTGACCTTTACTTCATCGGGAAATCCAGCAACAACTGTGGTGCAAATTTTCTTTTGGAAGCAGCTCAGTTAGGTGGGGGAAATCTTTCTAAACGCAGTCAAACAAGTGCAATATGAGACAGAGCCACCCATCCCACACCAGAATTTTAACATGAGCCTAATACAAGTGTAATCAAAAAGACCCTTCTATTTATAGACTCTGGGAATTTCTACTCAGTAGCTCAAACTGCACCTTTGTATGTGACTTGCTCTTATCACTGTGTTTTCTGTGAGAAAGAATTATTGTTCTGTGTGATGCCTTTCATCATTCAACCAATCTCAGTTCATATCTTTCTTTTAACTGTGTATCTCTTTCTCTCACCACTAATGTGCACACTCCCAAACCACAGGTTATCAGCCTTCTGACCATCGCAAAAATACTGTCTTTTGAAGAGGCACTAAATTAATACTTTTTAGCAACTGCGCTGCAATAATCCCTTTCAATCCTGTGTTTTTCCCTCTTTTTCTCCCTGTATTCCAGTCCTTGTTTAATGAGTTCAAAGGAGCCAGCATATGGGCACTCAGATCGGGGATTGTCACCACACACACACACACACATACACACACACACACACACACACACACACTGACAAACACACAAGCCAGGATTAAAATGCAAAGGGTGGAACAATCATTGTGGTAGCATTATTACTCATTAAAGCATATTTCTAGAAGGATTTTGGGGTTTCTATGCATCCAGGGGGATTTGGGAGGGGTAATGCTCTTCAGATTGATTAGCAGCCTCCAGATGTTCTCAGCATTGTCTGACAAACGACAAAACAATCAGAAGGCCTCTTTATACTGTGACTGTATGCATATGAGAAATAATAAATATTATCTAATGTGCTTTAATAAACTCCCTGTGTTTTTGCATGCTTTAACAAAGATTTACAGATTTGGACCGAAAGCAAGAAAAGATGCCAGGACAGGTTAGGACAGGTGGAAGGTTGAAAATAAAGGAGGGCAAGGAAATCTCTGAAGTGGAAAAAGTGGTATGGGGTGGTCTGTTGACTTTTTAATGCCAGCCGGTTTAAATCACACGACCGATTTAAGATCACCAAGGAGGAAGGCTAACAGTATCTGTTTCAAGCTGTGTCGAATACGTCAGCTTCAAACTATATATTTTAATTCTAATTGTGCAGGTATGTGGATATTATTGATGCCCTAAAAATAGAACAAACTAACCATGCTTGTGTTGTCTGTGCATCCATCCATCCACCCGTCTGTCAGTGACAAGGGGGGACTAGAGCCTATTCCAGCTGTCATAGGGCAAAAAACATAAACAAAAGAACCTTAAATTAAAAAACAAACAAACACTAATCCATTTTATGAAGATGATTTTTAAATGTGTGTCTAAACAGACTAAAAACTATATTAGCAGCACATTCAAGTGTTTTGACATGAGCAGATTATGGTTGGATAATATTTTAGCAGATCTCCACCGCATGATAACAATTTATGACTGATTTTTAAACAGCAAATTATCACACTAGCGTGAGTTCCCTGAGTGCGTTGTCATCAGCACTAATCCACCCAACCCACATCAAACAGTTTCCTTCGCCTCTCTCTTTTTTATCTCTCAGTATCTTTTGTGTTCTTCTCCCTCCTTTTCTCCTGTTTTGCAATATTCAGAATTTACGGTCGTTCTTTCTTTCTTCCTCCTGATTTTCCTGCTTATGCATCCTAAGTCATGTAGCCTAAGGGTAAGAACCTGTGTGCACGCCAAAAGAAAAGGAAAAAAAGAGAGTGAGACTAGACCAGGTGTGACATTTTGAAGAACAAAGGTTGTCATTAGCTCCTTTGTAACACGCAGAGGAGCTCAGCAGCTGTGCGGCAATGAGTATTTGCAGCAAAGCACAGCCATAGTAAATCTCACCCAGGCATAAACAGTGATAAAAGTATGTTGTAAAGCAGAGTGAGCAAACTTTGCACAGGTCAGTTTCAGATTTCTGTCAGGGCTGTGAATCACCATGCATGCTGCTTTTATTGTGTGTTAATTGTTGACATAGATGCTACTATGCAATGTACAAAAATCAAAGAGTGTTCCTTTAGAAAGTTCATCAAGCACAAAGTGTTGCAGGCACAAAGGATTACATGTTGCTCAAAGTAATAAATTGTATATATGAAGTAAAAATGGGTCACTGTGCCAAGCAGCATATGGGTCATCCTTTGTTGGGCAGAGCCACACAGATCACTGTGCTGCACGCTAAAAAGGCCTTTCTTTTTAAGCTTGTCAGCTGGTCACATCTCACATCTCGTTAACTCTCACCCAACAGGTGAGGGCACAGCTGCAAAGTGTGCACACATCTGTCACAGCAAAATAGTGGTCAGGCAGAGAAAAAGAGCGTGGCAGTATGGAAAGGAATCATAAGTGACACAGCTGTCCTCATAATGAATTAGAATATTTTAAAGAAATGTTAGTTATTGTGATTAGTGTGCTAACATGCAAGTATTTTTACATGCAGCATTGGTGATTTTACGTGACCTCTTCACAATGGGCAAAAACAGACTTAAAGTGACAGTAATTTGGAAGATTTCTGCCTGATTCATAAAATAGGTTAGAAAGAAAAATGATCAAAGTTACATATTTAGAAATGAACTTTATTTGGAGAAAATAAGCAAGCTTTAAATTGAAATGCTCTTCTTGTTTTGTGTTTGATTTTTGACAATGGCCCCTTTTCTTGTGTCCTTTTGAAATCCATGTTTAGCTCAAATATCAAAATATGTTGATTTTTCAGCCGGGAGAATGTGGAAATCTTCAAAGTTGGTCTTCATTACAGTAAGGGTTAATGTTGTTTCTCACTTTTTCCTTTTCCATAAGTATTTTAACATTTTTCATAGTGCTTTGTGACACTTTCACTTTTTTATGTATTTTTTTTAACTAATGTGGTTTCTTGCATTGCAACTTTCACTGTAACGACAGTGACATTACTTCCATTTACACCCTTTTGACACCTTGTCATTAAGGCAT
>NW_005187514.1:483271-487121 GCF_000239375.1 Pundamilia nyererei | reverse complement strand
CACACACACACACACACACACACACACACACACACACACACACACTTACAGACTTTACAATGGTGACATCTCTCCTCAAACCCAACCAGCAGCATCTGTGGGGTTTCCACTGTTGAGGCTGGTCTAATTGTACTTCTTCCTGTTTCCCCTTGATTAATGGTTCTCTATCAGACCGCGCAAGCAACCACAGCTGAACATGTAGGTCATGGATCAAAACAAGAGAGATAACCACCTGCTGGAGCAGTTTCGTGCCACTGTCCGTCTTTGCATTTTCTATAGCGTGGGAGTATGGCTAAGGGAACGTGTTGACAAGAGTATCAGACATCAGGAAATTCAGTTAAGGTTGTCTTTGTTCTAGTGGTAGAAAACAAGCCACCAGATGTTTCAGTTTAGTATGATAAAGACTAGCTGGTCATTAACAAAAACCATTTAGGAAATATAGCATGGGTTTAAAAATGTGTAAGGAGAAGAATTAACAGTGTATTATCCTTTTATGGTTAATCCAGGAGGTGTAAACAGCACACAATCAGACACTCCTTTAACACGTTGCAGACTCAGTGGCAGTCATTGTGTATTACAGTATATATTCAGCTTGTTTTTACAAAAGCCTGCTTTCATTAGAGATCGCAGACACACTACACACATCTGTGTTAATAAGTACCTCCAACCACACCTTTTGAGTCAGCATTACAGTTGAAGTGACACCTTTTTAACAAAGCCCACCCTGTAAATGCAGGAAGTGGGTGTAACCAAGGAGATGGATGTCTAGAGAATGAGAGGCCGTTCACCGGGAGCCCCTGGGGTGAGCTGATAAAGAGAAGGGCAGCTTCCACCTTGCTAATACAAATGACTAAATGTAAGCCGCTGGGTATATGTAAATAAATAGCTTGAGTGTTAAACTGTTTTACATAATTCATTTACAAGTCTGGTTCTCTGGGTAGCTGCAGCATGAAACATATTCTTCTTGTTTGTGTGCACCTGAGTGGAGGAATCAGTAAACAGAGAACGTATTTAAAGTGTCCCAGAGAAGTGCTTGTGCACAGGCAACAAGTCAAGAATTGCAAAAACAAATTGGGGAAATAGAAACTCATTTCACAGTCGTTTCAATCTAAAAGTGGAAGCAAACAGAGCGTTATAACATATATTTCACAATCAAAACTCTGCACCATAAATTTATCCTCCTTTATAAATAATAAAAGATAGATTATTATCTGATTGTTTTTCTGATATGTTCTATATTTTAAATTCTGAGCCAACCATATGACCAGAAGGCAAGACTAACCATTTGCATCGCTGTGTGCTCTCATCAGGACTGTGAACAATACTGAAGGTGAGGATGAGTCAACTGCCTGAATAAGAATCTGCTCCGACAGTGGAGATGCATTTAACATGCTTTCACTGACAATACTTTCTCTGCAAAGAGATGAACTCATCGCATACATTTTTACAAAGGTTATCTGGCAGAATTGAGCTATTTCAAAACTCTTGCTCTTCCCTGTACAAGAGAGCAAAAAACCAATCCAGCTATGACTGATCAAAGTTACAGAAGGTCACATGACTTTTCAAAATATTTATCTCCATTGTCTAACTGTGGCCATGTTACCTCATTAACCCTCAAGGGTATCTGTTAACAAAGATAATGAGCTACTTATCGGATGGTTGGTTTGGGGTTTAATTGCCTGGTCAGTTTTATTCAAACAAGACAGCCTGAAGACACCCAGCGGGCTGGCTGTACAACAAAGTCTTCTATAATGCAGGGCAAGCTGCTATGAAGCTCATTACTGTGAGTGGGAGCACAGAGATGGGAGCGCACACACCCACACACAGAGACTACACACTGTGCCTGTAATACACACAAATATTTCAGTCCTCATAGTTAAGGAGATTTACTGGAAGAGCGATTTCATCGTGAACAAGAGAAATGTTGTGGGAATTATTGTAAACGGTGACACTCTGCGAGCTGTTGGTGCTAAAAGCGCAGCCCAAGCCTCTTTTCTCCTGCATTATTAATAAATTCACAGAAAGAGCCAGAGAGTGAGTCACAACACTTTGTGTCCTGACACTTTATCCAGTCTGTTACACAGCTGGTACTGTAGTTAGCTGGTAGGAATCTTCTTAAGAAAAACATGTCAGCGAAACTGAAAATCTGACTGTATTATTCCGATATGTTTCCAAACCTCCAAGTGTTCATTTAAGCTCAGTGTACAAATTAAATGTATGATTCCCACCCACAAGCTCTTTGATTATGAAGGAATCTCCACAGGAATGTTATGCTAAACTCGGCGCTGCAGACGTCAGACGTTTGGGTTCAACACGCATACCGCTGATTCCAATCATTTTGCACTGCACACATGACCAGAGAGAGGGAAAGAGAGAGAGAACGAAAGCAAGAGCAAGAGCGAGAGAGCACCGAGGGAATCCCCAGGGGCCTTCTCTTCTGTCGCTGCGCCCTAAATGCTTACAGCAACAGCTGCAGACACAAGTGTGTGATGTTGGGAAAACCTGCTACTAAACATCAAACCTCCCAAAAAGCCCATTAGCTCAGCATTTCAGCAAGGTACAGAGAACTCCCTCTGTACTTCAATAGAGCTTGTGTCAGGCTTTTTTTTTTTCTTTCTTATTTTGCACTTTTGAAGATTTAAATTCCAAACTCTGTTTGATGGCCTTGATCAAACCTGCATGAGATGCTCCAGTGGAGACATTTGAACTGCTTTGAAGACGTTGTCCATGTAAACTTTTTGAGAATTTCTGCATTTCCCCTTAAACTGTCCCGAGTCTTTAGTGAAAGAAACATTTGGCTCAGTTGCCCATATGTTTGTAGCTGGCATTCATCGTTTACTTTAAGCTACTGCGAGCGTTAATCTCCATACATTCATTATCTCGTCTGCTTTGGTTGAGCACGAGATTACAGCTCAAAAAAACAATGGGCTAGCTCAGCTGGTATTACAGCCCAGCCTTGTTACTAAACGGGATGATTTGGGAAGACAAAAGAATATCTGGAGGATAAAGCATTGTCTATCTAATACAAAGGCACTGGTTCCCTAATGATGTGATTCTTGAATACAGCTGATTTTTATCAAAGTTAAAGATACTTGAAAAAAAAGTTGTCTGTAAAAACAAAATAAACACAAAACTAATTCTGTTCTTCTGTCTCGTCTATCGTGACATGATCTGTTGCTTCCTTATGGTTATTTATATATGGTGGCTCCCCCCGTAAGAAGGCATCTAATGATTGTAATCCCTCAGTGTCTGATTAGTACGTACATTAATCTCTTCTGCTACGTATGAATGTGGTATATTCCTTGGTGAAATGTGCAAAAATATATTCAGGGCAATAATAGGGAGCGAATGGGGAATAATAAGTGCGAGTAAGAAAATGAGAAAAAGGAAAAGGATAAATACCAGCTGCGGCATAGAAATGAAATAAAATTGGGAATGTAAAATAGACAGAGGCTATGACAAAGAGGAAGAAAAATGGAGTGCAGAAATAATGAGTTTGAAATGTGCTTGTAAAAGCCTTTATACAGTAGGAAGGTGATGTATGATAAGATTTGCGGCACGAGTGCTGCAGATGCAGATTAATCTTTATTTACCTTTACGTTTTTTTAGGGACAAAATTGAATTGGGTGAAATGAGACAATAATTAAGACAAAGGAGGTACAAAGGGTATGTAAAATAAATGAGTAAAACAAACTCTTCTGGATTGACACAAAGCCCAAAAAGGACAAAACACCCAAACCCTCTGTCAGCGTTGATTATTTAGATCTGCTCATATTTATGCATTATAAAGCTGATCCTTCTAAACACTCTCTTTTCTCATTATCAAACTCATAAATACATTCTCTCTCTC
>NW_005187514.1:471176-483216 GCF_000239375.1 Pundamilia nyererei | reverse complement strand
CACACACGCACACAAACACAGACACGTAAATCCTCAGGGGGTCTGTCAGCTCTTGAGTGAAAAACATCCTAAGGGGATTTTAGACACAGATCCTGTGCACGTATGTGTCAATATGTAAACATGTGTATCTGGATGCGCTGTTTTTGTTTTCAGGGATGTGCTGTATTCTGACATGTGGCCTTTGATGTGGCGCTCGTGTTGTTGACCTCCACATGGTTACGCTGTGCCCTTTCAGGGACTGAATTAATTAAAGGAGAGTTTGACTATGCAGAGCAGCGCAGGAGGATTATACCTAAGCCTATCTGTAAAAAAAAAAAAAAGAAAAAGGAAGAAAAAGAAAAAAACTACAATAATAGCCATGTGCAATGTTTACAACATGTTTTCTCTGAAGTGTGGCATGTGCCAGATGCACCAGAATCTCAAATTAAAGAGTCCTGTGAAAAAGAGAGTTTTCGGATGGCTGTTCGCACAGTTTTCTGTGCAGTCCTGTTTCCTGCTTCCACAGGAATGATGCAGGTAATTACATTTGATAAGTAGCAGGGTACCACAATTTAAATGCACTTGATTAATTGATCATCAGCAAGTTTAAGCAGCTCTATAAAAGTGTAGGCTTTGCTATTTCTCGTTCTGAGTCATTCCAGTATGTGTTAACACAATGCCACAATCTTCCCAGGAGTTGATGTCCCAGCAAATCTATTCCAAGGTCAGACTGTGCAATGCTCAAGAACCTGCAGAAAAATCCAGGACCTACGTATCAAACTTTGCAGGCCTCATGTCAAATGTTAAAGTTTGTTATAGTACAAAGAGACATAACTGGACAAGTATGCATTGTTTAGAAGGGTTGCTAGGAGAAAACCTCTTCAAAAAAGAATGTGGCTGCATGGCTTAGGCTTGCAAAGTTGCATCTGAACAAACCACAAGACTTCTGAAACAAGGTTCTTTGGCAGATGAGACTGAAATTGGTCATAATGCACAGCACCACAAAAAACGAGCACAGCATCTCAGCACAAGCGCTTCAGAGCAACTGACAGGCACGGTGGTGGAGACATGAGGATCTGGCCTTGTTTTGCAGTAATGGACCTGGGCACCTTGTAGCCATTGAGTTGACCAGGAACTCCTCTGTATACCTAAATCAATTGTGAACCAGCTAAAGTTTGTCTGAAATTGGGTCATGCAACAGGACTACGATCCCAAACACAACAGCAAATCGACAAGAGAATAGCTGAAGAAGAAAATAGGTTCTTGTTCCAGACCTCAACCTGATTGAAATGCAGAGAATTATGCATAAACAAATGCTTTCAAACCTCAATGAACTAACGCTATAGATAAGAATGGGCTCAACAATGATGTGAGGGACTAATAAAATCATACAGAAAAGTATTACTTATTATTGCCTTTAAAAGTGCTTTTAAATTATTCTAAAAGAAAATCACTGAAAAAAGTGGGAAGTTTCTCTGAGAGTGGATTTTCAGTGATGGAGGAGATGAAATATTGAGCTTAGCCTAACAGCACCTCTGAAGCATATTAACTATCTTGTTATATTTTGCTTAAAACCATAATAAACATAACTGGGTTCTTGACCTTTCATAGACGTGTTCCCTGACTTTTTGGCTGTTCTGCAGAAAGCAGTAACTGGCAGGAGTGGCTGCGTCCTGAGCTCACCTACAGTAATCCTCTCATGTGACCCAGATTGCCTTACCCTACACTGGGCCGTAGTCAGAGACACTGCAGTGCCTACACTCCAGACATTGCTGATACTATGCAGCACGGCACTCCAAGCATACAAAGACAGCCTTGTGCTGATGCAACAAAAGGCAACAGAGAAAATCAAACACATCTGTACAAGGAACACCCCCACTGGAGGCCAGAGGCAGATCCACTCCCCCCCGCCCCACTCAGTGTGCGTACTAACGTTGTTTTTGTCTGCGTGGGACTTCTATTGCACATATTTTTCTACAGTGCTGGACCCGGTGTCCCTGTGTGAGCTCCAAAGAGGGATTGGTTGTTCTCTCTGCACAATCAGCTGGTGAAGGTATTGATTAGCAGTGGAACAGGATAAACTTTGCTCAGCTTCAGCTGCACGTTATGGCCCTTTCTGCGTCAGAGAGCATTAACTCTGGACTCAGAACTGTTGTCATTGCAGTCTTGTCTGCAACGATTCCCCACCGCAGCACTACCACCCCAAAAACAAAACACACACACAGACACGCAAGCCAGTGAGAAAAAATATCCTACGTTGTTTGCATTCAAGGTTTTCACAATTCCACCGACTCTGTTCTCCTCTTCTTACTCCTCCTCCTGTTTTGTACTGATCTGAGTTTCTGCTATTGATGTCATACATTATGGAACCACAAGACCAGGGACAGAATATGAGAGTCATGTTATTCAGGTTCACAGATACTGAGCTGTCCCAGTAGTATCGACTCTGTGGCTCAGTATGACGGCAAGATGAGGCAGCATCAAGTGGGCCTTAGTGAAAACAAATGACAAGAGGAGTGCAGTGGGTGGTTTACAGAGGAGTGAAGTACAAGTAGTACAAGATGTTGTTTTGATGTACTCTGTGATGTTTAAAATAATTATACATGCAATCAGCAACAGCCAACATATTTTCACAGCAAAGTAAGGAGATCTAGAGTATTAATTGCTTTTCTTTCTTTGCAGACTCATTGTTTTTGTCTTTGCATTCAGTCTCCATATAAGCATATGTTATGCGTAGTACTATTCAGTTGATTTTCCTTTATGGTCGTCAAAAACATGCTTATTCTGTGCCAAAAGTTAGGAAGCTGCTTGAAATTTGCAAACAACCAAATGTTACTAACCTTCAACAGAATTTTCTATTTTTGTTTTAAGAGGCTTGTTACATCAAATATTACTTAAACAGAAATGCATAAATGCACTCAGGATCATGTGTCAGAAGTAGAAATAATAACAACATTTCTTTTATAACACATTTGTTTCCTCTGAGGAAAATCACAGGAAATAGCAAGAAGCAACACTGCCTTTATTCATAGCCCGGGTGCTCAAATAGGGACACAATATTTTGGATGCCGATGAGTCATTGGAATTTTATGTGACTCTTACATGTGTTTGTCCTCTTTGGAGTTTTATATTTATGTTAAAAAAAAATCCCATTTCATTCACAAATCTCCACTGTTTGAAACAACGTTGAGTTGATTGAGTTTCCAGAAAGGAAGTGGACAACGCTATGGAGTAAAAGGGAGTCATGTGACTCCAGAGGTGTTGGGGTTTTTTCTCATAAGTTGTTCATGAAGCAAAGTATTAGTGCAACTTCCACAGCCCTGATACAAATACAGGTTCCCTTTAAGTAAGATCTAGTGAGCTTTGTCTAGACACTTTATGCACTTCTATAAGTTGCTTTAAATTATACTCCAGGCCAGTGAAAAGAAATCAATGGCATTATGGTACATCTCATAAACTTGCAATGCAGTTCAATCACTATTTACGTAATTATTAGTTGAAAACCTTTTTTTCCAAGGCTGGGCATGCTCAGCATGCTCTCTTTTTTTGCAGCACAGTGGTGTGGTGGTTAGCATTACTGCCTCCTGGGTTTGAATCCACAGGTCAGGTAGGGCCTTTTGCATGTTTCATGTGTCTGCATAGGTTTTTTTTTTTTTCCAGGTTTTCAACCTGGTTTTCTCCCAAAGTCACGCAAAGACGCGCACCTTTACTTTAACTGGCGATTCTTACTCTATCCCCCCCGACCCCCAACCAACCATGAATTGGATAAGCTGAAGAAGATGGATGGATGGATGGAAAATATTTCTTACCACAGTTAATTTTTTTTCTTTTTTTCTGACCTAGATCTGGAACAGTTTGATAGGTTTTTATTTTTGCCCCACATTCTATTTTTAGGCCTAGTGAAAGATTGAACACGATCAACCGAACAAAGAAACCAACCCAGCAAGTTCTTCACGAGATAATCATATATTTCCCAATCCTGTGATGTAGCATATAAATGGTAATAGTTATGATGCAGATAAAAAGCTACAAATTGCAGCTGGAAAAGAAACAAACATGAAAACGTTATGGCTTTGATTTACTTGGTTCGGTAGGTTTTGGGCACAAAAATAATAATATTTAAGGAAAGATCATCTTATTGTCACAGTTACAATAATAAACTGTGGATAAATGCATATTACAAGGTGCAATCAAACGTTTGTTCAACTCTGCCTATAAAAGTGAACAATATATCTGATTTAAATCTCCCCTTCAAGACTGTCTCCTTGTCAACCTTTGGGCTGCTTACAATCTTTTGAGCGCTTCATGGAAGCAACACTCACATACGCGTTGGATGTTCAATCTGGTAAGAAGGTGTCAGGTGATGAAAAATCGTCACAGGGTGTTCAAAAACATATTGGTTGCTTTTACAATGTGTTAAATTAGTGGCATGATGGGACGAGCCACAGCTTTGACATAAGCATTAGTTTAATCAGGAGAGAAAATTTCATTATTAAGAGTGGCTGTTCCCTTCACCGAATGCAACACCTTCATGGTTGGACTCTCTAAAATCTACAACATTTTAATACTAAATTTGACAATTGCATTCTCTGGAAGGTTGAAGTCTATGGTGAGAACATCAACTTCCAGGATTTTGAGCTCAGAAACAGCAACTTTATCAGGAACAATGTGATAACAGAGCTGATGAACACTGGAACTGTAATTTAGAGTTTGAATGTTTCTATAAAGATAATATTTTTTGTGCTGGTGAACACTGCTTTTTATGAGTGCAGGCATACATTCAACACTCAGACATTAATCATTTAGATTATGTAGATCAAGTAGCAGATAAAATATAAAACATTATTTCAGGATGACTACGGTCATAGTTATCATTAAAAACACAAGCAGTTGCTCATTCTATGAACAGCTGATTTTTTTCCACACATGTTGCAGATGCATTTTTCCCTCCCTTTACACAGTTTTATTTCCATGTCAGAGGATGTCATGAATCTTTTATGGTGTAGCTGCCAATCTCAAATCTTTAGAATTCACGCTGAGCTTATGGATTATTATTGTTACAGCAGAGCAACAGGCCAAAAGGCAAACAACACGTGTGCATCTAAACCCAGTGCATGCAATGCTCTCTCTGTGCTTCTCCCTCTCTTTCTTCCATCTGATATGAGAATAGACACACCGGGGAAGTTGTTACGTGCAACAATGGAACAGCGTTGGCCAGTGCAGATGCCATGTGACAGTTCAGATTTCCTTGCTGTGCTCTTATAAGAGAGCAAGCACAGGCAGGGATTATATGCAGTGTGATGTATCCCCGTGCTTTCACAAAGTTATACAACCCTGAGCATCAGGGAATCAGAACTAGTGCAATTAGTTGATGTCTTTCGCTATTTAAGGTATAAATCTCCACATGACTATTAGCTAGAATCCAACATGGCTTTGCTGTAATGCACATATATCAGGGTTTGCATTGTTCCCATGTGACAATCGAGACCCTGGTATTCTTATGTAAGGGTTAACCTGCTCTTATATATTGTGGAAGGTTTGGTTCAATGACCTTTAGATAAAGTGCCCTGAAAGGTGCACAGCTGTCACACTTGCTCCAGAGCTGTCTTGAGAGTTCATTTCTTCACTGTTGTGCAACCACAGCACTGTGGCTAGGAAAAGTTCTTGGGGTTTCAACTTTTTGAAACATCAAACTTAACCAGACAGCCTTTGAAAGAAGAAAAAAGTACCTTTCCTGGATATTTTCAACTCTACACTTTATCAGTGCAGCATGCCCTATTTAATATTATTTAATAAACCACGCTACATAAAGTGCATACACCACCAACGAGCACTAGGACAAACTGGAAGCAAGAATGTCTCCAGCCTTTTGTCATTCAGGTCACCTGATGATGTTTTTAAAGTTGAATTAATTAGAAATTCAGCAAGCTATTACTCTTTGAATGCCACTTGTTACCTAAGGTGAAAAACTGTTTCACTGATGCATACAGTTGCCTCTTATCGATACTACTGGGATGCACTTTCAGCACTCTCTAAATATATAAAGTGGTGTGACTGATGTGGCAGGTAGTAAAACGTTTGCCATTATGCATATGTTTACACTTTATGTCATCCGCAGGAGGGCTGATAAACAGTGAGTCACACAGAAAACACATTCCATTATGATGACTTTGTTTCACATTTGAGTAATCCTGTCATACTCAAAAGAATTTCCCTACAGATGATTATGATCTCCGTGTGCTCATTTCCATTCTGTACACAAGGCGATGTGTGTAAACCATGTTTCAGCAATATAAATGCTGCAGACGCTATCCTGGAGACAAGCATTTGTTTTCCCCTTGGAGATATGCAAACCTTAGATAAAGAGCATAGTATCCTATTCAGACGTGAAAGTATGACATCATCTTCTGCTGGCACTATCTATAATCTTCCTAAAAAACACGTTAAGAGGAGATACAGAGTGTACAGGTCTTGCTGAGGAGATAGGTAGTACAGTACAGCAGTCACAGACAGCATCTGACATCTGACTTCTACTTGCATAAACCCTCACAGCTTGTCATGTCCTCATATGAATCAGCCATTATCTCACAACCACCACAGTATTCTTAGACAAGAGCCTATTCACCATGCATCTTAGAGCTGCCTTGTTGTTAAGAAAAGGCCAGGCACCCACAGTCTGTACGCACTCTCAGCCTGTCTTGTACAGGAGAGGAGATTAAGTTGTCTATGTGTATTGTGCTCATATCAGATGAAAATTGCTGGTGTGCATATATCAGCAAGGCAGCTCACCTTGACCATAGCATTTATATGCCATATATTTTGCGTGGGTGCTTTATGTCTCAGCAGTTCAATGTAAAAACAAGACTTCTGAGTAACTGGGGGTAAAGCTATGAAATTAAATGCATTAAAGATATAGGATAATGTAGGCATTGCTCTATGGTCATTTTTTTTTTAAGTGGCGTATATCTTTCTCTCTGCAACGTATGTTGTTGAGTTCAGAGAGCTAAGACAATGCTCCTCCTGTCTCTGGCAGTCAAACTGCCCTTTACTCACTGGTAGGTCTCAGGAGGAGGTTAACGATTCCTGTGTTTTGCTCTGCATCCATCACCAACTGTACAAAAACCACCAGAAACCAGATCCTTTTTCAGGCAGCTGTCGCGTGCAGCTGGTAACCCGAGACTGAGTTATCCAAGAGGCTTTTTATTCCACACATGTGGCACTACCTGTCCATTTGGAGATGGATTTGAAGATTTTATGTGCATGGGGCAGCTGCTGTGGCTCGAAAGCCTGATAAGAAGGAAAAAGGAGCAGGCAGAAACTGTAAAAGTATCCCCGCTTAGATCTCAAACTCATATCTCCATTCATATAGTATATCTATTTATCCTTCTGGTGATTTGCCACATGTGTCTGGACATGTCAGGAAAAGAAAGAATGCCTTAAGTGTAAATCTGTCACCCCATATGTGTCTGTGTTTATGAAACTTTACCACTGACTGCTGCTCCACAGTAGGCCCTCAAGAGACACTACACATCGGGCTGAGTGAGCTGACGGATGGTCGGAGAGGGGGGTCAATTAAGATAGCTGCACGGTGTTCAAAATTAGCAGGAATTGGTTAGTTTGACTACTTGATTATGTGGAATTATAATGCCATATAAAAACTTCATGTTTATGTGACTCACGTAAGGCCTTCTGCTCCTTCACCTCTCTGAGGTGCCAGACTCGCTGCAGAGGTATTTTTTGCACATGTATGATTCAGAAGCGTCTCTCAGGTTTCCTGGAAAGAGCTTCTCATCTCAGCAAGACAGAAGATTCTGTGTTGAACGCCGTGGATTCTGTTATAGAAGCTTGTTACATGTCGCTAACATGAAGCATCTTTCCTCTATTAGAGAGCAGCATCTACAGAAAAATAACTTGGAAGAATTTCATTTGACAGCAACACGTTGTGTGTTTTGTTAATTCGCCAGAAGAGCAAGACGCAAAGTACTCAGAAAGCAAGAGCCGCTTCTTAGAGAGAATGTAACCATATCCTCTGTGAGCCAGTGCTGGGCAGCCAGTTTGTTTCAGTTTACAGGAACGAACGCTGCTGCTTTAGGGGGTTTTGCCGTTGCTTTCTTTTTCCTGGAGGAACTTTAACATTGCATTTACCATCTCTATTTACTCAAAGTAAATGTCCAGTGTGGGAGAGCATGCTCATTAGGTTAGATAACCCGCATTAGCTGAGGGGAGTATACACACATATAAGGCAATATGATTGGCTGCAGGACAGCTGTGTGAATTTGTGAATTTACGCAATAACAATGTGGTTTTGACTTCCCTTCTCTTTTTCTCTGTCAAATACTCAATCTGCAGCTGGTTGTATGTATCTTTATGTACTCAGCTGGACTTGGCTTCCTTTCTTCCTCAGCCCATTTTACAGGCTGGGTCTCCAGCAGCCACTTCAAACAAGCAGCATACCAGTGAGGAGGGAAATCCATGGGACTGAGAAAAAAACAACAACTTTTGTGATTACAAAAGTGAGATTTTGTATATTTATCTGTTAAATCATTTTTGCCACCCAGTCGGTCACTTGCCTCTCTCATTAGTTAAATCACTCTTAGACTATTTTTTTACTCATTCAACTAATTTAACCCCCCTTAAACCTGAGCTTTTGCTTAGGATGCAACAGAATGAAGAATTAAATCTAATATGTAGAAAAGCCAAAAGTAATGTTGCCATAAGGGGAAGCATCACATCAGAGACAATATTTGAGTCATTCATGAATCGGTTTGCCCATTTGTGGATAATAAGTGTGGCTTTTGGACCAATTTACACACTTTAGACAAACTTCTTTTTTTGATCCTTCTTTTAAGAAGGATCAAAAAACTGCTGGAAATACTGCACCCCAACAGATGCACATTGACGCTCAGTCAACCCACTTATTCTGTGTTTGGCTGTTGCAAGCACATTTGCCGTCTTTTCACAAAGCTCCCCAGTGAAGGAGCGCTGGATGTAGGTAAGTTCTGCTCTGCTGAGAAAGGGGATGTCTGGCTCACATTAGATGGTGCTTGGGTTCACATCAAAGTGGCGTTGCATTAGCCAGAGTAATAAAAATCCCACTTCAGTGAGTTGTCTGGTTTTAATGTGTTTGTATTAGGAAGTTATGTTTTTTGGCTAAAACTGAGGGAAGTTTAAAAATAACAGCTAATATGCTGCGTCTTAAAGTCTTTCCTGTTCAAAGGAGGACCTTAATGTATGATGATGTTCTATCAACAGTGACCAAAGGTGTTTAGGGTGTTATAGCTGCACTTTTGGTGTGATTAATGTATCATTTGATAAATGATAACTTTTAGTCTTTTGTTGTCTTTACGTTCAGTGAAGACCAAAAGCATGCACTAATCTGATGCAATAGCGATTCAATGACAACGTTCAGACAAAAACCTTGTATGCTACCCGTGTGGACATGACACCAGATCACTAAAGTTATTTCAACTCACTCATCTCTGCAACAAAAGCTAAAACTCGCTGACACATGATCAAAGAACTTGTTCTTCTTAGGAGCCTTTTTTGTCTTCCAGACTTCAAAGCCCTCGAACATCTTACACTTTTCTGCTTTACAAAGAAAAAAATACAGAAAGAAGAAGAAAAAAGCACTTGCTGTGTGACTCCTCCCTAGAACAGACACAAGGGTGAAACCTGGCAAACAGAACAGTTGCTAATAATACCTCAGACTATGCACTTAAAACAGCTTTCTTTCTTTCTTTCTTTTTTTCTTTCTTTCATTCCCTCTCTCCTGTGCATTTTGAGCAGGTGAAAGTTTAGTGAGTCAGCTTGGACTTTCCAGCCTCTCCTCTGAACTCTCTAGAAGTCACCTCACGGTGCCTTTCCTGTTATCTTCTAAAAAAAACCACTCACATGCACAATCTACAAGGGAACCGCTATTTCACATCTCACCTTCTCCTTTCTCATCACTGCTCAATTTTTACCCTGAAAACCCATCTAAAGGTTAAAAGAAAACTGGAATCCCCCCTTGGCTGAGGATTAGGGTGCCTCTCGGGCAGCTTCATGTCTCAGAGGAGTGCGAGGCTGATCTTTCACCTTTTCTCTTCACTCTCCCAGTTTTGGCTGTGGGGCTAAGGAGTTAGGGTGGACAAGTTAAGTGTACTGTTACTTGGGTGTGACAGTGTGCCAATGTGGAATCTAGTTTCACAGCCTAACCTGAACCCTATCTGAGAAATACTGAGTCTTTCTTAGATATGGCAGAGTAAACAAAACACTCTGTGCCCGGTCATTCCATCTCTTGGGGTTAAGTGCATGGAGGTCAGTTCTTTCTTGGAACTTTTGTGTACCTTTGGACACACAGAGAACCAAAGCAGATTCAAGAAGCATTACACTACACACCTGCTCAATGGTTATCAAAAATTTAAAGCAAATATATTTGACAATGTTTAGCATTTTGGTCAGATGTAAACTTATGCTCTTGCACTTCATACTGTGGCTGCAGGGTGTGGTCTCTGGGCTCAGTCGCAGGATGGAGAGGTGAAGCGGTGTTTTTTTTAGAGAGGAGTGCCGGATGAGGGAAGGTGGCACTCCTGTCAGACATGACTAATTAACTAATTAACCTCTCCAGTAGGTGTGAGGTCAAACATGAGTGGAACAAGAAGCCCAGCAGTGAGCTTAGCACAGAGCTCTCCACAGCTGGACATAAAGAAGTGGAGCACAAGAGTGGCACTTGCTGTGTGACTCCTCTCTGTGGCAAATAACAATAGGAGGACTCACAGTGGCAGAGGCAACTGCTACCAATACAAATACATTTTGTTGTATATATTCCTAATTCTAATTGTGCAGAACTGTTAACCAAAATGTAACCGTTGCTTTTTACATTCAAGTGACTGCTGTGGTTTATCACCAAGTTTGTGTCCAAGTGCTTGGCAAAGCAAAATGCTTTTTTGTATGTTTTGCAAATTCTTCTTAGATTATATTCCTGCTACATTTCTTAAGACTAATGTTGACTCAAGGCACTGTTAAATGTACTGACTCATGAACTTTGTGGTCATGCATCAGTGTTTTCTTGTTTGACTGAACCACAGCACTCTATGAAGTTTGCCTACTCCATCTCATTTTCTGATGCCAACTACAACTTAATGCTATCCGAAAAGAGGTGAGACTTTGAGGATTCAGTGTGATTTAGGGATTTTGCCTACAAACAAAACGTGAAGACATGCAATAACAAGCGAACATAAGGAACACAGATTTTAATAGACATTTCTAAATACTTTGATCTATACATATTAACAAATCACATCTGTTTATTTCTTTAGAGTCACATAATCAAGTAGTCTTTAAGTGCTTAGAACAAGCATTGCTCAAACATACATCATGTGATGGGTTTTTATGTATATAACCAAGTAAATATGAGCTCATAGCATTTTGGAAAGTGGCTTTCCTGTGACTCATGAAAAACATGGATGTTAGACGGCTTAATCACCCCGATTTTATCCAACTGTCAGCCTAAACTATGGGCGGAATAATGGAAGTCGGAAGGCTCTAAAGACAAGTTGTCGCTCCAAGTGTGGATACTCATTCTCTTGGTGCAAATATATATAGGCCCCTAATTAAGTTGTTAGGTTAAAAAATGGTTTTAGGAGGTGCAGACAGATAGTCTGAAGACTGGTCGACAGCAAACAACAGGACTCGACAGGTAGATACAGGTACAATGTCAGATAGCAAGCCAGACAGATTGTTATCAGCCATGCAGTAGTGTGCATTGTTGCAAGTGCAAACAGATGAGAGAGAAGAGCAACACAACACGCATGCATCCATTCTGCATCCAGATGTGTCTGCATAGACAACAGCAGGAGTGTGCAGTTTATTTGTTGTGAACAAGTGAGTGCATGTGTGTGTATTTCTGCAGTACTTTTCCAGTCTAGTTTTCAGAGTTTTTGGGGGGTAAAGGTGCATCACTGATGGCCTCAGCAGATGGTGTAGTGTAAAGTATAAGATAGCAAAAGCTTGTCATTGCTTAAACTCTAAGCAATGACAAGTTTATGAGCAAGCTTATGCACCATTAGGTTATGCTCCAATA
>NW_005187514.1:431415-470957 GCF_000239375.1 Pundamilia nyererei | reverse complement strand
TCTTTCAAAGTTTTTCTTTGAACATTGGCTGCCTTTTCACTCATTTTCAGTCCAGTCCTTGTACCTGACCATTTCAGGTGTGTGAGCGTTTTTTGTCTCTTAAGTAACTTAACACCGACCTTTGAATCATTCAAGCATAAAAAAGGCATGTAAGTCATTGATGAACCAGTAATTTATGTCTACAGAAAAAAAATTAAAATGTACCTGCAGGCATTTTGTTACTAGTAGCCCCATTTCTTTGCACGAAACTATGGAAAATGCCAAAGATAACATAATTTGACAGGCAAACAAAAGCCCCCCAAGAGCTACTAGCTGAAAACTTGGGATATCTTGACATGTTGTGCAGATGAACAGTATCTGAAATTGAAATCCTTAATATATAGGTGGAAAATGCAGCTCACACAAGACTTGAGAAATGTTCAGAGAACAGGCTTCTAGTATGCCGAAGCCTCATCAGAGATGGTCTCAGTGCAAGGGTTTCATAAGAAGCCATTCTTAAGGAAGAAAAGACTGAGGTACACCAAATTGCACAAGAACTGGACTGAAAATCAGTGGACACAGGGTCATATGATAAATCTATATATGAAACTTTTGATTTAAATTGTTGTCAGTATGTATGAAGGTGGTCAGGAGACAGCTCCAGCAAGCCATCTGTAAAACATGGCAGAGGCTCTGTCATGGTTTGGAGATGCATGTGAGCCAGTGGTGTTTGGGATCTTGCCAAAACTGTATTATTACTAAATTATGAACACAGAAAAGTACCGCCAGATTTTGAGCCATATATCATCCAATACCATCTGATAAGCATCTGATTGGCAATGCATTAATTTTTAAGAATGACACGGATCCCAAACCCACTACCAATGGAGTAAAAGAATACTTGGAAAAACACACAGGTGAACACCATCAATCAGAAGATTCAATAACCAGGTCCTCTGAAGCTCAGACATCAAAGTTACTGAAGTAGTGTGGGATCATCTTGACAGAGAACAGAACATGTCCTTCAAGAAGTCTGGAGAACGAGTCCCGAAGACTGTAAAATTATAATTTCCTTTGGGGTCAACCTTCAGGATCAATAAAGTTTTTTTGAATTTAATTTAATTTAATTTAATTTAATTTAATTTAATTTAATTTAATTTAATTTAATTTAATTTAATTTAATTTAATAAAACATGCACCCTTGAGTTCAGGTTGTGTTAAAGATGGTGTTCACACCATATATATTGAGTTCCAAGCTCTATAGATAATTGTACAAACTCTGCTTTTGCCTTATATAATGTATTTCCATATATTTTTGAACACGTGTCAGTTAATCACTGCACCAATGTCCCATTATCTTGCAATATCAAAGAAGGTTTCTTGGACTTTTACACAACACTGTAGCTCTAGTTCTGTGAAGTTGCTATATTTAATTTGTCTTTTTTTAAATATTGGACTTCCTTGCTTCAGCTAAGTGCATCAAGCTGCTAACTTTAATACATGCTGTGTCCTGTTTACTTAGTAATTACTTACTGAATAGGTTCTGATAATATCTGCCAAATATGCAGAAGGTCCCATGAAGCTTCCTAAAAGCAGAGGATGAGCTTAATCTCTGCTTGCTAATGTGCTTTCTGAGAATTACCAGCATCAGATACAACCAGTAACAAAATAATGGGTCATTGCAAATTTTGCTTTCCGCAAGATCTGAACTTTTTCAAAGTGCAGTCCATGGTACAGTGCATCTGTTGTCAAACTGTTTTCAATGAGGTCTTCTTAAGACTGCAGCGTAGCACAAAGTATGCGTATTACATGACATGGTGGTAACAACGTGTATTTGTCATTCAGTTCTGGTGTCTATCAAGCTAATATCAGTTAAACTGTACCTCTCACTACAACTGCAGTCTGACCTATGACCTCAGTGATATCTTACTCTAACTTCCTTTTAGTTATTTCCTTGTTGTTTTCTACACCCCTGACAAGAAAACACCTTCAAAGAACACATTCAGTGCTATTCTTTAAATTAGATTCTCAAGCCAGCATTGCCCTGATCTCTTTACACACAGCCATGTGGGGTCAAACATTTTGAAATTTCATAAAAAGACACATTGTCGTATGTTTGCCTTTCTTGTCAAAATTACGCTTTGAGACAAACGACTTTTTCACTGCAGCGAATAACAATGTGCGTAATAAACAAAGACCAGACAAAGGCTTCGTAATTGAATCAACCGTCACTCTCTTTTCTGGAGCATCCCTCGGCCTAATTAAGGATTGCTCACTGGTTGTCATGGGAGACAATGACAACCTGAATAGAGCTGTCACTCTGGATCAGACTGGCATGTTGCCTTGGCAACGAGGGTCAGAGGGTTTGCAGTTCATGTGGAGGATGTAAGATCGGAGGAGGAGGAGGAGAGGAGGAGCAGGAGGAGGACAGAAGCGTAGAGGCTGTAAAGAGAATCTATAGCCAAGAATCTGCTGGGGGTCAGTCTTGCATTAGTATTTCACAAAAGCAGTTTTAAAAAGCACTGAAACAGACTCTCTGAAGGTCAGTGTTGCATTAGGGATGTTTCAAAATGCTATTTGCTAAGTGTTATATACTATGTGTCTGATGGGACTTCATGTCATTTAACCTTTATCTGTGATTTATCTCCATTACAGGGATTTTGCAAACATATGACTCAATGCTCTTTAAGGCTTTTAACCATCTGATCTGTGTGCTTTTCACAACGTCTCATGCTTAAGACTGGATCACGCCAGAATGATTTGCATGTGTCTCCATAAGCCGAGTTACTGTGTAAATATCATGTTGTTGTGAAGCTCTGAATGACTCCTCTGTGTCAACAAACTGTGGCTCTGTCCTGGAGATGCCATTGTGTTTTAATAAATCAACATGGATGAAAACATGTCTATAAATGGCTCTTTAGGGGGTGAAAGTCTGTCTCCCTCCCCTCCTTCGTATCAGTCCACTCAGAATGCTCTTTTTATTTGCCGAGACATTCGGGTGAAGCGTGCCACTCTTTATGTCTTGGCAAGAATCCACACCCATCAATTTCAAAAGCTCTTTATTTTTCCTACCACACACACACACACACACACACACATACACACACACGACAGAAAAGTGGCCCCTCCATTCTTCATAGCAGCCCTGTATTTTTGAAAAGGCCTGGCTCAGATATCCTATAGGCATGAGTAACAGCTGTCCCCATAGCTGGCCCCCACTCAGCACCAAGTGGGGACCCAAAACTCTCTGTGTCTTTCAGTGTCTCCATCCCACTGTCTAGCCCTTCGCCTGGCTGACACTGGCTACTTTCACTGTCTCTCTTTTAGATCCCGTTCATCTCTCTCTGTTTACTTTTCTCTCTCTTTCTGCTCCGTCTTTCCCTCTAATTATATTGCATTCTAATTTTTCATTTAGGAAAAAAAAAGTGCTTCCTTTTGCTTTTGGAGGGAGACGCCACGAAAAAGAAAATGATACAGGAGATGGGACAAAGAAGAGGGCTGGCCCATTCATTGAGTGTAAGGCCGCAGACTGGACCACACGTCCCCTTGACACACTCATGCACACAAACACACACTTCACCCCACCCCAGTCAGCCTCTAATCTGCCCTGTTCCACCCTGAGGGCCCGAGGCTGGGGCAGCTGCTACTGATGGAGCCAGAGAGCCAGCTGTCCTCACACACACACACTTCTCCAACTCATTCATTTGGGACAAAGGAGCCAGGATAGGGGTGAGTGTGTATGTGTGTGGGGGGCTCATGATATTGGAGTGTGCCATGGTCATGAGGAGGGGGGCCCTTCACAGTCAGTAAAGTGGTTTTTATGTTCACTTTGTGTCTCAGCAACAGTTGGCAGCACGTGTGTCAATGACACGCCTCTCTCCTTTATTGTCCATGAAGTCAGAGGGTTTGGGGTGACCTGGGCCAAACACAGTGGCACACTTATACAGAGATCTATGTGCTCAAATAGAGGACAGTAAGGAAGTCAGGTAACCTTTCAAAAACACAACCAGTCAAGAGCAGAAAAAACAAAAACAGATATACTGTTTGCACTGCCTATTTCTGGAATTTCATCATCTTGCAACATCTGCAGGAGACTTTTTTCCTGTAACACGCGGGTCTTCTATATGATTGGATTTGCACGTGTTTTAATAGAGAGTTAGCACTGCCGAGAAGGGGCATTAAGTTCTTGTATGTTTTGGTTATAAAGGAAAAGTTCTTAGCAGAAATTCAAAAACATCACATCAATGGATTCAACCTTTAGGCTCTGATTGGTTTATCTCTATCTCCAACTGCTTCACTTTCTGGCTCCTGCTGGTATTGGTTATCCTCACTCTTTGTTCCTGATTGGCTCAGCTGCAGACTGCACTCAGGCTAAGCTATATGATTGGTGGAGTATCAGCCAAGCAATTGCTGTGATTTGCCCTTGGTTATGCGTTCACCAGTGTTTTCTAGATTCTGCAGCTGCTTTGGAGACACGGTGAAAGCCAGCGTGTTTGTTCGAGTGGGTGCATGAGGTGGGTTAGGTGTGTAGTTAGTCACTAAGGGCCATATGGCCGATGACACATATATACACGCGCTTGCTCTTGTGCACACACACCTGACGGCTGCCTCACACCTGCTGCACTGTCTAAGGTTGAGTAAGACCTGGATCAAAGGAAACAAGCCCTTGGGGGCTTTATGCGTGCGTGCATTTATGTGTGTTTGCATGCGTCTGTTTGAAGAGACATTCACTGCTTCTGAATCCATGCCAACAAAGAGGACTCTATTTGAATGAGAGACTCATGTCTGGCTTTGTAAAGAAAGAGAGATTGAAGACAAAAAAACCCACACTTGGCATATGGAGTTTGACAGGAACAAGAGAAAGATGAGGGATGAGGTAGAAGGAGAGAGTGAAATTTCCCTATAAGAAAATTCATTGTAGGATGCGTGGGTGTATCGATTGTTATCATCTTAAATCCAGCAATGAAATTTATTGTTACGCCTTTATTAACAAGGCTGGGGATACCCTTTCCTTTGGTCTTGGAAATAAAGTTCCATTGCTCTCATATATACACCCACCTACACACAAACGCACACTTATGCAGTCAAAGGGGGATGCTGAAAGGCTAGGTTCTTTCGGTTCACCCACAAAGGCAACAAAGTCCGTCTTTGTCAGTTTCCGAGTCAGACGTCAGTAAGCTGCCTTGCGCTGAGGCTGTGGATAAATATGCCTACACGTTGTCCCCTCGTCTACAAGTGCGACAGTAGCTACCCGCACCCACACTGCAGACAGTACTAGATACTGTACAAGATAATGTTTCTGATATATACCGACATCATATGCAGGACTTCCTAATTCCACCTCCTTGCATGTATGCAGGCATGCATGCATGCAAAGGGGCTTTGATACATAATATCTACAATGACAGCAACAAGATCCTCTTTTGGCTCCAAAGCTAAGCGAGATCTTTTCACTGTGGCCTTGAGTCTGTGTGTCTGTGAGCACACATGCATGTCTGTGTTTGTTTGCGACAGAAACACACCGGCTAAGTATCAGAATGTAATAGTTGCTGGGTAGAGTTGAGGAGTCTGCTGAGGTTGCTGTGGTTGGCTATCCACTTTCTTTGTTTCATAAACTGTGTCTGGCACTCCACTGTCAGACCAGGACAAAGCAGCTATTTTAAATGTATACTGTACTCAAGAAAGCATCCACTGTGACTCCAAGCAGAAATATGCCTACAATTTTATGCTTTTTTGATTTGTATTTCAAGGTTTTATTCCTCTGTTTTTTACACTTTCTCCGCGTTCAGTCCATTCTCATTATTTGGTTTGTTACATCAATTTTTTTTCAGAAAATTTAGTGTGATTTATATTAAATGCAGAGTGTTATTTGGATCCCTTTTTAAACAGATTAAGTTAACATACTTAAATCTCCTTTTATTGGGATTTTGCTGTAAATCCGCTGTTTTCATTGTGAAGTAATTCACGCTTCAAAAATAGCCTTATGCAAGACACTGAAGCCCCAGAAGGCTGATCTCAAACTTATTTCACCTCCCAGCGGGGGGATGAATCAAGCATTACTTTGGTCTGTCCATATTGCAGCTTTAGATGAACCGTCACTCACTTACTACATCCCTGTTTTGCAGTGATTAGGCAAACATGATTGCACTTGCATGCTTTGCGGGTGGTTGGTGCAAAGAAAAAAGAAACAGTAGGTTACTGATTAGATTACCTTCCTTATGCCTTAAGGTTACATCCAGGGTACACATAAGGAAAAGAGGATAGACAGAAATGACAAAGAAGCTCTGTTTTAAGGAACTGATCAGTAAAGTCTCACACACAGAGACATTTACAATCCCACACTGTGAAGAAGCTATTGTTCACTTGCTGCAGCTGCATCCTGTGTGGTAGGTAACACATGGGTTACTCTGTAACAGTTCTCACTCTCACACACATGCACCAGAATTACTCTTTGTTTTCCCTACACCTTTGCAAATACATGAAAATATCCACAGATAAAGGGTAGTCCCTTCTACAGCTAAACAAATTAAGATCTAAATAACAAAATGCATTTTACATATAAATACACACCCGAATCAATCACAAATATTAAAGCTTTTCCCCATTATTGTTCATTGTGTGCACTGCTTGGATGCTCGCTTTAGTCCTTCTGCAGACTAGACCACTGGAACATTGTTATTTACACAGCTATTCTTAGTTTGCTCCCATCTTACTTAAAGACCTACATCTGTCAAAAAATGTGGGCTGTTATTTTATTTTGCTCCCAAGACATATTCCTCCTATGTTTTCCTAAAGCCTGAAATGAACTGGGGGAAAAGGGGAATTTAATTATGCCACTCTCTCCCCTCGGAATCAGCAGCAAAATCAGCTACATCTTGGCGAGCTCATCTCACTTAATGAATTTAGAGTGCGTAATTTTGACTGAAGGTAATAAGATCTACTACCATTGTTACCCCGGAAGTGACAGTGATACTGGTTTATTTTCACGTTGCAGGGTTTTATTTCTTTTCCATTTTTTTTCTCCGATTCGCATTTTACAGCATGCATTTGTGTATATTTGCACTCATATTCAGGTAACTTTATTAATCCCAAAAAGTTCATTTTGTTTGCAGCTTACCCAAACAAGCTAATCACACGGTCAAACTCACACAACCTACAGTCTTTGAACATCAGTCACGATGTGTGCATGTTTTTATGCAACCGCAAGAGAATAAGCTGTAAGAGATGTTAAATATTAAAAGGGATTGGAGTTTTTATCAAAGTGCACATGGCACGAGTTTATGTTTACATACTAGTGTGTGAGTTAATCATATTTTATAACACAGTAGATAGCAAAGCTTCTGTTATTGTGTGTTATTATGGTCCACACTGATAAACTCAGTGCGAACAGGAAGACCGAAACATCCTTATGGTAAAGGACCCTAAACAGGTGCCAGCACAAGCAATTAATCACTCATAACAATAACAGCTGTATAAAATACACATGACCACACGTGCATGTACACATGTCCACAAACAGGGAAAAAAAAACATGTACTGGGCATGCCACAGTGGCTGTGACAGCTGCTCATTCACAAATATATGCAGCAAGAAATGAAAGTGCAGAAAACTTTGCCTCATACACAAATAGTCTTACGGATACACGGGCAGATACACACACTCCTCATAATTCTTCACTTGCAAATTAAACTGTTGATCTTTAATTGGATTAGTCGCGTGTCTGCTTGAGCCTGGCATTATTGCCCTGTGTTTATTCTTTCTTGAAAGACCTGATTAAAAAAAATCTTCCCCTGTCAACACGTTGCCTGATTGATAGCGCTGTTTGATTAATTCTCACACACACACACACACACACACACACACACACACACACACACACACAGTCATAATCCCTCCCCTCCTATTGGCTGCTGTTGGAGCTCTGTTTCCAAAGCAACACTGGAATACTGCTTGTGTGTGTGAGTGTGGCGCCACCCCTTTCAGGAAGGAAGCGCATGTAAACAAAGGTGACATGTGCAGCGCTCTGAGCTCGTCCTCACTCTGTTGTAAACAGCGTGTGACTGTGTGCACACAGTGCAGCTGACCTCTGGGATTACATGTTATTTTCTTGACTTTGAGCACTTTAAGTATTTGAAGGCTCGTACATGGTGTCACGATGCCGGGTTATGAAAATTCACAAAACACGCTGAAAAACAAGTTATGAGAGTTTGGATTAAATTATTTGTCCATATGTATGAGGTCTGGTCCATGTAAACAACTGTCTTACGTCAGTGTGGCAAAGCAGGTGCAGGTGCATCATGCACTAGGACACCAACCTGTCTCCACAACCTGGTGTCACATGTTCCCCTACCCTTATGGTTTTTTACGGGATGTCCAGCCTTGCTGTGTGTGTTTACTTCTGCAGTCTAGATAGCATAAAAATGTGTGTCTCTGTGTGTGTGTGTGTCTGTTTTTTTCTTCAGGCCTGCAAGTAAAGGTAGCCAAAGTTCATCAGATTAGCCCTGATACGTAACACATCAGATGAAAAAACTCCTCCTTGGTAAGTGAAAACAGAAGGGGGAATAATAACAAGGTTATTAAAGAGCATAACAGCAGATAAACACATTCATAACAGTGATCAAAATACCCCAGCACTGAAACACCTATCCCATTGTGCAAGAGCCCTCAACAGCCAATCAGATTTCTGTTACCAACAGCAACAACTCATGTTTATGCCTACCTCCAGCTAATCCTGCTCTCCTATTGGCTGCTTCTTGGGCCCGGGAGCACATCCCCTTCCCCCTTCCCCTTTTCTCCTGTTCTCCCTCTGCCTGCCCATACATCCCCACAGATTAAGTGACACCGGCAAAAACAAAAAGCTTATTTTTGTTTTTCATCAGTAACAGTGCACCCACATAAACACCGGACTTGTTTAGATCTAAAAGTATAGGTTTGACAACTGCTGAAAATAATGTACAGTAGACAGGAGGGTATGGGTGAGGAGGAGGGATAAATTGAACCACTGTTGCCATGCGCCCTCGCTGTGTTACCAGGTTAAGTATGATATGTTGCTATGAAAAAAAGCCCTAGTGTAAGGAAGAGGGGCAATTGCATCACTCCCTTGAAAAGTCCTTGAAAAACACATCCTTCTCCTTTTGTGCTCTGTGCAAAATTCTAATTGGACTTTCAAGTCATCCTCTGGGAGGAATTCCAAATTGAAATGCAGCACATGAAGCTACAGCATGCAAACTTTTAAATGCTCTTCATGCATGAAGGAGACTCCAACTTTAACTTCTCTGAGTGTTTTTGCTCATTGGTGTTTTAAAAAAAAAACAAAAAGCACTGGTCATTTCTCTTTTTTCCACTTATTTGTTGAGACAAAGCGCATGAACATCCAAGCAGCTACTGTTTATTTTAATCTGGCAGTGAGTGTTCTGAGGCTGTTGGTAAAGCATTTGATAAGATATGTTGCCAAGAACATTGTCGGTCAGGGCAGATCTAATGCTATTATGCAATAGCTCAGTGGTTCAAGGAGCATTTTTTTAACTCCTAAAACAACATCGGAGCCCCACATGCATGTAGGAAATCTGAAAACATGTTGTGGTCAAATTTAATGTTTAACCGTGTGCTTTTCTTGTTATGCATTCCTATGTGTGTACTTCGTTGAAAGAGAGACACTCTTTCAAAGAAAGTCTACTTGTTTGTGCACAAGGAGGAAGGTATCGCGATAGTGAGCGGCTGCATCATCACTCTCCTAATAACCCTGAACCGTAATCGAGTGACGGCACAGCCAAAGCAAACAAGGCTGCCATTAGGGATTCTCCTTTGCCCTTTCCTTTACTTCTTGGTCTTCTGTCTGTGTCCTCTGTCTTCTGCCATCTTTTCTATTCTTCCCCTTGCAGTCTTGTTCTCTCTGTGTCAGGGCAGGCAGTGTGGCTGGCTCGGCCTCTCTTTTAAGTCCTTTAATTAGCACGTGTGCTAAAAGTAGAGGGGCAGTCTGTCACACTGTTTACTCTGTGCTCTGTGCTTTAACCCATTCCCCAGTATGCCTGCACTAAAACAACATGAACACACTCAAAATAGCAGCATGTCTGTCATTTCATTTTCCTTTTTTTAATGCTTCCACAGAACTGTGATATAACTAAACAATTAATGCTCAGTGGACTATGTCTTCCCGTGCACTCGACTTAAACAATCTCCATGCATGAGAATGTCACACATGACACTGTAAGTCCTGAAATATTCAACATCAGCATAATGGAATTTGAAATCTGTCTATGCTATGTATCCATCTAATTGTTTTTATGCACATTTTTTTATTTATCCTTGAGTCAACCTGATCACCCTGTCTGCCCTTTCTGCATGCCAGGACGGAGCAGAAATTCTATCATGGGATGAGCAAATAGCTTGCAACTTCCCCACATTTTATTTGTGTGTCTGAATGTCTGCCTGTATTTTTGCAGACAGCAGTGTTAGCCCATTTCTCCTCCTCCTGGCTGCACTTCTATGGCCGTGCCTTCCGGCCCGCTGCTCTACTTGAGGATTGTGGGCTCTGAGAGGGGATTCCTGGCATGGCTCGGAGTACATGTGTTTCTGGAACGATAAGCTCAGCAATGTCAGTAATGTGTCAGCCCCGGTGAGGTTACAGTCTTCTCCCCATATTTAGAAAATTACTTAGCATTGCCCCACCTTAGCCAGACTGGCAGCTAGAGTAAACCAGAAAATATGAAAGGAATTTAGAGGCAGAGCAGGGATAAGAGGAAAAAGTTTGAGTGATAAAGAAGATACATTCTTGCATTCATTAAATTCTATTTTCTTGAATGAATAATTAACCTAGAGTCCTTGTTTAATGGCATTTTGTGCTATATTTGTCTCCTTTTGCTTGCTTTCATTTTCTATTCTTCTCTTTTCCTCTTATGTCCCCTGCTTTGTCTGATGAAACCAGATGAGACTATAAGACCGTAAGCTGTTTCAGTTGTCCTGAGATTGCCTTTGTCACTTGTACTTATTGTAGTTTATATAAAGAGGCAAGCCAAAACCCGCAGTCTCATCTGATCAATGGATTTGGCATCATAACGCTTGTTGTATGTTTGGATCTCCTGTATTTGTGTATTTGGAGCTTACATACACTCACCTTAAAGTATTTTCACAAATGTCAAATATTAGTTGTGGAAAAAAAAAATCACTTCAGGCACGATCACATTAGCAATTTGGCACTTGGATCATGTGATCTAAATTTAACTGCTGAGGTTTGCATGAGGTCACTGGTGTCATGAGTTATATAATATATTTTTTAGGAACCCTGGGAAAACAGCAAAACAAGCAATGAGAGCTAATGTTATAGATATTTCACTCAGAAGTTACAGATTTCATCCAGTCAATCCATTCAGTTGCTACTGAACAAACACCCTGATGCAATCCCAAGGCAATTGCAGACATACCAATTTGAAAACAAACATCCAAACGACTGCATCCTGTGCAAATGGTGGGTAGTGGATGGATTCACTTCTAAATAAAAAAAATAATTATCTCTTCTCAGCTGATATATTAAAAAAGAGAGAGAAAGGTCTCCTTGGCTTTCACCAGAGACTTAAGTGTGGTATTTGATATTAACAGTAGTTAAGTTCGTATCATGAGCTCATCTGCAATGACCTGCTGTATGTGTGTGTGTGTCACTCTACCCCCCAAAGGGACACAGTGGATCTTTAAAGTGTAGGGCAGGTGTGTGTTTGTGTGGGTGTGCTTCTAACCTGCTCACCCTCCCCTTTGCTTACACACAGCTGTTTTGCCCAGTGTGATTATAGGCTCTGCTGAAAGATAAGTGCGATCATTACCGCTCAACTGAGAGGTTTATGTCATGTGATCTCATCCCTGTCGCTGTGGTGCGGTCATCCCACCGGCTCAGGTGTGAGCATGTGAGCGCTTCGACATTTACAGCTACCCCAGCCTGACTGAAACCTCAAAACCACCAGAGTGATATCATACTAACAGACTGATAGTGACTCTTCACAAACAGGAGCCAAAGTGTGTTTACATATTGTTGTTATGGAATCACCTTGGCCACCACAGCAATGTGAAATTCCCTGCGCTGTCAATCTAAGGCCTTCTGAAAGTTGCATGTTGTGCCGGTTCATCACATAACTTCTGTGGAATGAGCTCATGGTGAGAAACAGTGAACTGCAGAAGTAGATAGGGTGCAGCTCATCTCTCCAGTGAGTGACACACACACCCCGTACTTAGATTAGAGACACCCAACACCAGCAGTCAGCCTAGCTATCTCTCTCCGCAGCCTGCCAGGGCCAGCTGGGCCGTGATCTCATGGTACCATATCTGGCCAAGCGCGAGCAAGAGAGCTGGAGATGGGTAGGGTGGGGTGAGAGGGGATGCTGCCTGCCGGCTCGCTGCGTAATCTCATCTTGCTGCGGTTACTGTAAGTGGACTGAAGCAGGAATATGAGAGTTAGCCGTTAAAGTAATGACTCTGAGAAGGGCAGAATATTTACAGTTGAACCATAAGCCTGCAAATGTTTGGGGTATCCCAGGATGGCAAAACATTTCCCCAGGCAAAAAAGCAGCATTTAGATATTTTGACATCACAGCACAACACACTGTTCTTCTTTTAGCCAGGTGAAAGCAGGGCCCTGTTAGCATCATCACATTTTCACATTTTCAGCTGAACAGTCATGCAGTGGTTATAACTGTTGCTTTAAAACTAAAAGGTTCTGGGGTCAAATCCAGCAGCCAGCTTGGGGCCTTTCCGTGTGGAGTTACTTTCTGGGTAATTCAACCTCCCCCAGCCAAAAAACTTGCACATTAAATTAACTGTTGATTCTGAATTAGCCTCAGTTGTGAGTGTGAATGGTATTTTGTCTCTATGTGTGAAAGATTGGTGACCTGACCAGGATGTACCCAGCCTCTGGCCCCATGGCAGCTGGGATAGGCTCCAGCCCCACTGTGACCCTGAATTGGATAAGCAGAAGAAAATGGATGGATGAACAAAAGGTTATCACGTTACCAACTGCCAGTCTTGTTCAAGTGGGTCAGTGTCAAATAAAGGAGATTCATCAGCAGTGTTGGTCAAGTTACTTGAAAATAAGTAATCAGTAAAGTAACGGGATTACTTCCCCCAAAAAGTAATCCCATTACTTTACCGATTACTTTTTCAAAAGTAATTAATTACTTAGTTACTTAGTTACTTTTTAAAAACACGATTTACAACCTGAATAGGTGATAAAGTGATAGATCTTTCAGCCCAATTCTACTTTTTCTGTATAATCCATCATACAAAATGTAATCAAATGGAAAAGTCCCTTTTTAAAACTTGTTTTATTAGTTTGAATCTTTTAACTTTATGCATCAAGCAAAAATTTAATTATATGCAACATTCTCTGATTGGAAGAAATTTGTTTAATATTTAAAGCTATTTTCTGCACATTCCAGCACATAAAATATTTTTTTGTGTGTGTTTACACTCACTTTTTCAAATAGATGCAAGTAAAACACAGCAGAAAATAAATAAAGTCAAAGACTCAGCAGTCCTTTTGCTCTCTTTTCACCTGTAAAGCAGGAGTAGGGTAGGCGGAGGTTTACCCTGGTGCAGGTGTGCCGCAGCGGTCAGTGGAAGAATCCGCGAGTTTCTCTGTGAATTTCCCATTATGTCATAATGCACTCGGTGCTTGCTTGGAAGTTTAGGGGTTTTTTTCACTGTAAAAATAAGTTTTCTTCCCAGCACAACGGACACTAATGTTTTTGTCACTTTTTACGGAATCAAACTCAAAGTAAGGTCAGTACTTCCACGCTTTAATAAACGCTGCATGCTCATACTCTCTCCCGCACTCGATATATTATCCATTGTTGATCTGCACACAGCTGTTTTCACAAACGTCGCACTTGCTTACGTCACTGTCATGAGACATTCTCGCAAAAAAATCACGGTTTTAGTAACGCAGTAACGCGGCGTTCCTACGGGAAAGTAACGGTAGTCTAATTACCGTTTTTGCAATAGTAATCCCTTACTTTACTCGTTACTTGAAAAAAGTAATCGGATTACAGTAACGTGTTACAAGTAACGCGTTACTGCCCATCTCTGTTCATCAGTTTAGGAATTGTTTCTAAATTGGAAAGATTATCTCGAAATAATTCTGCTTTCAAATACAGCTCACATTCAAAAACAGTAGCTTTCCATTTTAGCTAGTGCACTGTTTTGCTGAGAGCTGGTTATAAAATCATAGAACTGTTTTATACCTCAATTCAATCTGAAGCTTTATGCTTCATAAAATGCATCTAGAGTTTTGCCATTGTGGGGAATGACCCAGAAAAAGTCCTGTGCATAGCTTTTTGGACAGATTAAACACACATGTGACATTTTTATTCTACTTACAGTGCAAGGTGGAATTTGTAACATTTGGAAAAAGCATTAAAAGTTTCAGGTAGAGAAAATGTCTTTCCTGGCTAAGTGTTGTGCCCTCGTGTAGAATAAGTCCAGTGAATAGTCTCACTGGAGTTAAAATAATTTAAAAAGCAAACTACTACTCAAACTACTCTGTTTACCATTTTCTGTGTCACAGCTGAAAACACTAATATTCCCAAGTTAGACTACATCTGTCTGGTCTCATTGCCTCACTTTCAGTCTATCGTGGCTCTAGATCTCTGGCTCAGACTCTGTGCAGACAGTCGGCTGCCTCAGCAGTCTGGACTGTTGCTCCAGGCTTTTGGCACCCCAGCCAACACAGGGAGAAGATGTTTGTTACTATCGTGCAAATAGCAGCAGGAGAGACAAGAAGTCCTTTCCAGCAGCTAGTTTTTTTGTTCTCTTGTAGCACATATTATACCTGTACCCAAAAGGAATGCAGAATAAATACAAGCATGTCGCTGTTTTCTAGTCTTGCATAGTGCTTGTATGAGTTGAAGGAATTAGGCCTATATTATGCATAATATAGGCGTGTTTATTGCTGTATATAGGCCTGAGATAGGCATACTTGCATGTTTTAGAGAGCACAAAGAAAAATCAGATCTATACCAACTTCTATCTAAACTAGGTCAAGGATTTAGTCAACAATGCTCCAAGTGCTTAATTGTGACTGCTATACGAACACAACACTTTGTTTACTCAGGCCAACATTTATATTCTTGATAAAATAGGTCTTATCTGGGGCATTAAATATTGCTTTTTGCAAAAACAGGTCAAGATTAGACACAACTGTGTCTGCTGTTGCTACGGCTTTTTTTTTTTTTCATTGCAGAAAACAAAGAGGGCTCCACAAAGAACACTGACCTGTTTGGACAAAAAGCCTCAAATCTTTTGGAGGCTTTTGGAAAGGTGTGCAAAATAAAGAAAAAAATGGAATTATTTTTTCAGGCCTCTGTCATTATTTTCTAAATGTTTTACATGTTTCCTCGTCTGACCTGTGACTTGGCTGGGACTTTTATAGGTAGGGACAATCATTTCTCACTCAGATATGATTAGGTTTCATGTTTAATCACAGAATCCAATGCACACCAACCACAGACAACAAGTGATCACCAACCACATTAGTCTTCATATTGTTGTCCCACAAGCCTGTTAAGTCCCAATCTACAGTTTTGACAGCACATGCAATAAAATGACTAGTTTTTATCATTTAGCATTTATGGTAATTTCTCCCAAATCTCCCATATGCCTACTAGTGCAGATATTAAAGCCCATGGAAAGTCCCCCAGATACAAGCCTGCATTCTTTTTTCTTCTTTAATTCTGACTGAGTGAACCTTCCTCTGTTCTGAGAACACTGAGCAATCACCTGACATCTGTCTAACACAGCATCCTTTGGTTGTGTGTGCATGTGTGCTATGCATGATCTTGAGCACAACTTTGTGCAAGATTGTGCACATGCAGTAGCCTGTTTTGCTTTATGCTTTGTGTGCACCTGTGTGCTCATGCGAGTACACATGCAGAGAATGACCAGCGGTTGGCTGGTGACTGAGTTGCTGCCAAGAAAATCGAAATGAGTTCCTCTGAAGTCTGGTTTCTCTTTGATGTGGGCTACCTTTTACTGTCAGCTTGAGCTCTGAGCTGACCGCAGCACTCACACACTTCCCCATACCTGCCGTTGCTGATCTGCTGACCCTCATTCAGCTGCAGCTCGGTATAATTTTCAATGTGCACGTGGCTGTGTGTGCACGTGGCTGCAGGAATAGGAAGACCTTCCCTAGATTTGTTACCGTGTATTATGCATAAGTTCTACGTTGTTGAAAATTGACTTTTTTAAAATCAAAATCAAGCATGAGAAGAGTGATGTTAAATTAATTTGTAACAAATTTGTTTGAATGTACAAAACTACAACTAACTCCACTGTCTACTGACCTATTAGTTAGCCACACACGCACACACAGGCTTCAGTTCCAGCCTAAGTAATTGTGCACTGTGCTATAAGGCAGCTAGTCTATCAGCAGTAAAAGGTCAGTGCCTGCAAAAAACCCCACATCTCAATCATCATTACATTATAACTTTTAGCTTCCCTTTTCTTCATTTACTCTCTCCCTCTCAGCCACCTAATCATTTGATCTTTACTTTCCTTCCACCCACATTGTGCGATTAGCTTCTTGTGAAGCAGTTGTAACCAGTAGCACCACACTTTCCTGATACCTCTGCATCACTTCAGTCTGCCATGACGCCCCACATTATGTGGCACCCTAGGTGTTAGTTAATGTCTGTGTAGCTAAATGTAAAGGAGAAAATGAGATTTCTGAGAAGATGAGTTTGATTCCAAATGTTTATTCACAAAGCATTTCAAGTCAGTACAACACAAATCAATACTGCATTGCTCTGTCTGCATATGTGAAAGAAAACTGAATAGTCCATTAAAAAAAGTGTCAGCTTTACATCAGGATTTGCAAGCAGTTTCTGCTTATTCCAAGAACTTCCTGACAGCTGCACTCATAAAGAAAAGTCCTTTGTTTAGACACTTTCAGACACCTTCTTCTGGATCTGCACCTGACTTGTTCCCCTCTGACGAGTCCAGTCCACTTTCTTAAGTCCATCTCTTGCACAGTATCGCTCTCTGTGACCTTCTCTGCTTAGTCCCGCCAGTCTGTTAAAGGGCAGTCACTGGGTTACCATTTGCCATCTTTAAGGTACTATGCAGTACAGTCCAGCTCCATTCTCAGTGTCCATCAGGCGCTCTGTCCACTCCACATACACCTGAACAAGTTCACACATGAGGTCTGAACCCTTGCACAGGGTAATCCAGAACCAACGGGCTCACCCAGGATGCACTGGAAGAGTGTGCTCTTGCAGAAGGGGGGAGTTACAGCCACAGCCTCTTAATCCAGACATGTGAGGCAGAAAGGCATGAGGCCCCCAGCTGAAGCTCAGCTCCTTGACTTTCTTTTCATCATCATCATAATCATGTGAAGCAACTTCAGGGGGGTGTCACTTCAGCGCTCTGGGAGTGTGATAGTGGGCACCCAGTCATACACACTGCGCCTTTCCTCACAGAATACACTCAGCTTGTCCAGAGCAGGGTCTTTCCATGGGTTTGCACTAGGGCTCTGTAATTGTAAAAGAGGGAGATATTTAGAGTCACAAAAGTGGCAACACCTACAAGACATGCAAAGAAAGTCAGACACGGTAGTGATGCATGTATGATTCACTGGCTACCAGCTCCTAACTGAGTGGGAACGTACCGTGACAAGAATGCAGTGTGCGTCTTTGGGCTCGCCGGTTTCATCGGCACCCACGAGGTCGGCCAGGCGGTCGATATCATTGACACGCACCACGTTGATGTCGTTGTCAAAGCAGAAAGCCTGGATGAGAGTGAAGTGGATCTGAAGAGCAATGTCACACTCGTATTCCTCATCGGTGGCGAGAATGCAGAACGCCACGCTGTCTGGGTCACTGTAGGAAAGACAAGAAAGGTGATTAGCGCATATCCTGCTGTGCGTGTGCTCGACTTTTTTTTCTCTTTTCTGTTTTTTAAAGGGCAAATGTAACTGAAAGTGGCACGAAATGCAATACTTACACATTCATGACTTTGGCAGATTCGTAAACTCCAACTGTCAGGTAGTCCTGCTTCTTAGCAGCGATCAGCAGCTCCTCCAGGGCTGCGCCTGCACTTTGCACCCTTAACAAAGAAAAATACATCATCAGCACACTGATCACATTACCCTCCCCAAAAATAACAGCTACAACGCTTTGATCCAGGAGCTTAAATAGCGTTGTATCGATGAGTAAAATATTCACCTATCAGCGTTTTCCATTGTGTTCTCTTGTCCGTGAATCTCTTCCAGAGTCATAGTTATAATCCAAGCGCGATCGGGATGTTGCAGTGTTAAGAAAAGGCTGTGTAGTTGTCTGTGTAGTCTCTTGCGTTATTCTGAGCTCGGAACAGTCTGTGGGTGGCTTTATACCGCACTTGGCGTCGTTTCTCGGCAAGGGGCGGTCTTTCCGATCCTGTCTCCTACCATTGGCTCAGAAGCTTTGGTGAGGAAAGCAAAAAAAAAGTCCCCGAGCAGTCGAACTGATCTTGTTGACAACCCCACGTGGGGCAAGATTACAACCTTTCAAGAAATCCCCCCCACCCACTCCCGATTTCTCCTTTTCTTGTCAACATCCAGCATCACCACTAAGGGCAAAAACTACAAGTGATGTTTACGATGAACTTTCACAGTCATTGCAAACAACATTGTTTTGTTTTGAACCACTGTGGCTTCAGTTTGCCCCTGGACACGATGACATGTTTATGATATTTAGAAAACATATAAGTCACACATACACAGTCAGACATTCTAAGAGATTCTCTTTTATTTATTATTATTATCAT
Source organism: Pundamilia nyererei (assembly GCF_000239375.1). Lineage (NCBI taxonomy): Eukaryota > Metazoa > Chordata > Actinopteri > Cichliformes > Cichlidae > Pundamilia > Pundamilia nyererei. Next base: position 452,201 of record NW_005187514.1, on the reverse strand, counting down.
AGTTTGCAGAGGCGTTATTTACCATTTCGTAGCAACATCCCCGGTTTTTGGAATTATGTAACTATTACGCCTCGTGTTTTTCCACAGTGGGCATAGAAGAATTCAGACTATCCCACAGGTGACAACAGAACTGAGTGTGCGGATTAGCCGAGGGAAAATTGGCAGATCTTTTTTCTGTGGGTGAGCCGCATTAAAACAGTAGCGACGATTAATTTGATGTGTGATAAACTCTGGAACAATCCTTTAGCGGAGTAGCGGATTTCCCCAGTCTGGAGAGTCACTGGGGAAATATTTATATATATATCATCTATCCGAACTTTCCTTGTGCAGCTTTCCATTGCTGTTAATAAACAGCCGGTTCCTGGTGCACCTGCTTGGCGCGTCATACCCTACTAACCTGTTACTCAACGTGCTCATGTGTTTACAGTCTGCCCAGCAGTTACCGAAATGTCCCCGGAAGGAAAATCTGCAAGCCTGTCCTGACCCGAATAGGACCAGAATTCTTGGTGGCGATGTGTTTTGTGGGACTGACCAACCAGCTTATGGCCACACGCCAGTTTTTGTTCGCCTATTGAAAAAGCAAAGGCTTAAACAGTTTGTCTGGGGCGCGTGGCATTTCTGCACAGAGGTAAAGTGCAGCTCCGCCACACAACATCACTACATCCCTCCACCTGTCTCCGGACTTTCCGTGGCGCTGGGGGATGTGGATCAGTATGTGTGTGCGTCCTGCGTGTTTTATTACCCAGATCTATTCAGTGCCCTGCGCCAGATGCCCGACAGATGCGCACGGGCCCTTCCCAAAAAAAGCGCCACGCGTCGCAGCCGCGCCTTTTCTGGTCAGTTTATCTTATCGGTGGGATAAGCACGTGTTTACATTCATCATCAGTCCCTTTTTTCCGACAGATGTTGCGACCACAGCGAGGCCGTGCATGTAACTGGGTTGTTGTCTGAACTTGTCCACGTGTGAGCAGTTAATGAGCACTGAATGTGAATGAATTACCAAAAACCTCACAACTTCACAACTTCTCCTATCTATCTAAGAGGTCTAATATCTTCTTAACAAGTGAGACGTGCCCACAAATTGGCCTAATTACAGGAATAACGCGCTCTGTTAAAGGTTGTTTTCATGATCTGTTTCATGTTAAATGGTGAGTCAAATAATAAGCCAAGCTGACATTTGTTTGGACGCAAAAAAAATGCCTACATGATAACGGAATGACCTTTAACCTAATCTAGCCTACACAGTCAACTGATGAAAACAAACTTGGCCCGCAGCAAACAGAGGGCTTTGTGTCACAAATCTGGATTTACACCTCCACCTGCTGGCGTGTCCTTTAAACAACTTGTCTCAACATGTTGAATAAGCCACATGACTCATGATTCCAGCCTTACAATGGTGAGTCACCAACCAGTCTCTGTGCTGTTACCCTCCACACAGCTGAGGTCAGACAAATACTGTTTTCCAGTCATGGAGCAGGAATAGCAAGGGGATACAAAAACAAGAGATTTGCAAGTGGGAAAAAAAGAAAGAAATAATAAAAGGTACATTTACATAATATAAAGTTAGAACAGGATTACCCATGCATAGATTCACATTTTACTCACATATAAATCAATAAAGTGGTCTGTTAAGACAAACAATAAACAGGTCAGACGATTTGGATAAGGTTATACAATAGGGGGAATTCCAGAGTGCCTGTGAAAACCCCACTGGAGAATACATTAGAAATATCTCTCATGTGATCTCGAGGAAAACACCTGACTATGTTAAAAGGTGTGGCAAACAATTCCAGTGAGAGTTTATAACTGTGAGATTGTAAGTCCTCATTTCTCTGCCAATGTGGCTGCAAAATTGCACAGCACACCTGCAGAAAAGTTGGATAGAGTGAGTGGAGAATATTAAATAAATCCATCTCCTGTAAGTGGGTTGACTAGAATTGGTAGCAGGCTTTTTTTTCACAACCCTTGTTTACGTCTTAGTCTTACTATCAGGACATTAAAAAAATAGTCTGGTGCTTACCAGTTTCTAAAAATATTTAAATCCTTCCTCAGATAAACAACACGTCTTATTACGCTGTTTAACTGTGTGTGTGTGTGTGTGTCCAAAATCTACATACACCGTATGATTCAGTATTTTTAGTTGCAATGACTTTACATAACTGTTTTCTGTATCAGCCTCTGACATCAATGTGGTCGAATTTAAGCCCAATCTTCTTCACAAACATTGCTTCAGTTTGTTGAGATTTGCAGGCATTTTTTGCACTTTAGGTTCCCACCACGTCATTGTAGTTGGATCTGGACTGCAACACCTTTATCCTTTTTTCTTTTTCAGCCATTCTTTTGTAGATTTGCTGTTGTGCTTGGGACCATTATTCCTTTGCATGACCCAGTTTCATCCAAGCTATAGCTGTCAGTCAGGTGGCGTCAGATTTGTCTCTAGAGTACTTCAGTATACAAAAGAGTTCACGGCCAACTCAGTGACTTAAAGGTGACTGGTTCTGTGGTTATATCCAAATCATTACCCCTGGCTGTCCTGCCATGTTGTTTCTTAGAGAAGAGGCTTTCAGCAGAGGCAGCAGAAGTTGCTCTTTTAAGATCATTGCTTTTGGTTTTCTTCTTTGATATTGTGTTAAAACACCCCTGGATGACCTCAAGTGGTCAAACTTGCTCGTGTTCAGTCAATCAACTGCATGCAATTAGCAGCACTTGGCTGCTACCTACCCTCTTATTTCCCATGATTACCTTTCCATCCATTTTCTGCATTTTTGATGTCCCGAGACATAAATCCTTAGACTTCAGAAAGTATACTTTCTTTTTCACATCTGCATCTCTGCATCAACGACATGGATGATGATTTACTCTGACATATAAAAAGTTTATTATAGTTGTTCAGACATGTCTTATACATAAAGTGTTGAAATGTACATAAAGAGCTACAATCACTTTTTTTTAATATTTACATGTCATTCTTGGACTACACCAAATGCCAGTGCTTTTTGTTCAAAGTGATTAACATTTAAAATCTCATTGCCTGTCAAGTATAACAAAAAGTAGCCTCGATACCATTTACAATACCAACAGTAACAAAGAAAAAATACACAAAAATAAAAAATGCATCACTGATAAAACAGGTCATAACATTTTGGAGCAATATTTACTGCAAGTTTACTGAGCAAATAAGTCAAACCCCTCATTCTGCTCATCGTGTTCCAGACAAGTTTACGAAGGTAAGAATTGTGCAGCGAAGTTATAAAAGAGAAGATTGCAGGGGCAGAGTTGGTTAGCCAACAACGGTTAAGTCCAGGATTCAGGTTCTTTTATCACATTTTGCGCCGCTTTACTGTACAACATAAAAACAAAGCATTCACAAATTAAAAGGAGCATGGATACCCTTGTTACAAGGGAGATAATGACAAACTTTACAAGTCTTTAAAATGGCCAAATGTCCTGCAATGGCTTAAGCATTACTGTGGTCAAACAACCACGGTGATCAAGCTTCATGAGAATCAAGCACTCTATCTTCTACTACTTCATAAACGTTGCTGACTAGTTTGCAGCACAAACGACTAGACTACTTTTCATAATAATTTACTATGGCTATGATAAGTATGATTTTTGGGAAGTCACTGATAAGCAGCATTTGTTAGCACTGAGATCTGCTGGACATTTTCAGATAAACTCACTCAAGATTTAGTGACAGTCGGGCCATCAATTCATGTCTGTCTTTAAGTAATCTACTGCCCATTCACTTCAATTATTCCTGTGCTGGTGAATAAATGCACAAATTTAGGCAAAGCTCAACATGTTGTACGATAATTTGACAGCTCTCAGTGCTAACTCAGTAGCGTGTGCCCTCTAGTAATGCAGGCATTTGTTTAATCTCTGCAATGTCCTTTTGAAATATGAAAATATCTCCCCAGTTTCTTTTGACCGCTGGAGAAGGGAAACAAGAACAAAGTGCAAATAAAGTAACTAGTAGAAGACTTTCAGAAGGGAAAAGCATGGACGAAAAGATGGATCTTATATCTGGAAGAATAACTGCATTATTCCCTTCTCCCTTTTTTTAATATTAATGTTCCCTCTGGCACCCAAATCATTAGGAATACAGCTCCCTCTGCTGGTTATACTGAACAACATGTCCTTACTACATCTCATCAGAGCGGTGCTGCTGTAATATGACAGACGGAGGATTCCGGTCTATCCAGGCGTCCTTGGAAGCTTTTGCATTATATGCGACAGCAGACGCCACTACACCATTGATGGATCCTTCCTGTAATGCCCCGGCTGGCCCCTGCTTCATCTCTGCTGCCTGAGCAGGACTCGGGAAGTCTGCCGAAGAGTTGCTGTTGACGCCTGTTTCTGAATCAGGTTGTTCCACCCTCTCGTAGTCAGGAGTGTGATTCTTCTGACCGCCCGCAAAGATGGCTTTAACATTATCCACCTCTACTTGGTGAACTAACAAACCTTCTTTGGCCTCAGAGGAGGATACGGCATCTGTGCTTTCAGCTGGCAGTGATCGCAGGCTCCTGGAGACGACTGTTAGTCATGATTGAAAAGATAGTTTACAAAGGTTAGGCGACACTGCCGGAAATTTCATTTATGAAATCAGCTATCTTATTAACTAAAGCATGCATATCTTAAGGTACAGCAAGGATAGCTGAAATATAATAAAAGACAGACTTGATATTTATATACAACTCACTTGAGGAGGGCGTGTAGAGCTCCTTTGTTTGGGTGTTTCCACCAAACGGATTGACTGATGGGAAGATGATCAGACAGAAGGAGAGCAGGAAAACCTGAAAGTCCAATGAAAAAGTGAGAAAAATAGCAGAGCGTGACAAAGACCTTCACACTGAGAAAAAAAAAAAAGCCAATTTACCATAACACAAGTGCTGGTTGTGCTGGCCTTCATGGTTGACATCTTCACTATAGCCTGAAGTTTTCTCAGTTGTTCAATCAACGACCTGTTTATTTACAAAAACCAAACAAAAACAAGAGGACGTGTTCAATGTAACTGATTCAGAAGCTTGACCCGACTATGTAAAAACCCAGAAGCAAAGAAATGGCTTCTTACATGTTCTGTTTCTGAAGCATTTGGACTTTCTTCTGTAGTTCCAGGTTGTGTGCAGTGCAGATGGCCACCCTGTGACAGAAATCAATTCATCATTTAGCATTTATCAAGAATCAGACACACAAGTGTTTGCTCTATATTAAAAATCTTTTCTTCTCTTCTAATTTGATTTTAGTCAATTAGAGAATTTATTGACCATGATTTTATCTGGCCAAGAACAACAACAACACAAACAAGTCCTTGTCTACCGTTATCAATAATACCATCCTGTCCTGCCATAAACGAATCAATATATTGATAAAAATCTTGAAGTTTAAAACAAGAGAGCTTAAAATGAAATACAGTGGAACCTCCACTTACGAAATTAATTTGTTCCCGAGGGTTTTTCGTAAGTCGAAAATTTTCGTAAGTCGAAGTACCCATCGCGCCTTTTGAGTGAACAATAGGCTATAGGCTAATTGCTAACTGCAACAACAATACGTCGTTCAAGTGGAACAGCGAAGCACAAGTACGAAAGCCGAGGGATTGTCACATGATTCGGAAGGCATTCTGGGCATTCTGGGCTCAGCCAATCAGAGCCAGCAGATTTTGTTACGTGGGCATTTTGCCGTAACACGGGCAGAAATATTGCCGTTAAGTGCCTTCGTAACTGGGGTATTCGTAAGTCGGGGTTCCACTGTAGTCAGTCAAAATATTTAGATAATTAAGATATTCTGAAACTGATTACAAAACAATGTAGCCACATCCTTGGAGTCAGTGACTATATAATAATAATAATAATATATATTAAAGATTATATTAAAGATTTTGATTTATCATCTGTATCTCACCTGTTTTCCAGTCCATCAACATACACCTTCTTCTTCTTGCGGCTCTCCTGAGCAGACTGCTTGTTGCGGATCTTCCTTCTGATCCTCTTCAAAGTCCTCTCCTCTGCCTGTTACGCAGAGCAGAGCAGGCTTTCAATCACCACGTTCACAAGACAGATGACGATGTGTATAAAACAGCTTTGAGCAGCTGTGCCACAGAAAGACCAATTTAATATTCACCCAACAAAGTAAGTATGTAACTAAAGAGATATCAAAAACACCTGAAGTGAAAATTACCTTAGTGAGGGGCATGTGTTGGGGAATGGTTACTCCTTCTTTTGCCAAAAGCCGCTTCTCCTCCTCAGTGAGCACAATCTCTTTAAACTGGAACTAAAGAAGGGAAATACAAAGTTTTTCTTTTAGAAATTTTGTGTGTGTTCTTATCTCGTTAACAACATGTGTCAAACATCACTGAAAACATCAAATACAGTCTCTTAGCAAAAGAAACTGACCTGGTCTTCTTTGATGGACTCTGTTGTATCTTGTACCGAGTCCTCTATGGCCAAAGTGCAAGGCAGCTCACTGCTGACATCCTCCTCCATCGCCTCAGTCACAAGGTCATCTGTGAGAGGAAGACTAGTCATTTAAATCTTCCATCCCCCACAAATTCCACACAGACCACATCTCATGTTCCTTTTAAGAGATTTGAAATTCTAAGATAAAATAAAATGTTGAAGTTTCAGTAGTTCTTCAATAAATGATAAATACCCAGATCAATGAAGACATCTGTATCTGGCTTCTCTGCCCTCACACTCTGCAGCACGTCCATATCCCTCCCTCCGCTCTGCAGCAGAGAGTAGCTGTGATCTGCTTGGACTGTTAAGGCCTCAAAGCTTTCTGTTTGTGCCTCTGAATAAGTCACGGCAAGGTCGGAGTGCACCGGGCTCGGTTGGGAGTAGCTGGGACTGGGCACAACATCACTATCACTGCTATGAGGACTGGGGCATCCAACATGGTTGTTATTTCCAGCCCCGGAGCTGCTGTCGTCTGAAATGCCACTGTCGCTGCCCAGTGGAGAATGGGAGGGAGAGATGGTCTCCGTGTTGTCCTCTCCATCTAACAAGCTGGATAGAAAATCTTCAGTATCCATATCTGGCAGCATCTGGGAGACAAAGGTGTGTTAAATTCTAAAGCAAACACACACACATACATATAAGACTGTTAGGCTTTAAGAAGCTGTATTACCATGTAGTACATCTGGTATTAAGACTCAAAGATGTTTATATTACTGCTTCCAAAGCATGACTCGTTTTAGCACCTAGTTACTTCAGATAATGCATTAAACCGCCATCTAACCAATTTCACTAACAACATTAACTTCCTCTTACATCTTGTTCAGACAGCCATGACTCAATGAGCCCATTCCCATCAGGAAAGAAGGACTCAGTGGATCCATTCTCTCCATCAAGGAACAGCAGTCCAAACAGGTCTGCTCCAACTATGTCCGGAAGATCTTCTGCTATTGACATCTGCAGATAAACAACAAAATACAGAGGATAGCATATTTAATATCTGGTAATAATAACATTTTAATGTATATAGAAGTTATGCTGCTAAAACAGAAGTATAACATCACTGTCTGGAATATTGAGAACAGCAAAGTTCATAGAGTGTATTACAGTTCAGTTGTGCGATCACCTAGTTAGGAGTTTGGGTTAGGTTAACTGGTTCTAAATAGGCCACAGGTGTGAATGGTTATGTGTTAGCCCTGTGATAGATTGGCAGCCTGTCGAGTGTGTACCCTGACCTCACCACTGAACTGGATAAGCAGAAGAAGGGAGTATGGATGGTTGGCTTTAATAGAATAAAATTCTATAAAATTTTATAAGTCTACTGGAATTTCTTTTATGATCCTAAAATGATTTTAAATTGAGGCTCAATTAATTCTACAATTGAATCATTATGTTTTCTAATGGATCAAACCGTTTTTAAATGACCCATGAATCTCTCTGTTATTGGGGGTTTGTAGCCACGTGACTTAGCTTGCTTATTAAAGTTCATGTCATTACTTCCCTTCCCTGATTGCTGTGTAAAAGTGCTGATACCCAACAAAATACTACGATTTTTATAACAGGTCAAAGTGCGCCTGATACATCAGCGTTGGTACATTGCACCGTGACGGTCCAGTAAATGTCAGCCGTGTAAGTATATGAAAAGCAGATGTAATTCCCTGACAAGGGGCCGATAACACGTATAGTAGCCTCTTATTGCATCAGCGCCACGGTTTTATCATGACCTCATCCTATAGTAAGCCCCGCCCCCCATGCCTTTGTCACGGGGTCTGAATGCAATATCAAGTGTCAAAATAAATAAGATGCATAATTTTTAGTTTATCCAATATCGTGAAACGACTGTTTGAACGCTGCACTGTTTCCCGAGGTTTTGAAAATGGCTGTGCGCCGAATGCAGGGTGCTGGTATTCAACAATATAAATAATACTACTAATAATTTTTTGATATTTATATTAGCCATTTTATACATGAACGAAATTACTTAGTTAAGCTAGAAGTTTGCGTAGGTGATTTTTTTTCTTTTGCTTATGAATTTAAGAAGCTCAAAAGTGTAATCATCGTCAGAAGGCAGGAAACGTCTTCTTAGGCCAACATCGAGGAATCAGCAGCATTCCGGTCTAGCATTAACATTAGCCTTATAATACTGTTATAATCTTTTTCTGCTGAGGGCGTGGTCCCCTGTATCATTAAAAACACAGGGAAACATCAACAACTGGTAAGATTGGCATTAATTTCCTTACCGTTTGATGGCAAGAGACGAAATACCATTCGAGTGAGTGCGTCCGAGTGTCTTTTGGTTACTCTACTCGTGTTTTTTCAGCTGCCGCTGTATACCGTCAGACCGCTTCCTACTGAAACCACCTTCCAACGAGGCAAAAATTGCGTCATCACGTAAAGGCGGAAATGAGTACGTGGTCTTCTTTGGTGTTTCTGGGAAATAGAGTTAGTTTTGTATCTCCGTACGTGATAATTGCACTGCTTTCTTTAAGCTAATGTATGGATCATGTTATAAATAGACCAGGAATTATTATATAGAAAAATAAATAAATCTGGTAAATGTACAATTCGGTGTTAAAAATAAATACAAATACATAACAAATAAATAACAATAAATAATAAATAGGTGTCAAAAGGTAAAAATATATAATTATAAATTAAATAAAAATTAATTAGCCAACAATGCATGTTAGCAACTTATTTTATAATGATATGAATTCACTGCGTATAATGTCTGTTTGGATTTACAGCTATAAAACACACACACACACACACACACACACGCACAAAGTAATTTTAACATCAAGAAGACGAAGCAGCATTTTTAGTTTTAAATTTATTTCATTCAGCACATTTGCATGGACACGGAATCATAAAAAGACAAATAGATTCAAACTCTTACCAGAATCGTTTCATTCAAAACTGAAATTTTATTTTGCCATGTGAACTACTAACTGTTAGTTGGTCTTCATAGCTTAATGTCATCTAGTGGATTTTTTCAGGCCACAGGGAAAATACCGAGGTCAGCCAGTCTAAGAGCAGGGACATCTCATAGAGACGTATTATATAAGATGTAAAATCTCTACTTACTATCTCATCACAAGCATTAAGGAGTACAATGAAACCAGGCTGTCTGATTTCATAAACAGATGAAAAAAAAAAACTAAGGCATCGAGGAGAAGTGCAATTAAACATTTAAGACATAAACACATTTTGTGTAGATACTGCATGTTTTGCCACTTTTTCAACAAAATATTGTGGATTTATGTCTCTTCATAAAAAATAAGCTACAGTGATTCTCATAGGGCTTGTTGTTACAACACAACTAAGCGTAGGCCAAGTGTGAATTAGAAATATATGGCCTGCATGACCCAAATAATAAGTTCTGCATGCCATCTAATCATTGCTATGCTGACTTGGATAAATGAGATTTCAGAACATTTCAAATTTCTTGAGATTTCCTGTCCCTGCAAGAAAAAAAACAGACGAGGACAGCAGCAACATAGCTACAGAGACATAAGAAAAGACCAATTTTAGGACTTGAGTGGGGTTATATACCATAATTTCAATTTATACTACTGGACTGAAAATATTCTTGTTTTAATTTTTTATTTGTAATAAATCCATGCATCCAAGTCCATAACTTAATTAAATTTCCAGAGCAAAGAATTTTGTCACAGAATTGCACAGAGTTTAGATGTCTGCCGTAAACTGCGGTACACTTTTAGCCGTTCTTTTTTACTTGTTGCTGTGGGTCTGACTGCCTGTTTTACCACAGGAATGCTTTCGACAACCCGTCTCTTGTGAAAACGGTGTAGCAGAATCCGATAGACACCAGTGATGGAGCTCCTGCAGTCTTTGCCCTGGTTGTTTAGGATGTGCTCCGAGGTGATTCCCAGTGCCTCCAGCGAAGACTTTATCTCCATCTCTTCCTCAGTGAGATCTGATGGATCACTCTCTGCGAGGTAGGATGGGTCCAGTTTAAAGGGTTCCATGGCGTGCGGGAGGTCCACGGGGAGCAACCACTCGCAGCCCATCATCTGCTCCACTGTACAGCGGTCAGTTGGTATGGGTTGGAGGATTCCCCTGGTTAGCTTCTGGCATGCATCTGGCACCCAAGAGGGAATGATGTAGGCCCCATCCATGATGCACCGCTTTAGTTTGGCCACAGTGTCCGCCCTGAATGGCATTGTGCCTGTCACCATAAAAAACAACATCACCCCTAGGGCCCAGATGTCTACATAGATGCCAACATAATGCTCATCCCTAAAGAGTTCAGGCGCAGCGTATGGCGGAGAGCCACAGAATGTGTTGAGTGTCTCATCGCGGCGGCTCAGTGTGCTGAATCCGAAGTCCCCCACCTTCACGCAAGAGCCGTTGGTGTAGAAGACATTTTCTGCCTTCAGGTCACGGTGAATGATGTTATTTTCATGCTGTGGGAGAACAAAAAGAAGATCATATTATATGAGAATCGAAAATCTAACTATAGAGGAAGGACTGAGTGTTTGTTGTTATCTGTACTTCTACTTAAGTAAAGAAAGTCTGTACTTTTGCCACCTCTGTTCATGTAACCTGACACAGTGAAAACAGCAGCAGAAGCATCGGGTCTATCTCGAATTAAAAAAAACATGTTTTGCTCCTTGTTACTTCTTGGATATTTCATCCTGATATCAAGAACAGATCTTTATTACCGGTAATTATTTTGTCTAGTAGGAATTAGTTATGGCAGCTGCAACTATAGTTCCGTCGATCTGTGTCAGCATGTGAACTGCTCTTCCACATATTAAATATTCTAGTGAAATATTACAATGCAATATTTTTTTTTCATCTATTTTTATTCTTTGACAACCTGCAGATGGAGAGAGAATGAATGACTAAAATCTAAATGCGGTGCACATGAAAAGAGTGAAAGTGCTGGTTACAAGTAATGAATCATTACACAGCTATTGTGCAAACATTCAGCCCTGACAGAAATTGTCATATGAGATTTAATAGGTTAGAGGATTAGATGAACACACTGGCTTATTCAGGTCACCGTAGCAGCAGAGAACAGGCAGCACTATAGATGTCAAAGTTATACGACTATCAAGATTTTATATTATCAGACAATTTTAATATAAACGTAAATTCACTGACCATGTGTTTAACAGCAGAAAGAATCTGAGCAAAGACAAACTTGCTGTCAGTGTCAGAAAGCTTTCCTTCTGTAGTAATCTTGGTGTAGAGCTCCCCTCCGCCTGCGTACTCCATCACTAGGTGCAAACGTGACAAAGTCTCCACCACCTAAACACATACAGTGCAACTACATATGTTAGAATACATAAGCAGAAAAGTACTTGATGTCGGATAGATTTAATGATCAAAAAAAGCACAATGGCATTAGAAAGACACTTGAAAGTCCAAAATACCTCATAGAGGCGTATGATGTTGGGATGGTGTAGTTTTTCCATGCTAGAGATCTCCCTGGACAGCAGCCGCTGGGTCTTCTGATCCAGCTTGGTCTTATCTAAGATCTTTATGGCCACTTTGTCTAGTGATGCAAAAGGAGACATTTGGTCACTGATTGCTGTACACATAATACATCTCGACACAGGGGAAAAAAAAAAAAAAGTTGAATTTTTAATCACTTTTCTAATAAATTTTAAATTAGTTGTTACATAAATCTTTTGTAGACTGATGATAGACACTGTAAGCCTGGTTCCACTTAGCAGTTCAAACAACACTCTGGTCTGGATAACTGAGGTGAAAGTTTTGCTGATCCTGAACTAAATTTTCATGATTATATTCTTCCAGGGGGTCATATGATTTCTTTTCTTAGACAGTCATAAATTACTCCAAGTCTCAGTAGATATGTAGGCTCACACCGAGGATGGCAAAGGGTTAAAAAAAATAAAAAATAAAAAAAGACTGGAATAGAGTGCTACATTAGCTGCGCTGTTAAAAATCAAAATTCAAATTTAAAAATGAATAAATAAATGCAGTTTTACAATGATCAAATGCACTCTGAATTTTGAAAAACTGATATCTTGGCTGTGTTCCGTTAAATGATTCATAGAGATGCATAAAGTAGACCTCAGGTAACTGAATACAGAAAAGTTCTTAAGTGGCAAAATGGTGTTGAGATATCTAATTGTGCTACAGTATGCATTATTAAGGCTGGCATTAGACTCTCTTTCAGCTGTGACATAGCTTTCAATAGGAGCATTTAAAATGCACTGCAGCTCATTTTGTGTTTTGACTAAATGACACCACTGACCTAAACATTGCGCACACACACACAGAACCAGAGCCAGCCACAGAGTAAAAACACACAAACCTTAAATGGTAAAAAAAAAAAAAATCCATGCATGACCACGCACACAAACACACACACACAGACAGACAAACAAAGCTACACTAATTTTCCTCTGTCGTTGTAGCCTTTGATGAGGCATGCAGCAATTTTAGCCGTCGCTAAGGAAACTGGAGATCTTTAATCAATCCATCTGTTCAGGGGCAGCAGACAGTCTGTCTCTTTGTGGCTGAATCAGCCCCCTGGCCAGGCACAAATCGCCATGTTAGTAAATTGCTATAAGCACACATTTGGTAGTGTTGCAGCCCATTAATGGAAACAGGTTATCACCCAACTTATTAAGTCTAATAAGAAGCCACCGTAATAAAAGGAAGCTTGTGCGTCGTGTTTTTTTTATTCCAATGTGTTTAGACGATGTTTTTATGCGACGCTGTGCAAATGTCTGTAAATATTGCCATTTGTTTCACAGTGGGGTTTACCTTTGGTGAGAGCATGAATTCCCAGCTTAACATGGGAGAAATTTCCACACCCGAGCTCTCCATGAATTTTGTAGAAGCCGATTCTTCTGCCCACTGTTAGCTCACGGACCAAACTGCCCGCGGTTTAGATATAAAACATTTAACACCAATTTTCACTATTTGGCAAGTAAAAAAAAGAAAAGAAAAAAAAAACCACAATGAAAAATATAACAAGTAACTTACAATCACCATACCTTTCATCCTGGCACATATCCAGGTTCAGCCTTTCCAGGGGAGTGAGGCGGCGGACGGTGGCTCCTTCATCATCTGTGTTTATGTCAGAGCTGTCCTGCCGGCTCCAGCGGGCGTTCCTTTGGCTGCTACTAGTAGAGGCCACCGTGCTTCCAATGGAACCTCGGATCGAGTCTCCATGAGAATCCGCGCTCTTGACCCCAGTTACTGAGCTGGTCCCAGTGGTTCCTCCTGCTCCTGACCCCTTAGAGCCTGCTGGCTGAGTCCCAGCTTCAGCCCCGTCTGGGCTACTCTCAGAGGGGTAGACTGCAGTCATCCTGCAGGTGACACACAAGGCGGTCTGGGCTTAGTTCATAGCAGGAATTGATACAAGACTGGATACAGAATATGAAAGAAAAAAAAAAAAGTCGTTTTTAAAAAATTAATTTTTCTCAATACATTTTGAATACCCCGTTTTTCTTAACAGAATCACCTTCAAAGTAATTTTTTAAATGCCGATTAAACTCTTATGATAACTATAATGTTTGTGTCTCCAGTCCTAAAACTGAAAATACATGTAATATATCATAAATGTGAAGCCCACTTCAATATGTGCTCTATTTTTATTAGCAGATTAACAATAAATTTTAACTTTGCTGTGAGACCGTTTTGTTCCACACTTTTACAATATGTTCACAACAGCAATAATATTATTGCAGACATAATCTGCGTGACGTGAAATGAGAACGCGAAACGTATGCACGATAGTATCAATTTTGAATTTATGCTTATAGCCTACTATCCTGGTTCTGCTGTACTATGATGGATTCGATATGAAAACCGATAAAGCAAATTTGCATGCGACAGAAGCCTCGACTTACCTTTGAATGTGTGATCCTTTTCCATTTAGAAAGTAAGTCCTTTAGTGTTCTTGTCGAAATCTACCAAAGTCACATAGACAAGTGAGCCAATAAGCATGGTTTAACTTGGAAGACTGCTTTTCTACTAAATGAGTAAAAAAATCAGTGGGTCCAAGGCTCATGCTTCATCCAGAATTTCCAAAAATCTGCTGTAGCTTAAACTGTCCTTGCAGCTTGTAATCTGAAGGCTAAAGCACTTGTTGATATTTTAGTTTTCCTCACTTACGGATGTTCAGGAAAAGGTGACGAGCACGGAGATAAGATAAACGGGGAATTTAGGCTTACTGGAGTCTTTTTCTGAACAGGTCCGTGGGCTTTAATAGACTGCTTCGAGTCTCCAGGGTATAAATAGGCCACGGGGTGAGGAGGAGGGGAGAGGAGCTGGATAAGAGGGGGCAGGCTGGGGCAGAGGGGATGAACAGATGATAGTGTCAGGGTGCAGCCATGGAGTGGTTACCTGCAATGAAGGAAAAGACAGTCATAAAAGTAAGCGTCTTCTATGTTATGTTTTCTGTCTATATCAAAGCTCATGACAGCCTCTTTTACTTTGGTGCCTTTTTTTGCTTAATGTTGGTTTATCTACCTAAGAGCATGCATGCAGTATTCTACTCTCTATATGGATCAAGCGTCTCCAGAAAAAACACATTTGTTCTAGATTCCATCTTAAGTTTGTTTTTAAAAGGATAACACAAATGTACCTGTGCAGTATCTTCTTGAGAGCTTGTTAATGTGCGCAGAAGCTCCTACTTCGTCTGCTGCTTGACTCATGCTCCAAATGTGCTGCAGGCTGGGGTTGCTAGGAGAGCCAGAATAAACAAATCTGAGATACTCATTACTCTCTGCGATGAAGAAGACACTCACAACCTGAAATACCTGCATGACTAACCTTGATCATTTCATTGCAGTATGTCACACCTCCTGCTGTTTGTGTTTGATGTGGGGTGTGGGAGTGCAAAAGAGTGTAATTAGGTGATAACTGTGTACTGCTCTGGGAACACACGTCTAACAATGTCCCGTGAGATGGAAAAGAAAAGGCGAATCTGATTGGCAAGGCGCAAGTTAAATAAAATGTCTGTTTTACAGTGATTAATCTGGCAGATAAAATAACTTAATGACAGAATTTGGTGAATAGTAATTGGAGTAAATCTGGAGTTGTTTCAGAACTGCGCTATAAATAAACCTTGATTCCACCAAACTGAGTCCAAAAAATGGTTTTGTCTTAGATACTATATGTTATATCTAACCTTGTATTATTTCAAAGCAAACTAGGGTGCATAATTTAGCAGCCCATCCATCCATCCATACATAGAGTGCAGAATTATTAGGCAAATGAGTATTTTGTCCACATCATCCTCTTCATGCATGTTGTCTTACTCCAAGCTGTATAGGCTCGAAAGCCTACTACCAATTAAGCATATTAGGTGATGCGCATCTCTGTAATGAGAAGGGGTGTGGTCTAATGACATCAACACCCTATATCAGGTGTGCAGAATTATTAGGCAACGTCCTTTCCTTTGGCAAAATGGGTCAAAAGAAGGACTTGACAGGCTCAGAAAAGTCAAAAATAGTGAGATATCTTGCAGAGGGATGCAGCAGTCTCAAAATTGCAAAGCTTCTGAAGCGTGATCATCGAACAATCAAGCGTTTCATTCAAAATAGTCAACAGGGTCACAAGAAGCGTGTGGAAAAACCAAGGTGCAAAATAACTGCCCATGAACTGAGAAAAGTCAAGCGTGCAAGAGCTGCAACATCACTGGAGTCCCCAAAAGCACAAGGTGTGCAATACTCAGAGACATGGCCAAGGTAAGAAAGGCTGAAAGACGACCACCACTGAACAAGACACACAAGCTGAAACGTCAAGACTGGGCCAAGAAATATCTCAAGACTGGTTTTTCTAAGGTTTTATGGACTGATGAAATGAGACTGAGTCTTGATGGGCCAGATGGATGGGCCCGTGGCTGGATTGGTAAAGGGCAGAGAGCTCCAGTCCGACTCAGACGCCAGCAAGGTGGAGGTGGAGTACTGGTTTGGGCTGGTATCATCAAAGATGAGCTTGTGGGGCCTTTTCAGGTTGAGGATGGAGTCAAGCTCAACTCCCAGTCCTACTGCCAGTTTCTGGAAGACACCTTCTTCAAGCAGTGGTACAGGAAGAAGTCTGCATCCTTCAAGAAAAACATGATTTTCATGCAGGACAATGCTCCATCACACGCGTCCACGTACTCCACAGCGTGGCTGGCAAGAAAGGGTATAAAAGAAGAAAAACTAATGACATGGCCTCCTTGTTCACCTGATCTGAACCCCATTGAGAACCTGTGGTCCATCATCAAATGTGAGATTTACAAGGAGGGAAAACAGTACACCTCTCTGAACAGTGTCTGGGAGGCTGTGGTTGCTGCTGCACGCAATGTTGATGGTGAACAGATCAAAACACTGACAGAATCCATGGATGGCAGGCTTTTGAGTGTCCTTGCAAAGAAAGGTGGCTATATTGGTCGCTGATTTGTTTTTGTTTTGTTTTTGAATGTCAGAAACGTATATTTGTGAATGTGGAGATGTTATATTGGTTTCACTGGTAAAAATAAATAATTGAAATGGGTATATATTTGTTTTTTGTTAAGTTGCCTAATAATTATGCACAGTAATAGTCACCTGCACACACAGATATCCCCCTAAAATAGCTAAAACTAAAAACTACTTCCAAAAACATTCAGCTTTGATATTAATGAGTTTTTTGGGTTCGTTGAGAACATGGTTGTTGTTCAATAATAAGATTATTCCTCAAAAATACAACTTGCCTAATAATTCTGCACTCCCTGTATATATCTGAGAGAGACTCCAAACAATCAAT
The DNA here is from genome assembly GCF_000239375.1 of Pundamilia nyererei. Classification (NCBI taxonomy): domain Eukaryota; kingdom Metazoa; phylum Chordata; class Actinopteri; order Cichliformes; family Cichlidae; genus Pundamilia; species Pundamilia nyererei. Next base: position 435,003 of record NW_005187514.1, on the reverse strand, counting down.
TAACCAACAATAATTGATGAGGTTTCTTCCACTGTTAGCCAAAACAATAAAAAAAATATATATGAATGAGCCACAAATTCAAATTGGGTGTTAAATTTCTTTTGTTACAGCAACCATGGGCATAATACTTAGATTCAGTTTCACACACACCGGACTGGTCTCATACACTCACCAAGACTCCAATTATCCAGGTAAATCCACAATTTACACCCGTTTGACTGCTTTGTTTTGTTTTTAACAAAATCCCTGTATATCAACACTACGGCCCGATGGGCTTGGTGCATCTGAACAAACTAATAAACAATAAACTAATTAAACTGTGCCCAAAGAAAACATTTGTGCTGGCATAACAAATAGTAATAAGTCGTACTTAAAGGAAAGAACAGAAACGGTTAGTGTATCATGGAGCTTTCAAAGGCTCTCCATCAACTGTCCATATATTAAAATGAATGAATCTGTGTTGAAGGCTCGCCACAGAATCAAAGCGGTTCTCTTTTGTGAGGCCTAGAGTCTTCCAGCTTTCAAACACCTTCCTGCCATGGAACCATGAATATCTGCGTATTGATCTAGGGCAGCCTAAAAGGACTTGCTAAGGGAGGAGAGACGCGCTTTATAGCACAAAGCAACATGTGCCGAATACATGCCTTTTATGTGAGTAAATAAAAACACTAAAGGACAGCCATGCATGAGATAAACTGGTTAACAATGAAGGAGAGCATGGAAAGTTTTGGTACCCCAATCACCATTATTACCAGTTTTTTGTCCAGACATTTTCTTTAACGATATTCCTGAATGAACAGGATTGATTAATATGTCTGAATATATGCAAATACAGACATGTTTCCATGTCTTAACATTACAAACACTATAATAGTCTCAAACGTGATGTAATAATCAGGGAAACATTTGCCATATTGAGTAAAACAACTGGTAAACTACACTGGCTCTACTGATAGCAACTGAGTTTAGAGTATCTTCAGAAAAGGTCCATAAATGGGTATTTACTGAGATTGCTTTGTCCTCGGCTTCCACTGTATAACACATCTAGCAGGTTGCTTAGTGATGAACACTGACCAAACGTGTTTGTGTAGGGTTGAGGATTAGGCATTAACTGGATCTCCTCAAGGAAGAGAGTACACAGTGTCATATTTACAGTTGCACTGAGCCTGCGAGTACCCGTGCTAATCGTGTATATGAGCAGACTGAAAGACATAAACACACCAACACGTGCACAACAGCGGATTCATGAACCGTTCACGGTGGTGAATGCACTGAGATTCCACTCAGATTGCACTGAGGTACTGTTGCTGCAAAAAGTTGTTGAAAAATGAAATATTGCAATAAAAAAAAATTATATTTTTGTCCATGTAACAAAGAAAGTTACTGATAATGAGAAAAACTAACAGAGCTAAGGTGTTATGAGTATTTTCCTCATTGAGTTATTTGAGGAAGCAATGCTAAATATTTTAAATTCTAAATTAGTTGCATTCCCCATACAGTTAATGCTATGACTTAATATTGAATGCAATCTTCACTTGTTTGAAGCACCAAATGTAAAAAACAAATAATAGAAATGTATGAAAGTGTATAAGACTGCAAACAGCTGGGCGTTCATAAGCAAACACAATCAGCTCTGCCAAGTGTGAGTCCTTCTTTACTCACCAGACAGCCAGTCACTTGTCTCAAGATCCCTAAAGGGAAGAAGTAGGGTGGTCTGCCGGCTGCTGATCACTCTGCTAGCATCAGCAGCCTCTTCAGACGCTCCAACAACGGAAAACACAAGAACCCATCCACAGCAGCTGTGGATCAAGATTTACTTGCTCTTTCCATCTGTTATGGTTCCTATTGCCAAAATGCCTGTTTGTGTCTTTACTTAAGAAGGGTACAAAGCTGCTGTATGAAAAAGAGTTCCTCCTCTCTGAAAAACCCCTCACTTTGCTTTCCATTCATTCAGTTCACCCGCGCTTCTATCTCATTTTCTCTCATTGAGTGCACATGCACATTAACAGACTCTTTCCTCGGACAGGCGCATGCACGTGAAAGCATACACATGTGCAGACAGCGAGCTCACCCCACACAAAGCTCCCCAGTGTGTTAACAGAGGCGCACAGCTGACAAGAGTGAAAAGCTCAACAGTGAAAGAGTTTCAACAATGAGGACCATGGGCCCTAGGAACAGAGAAGCAGGCCTCTCTGGAATCTATGGGGCAAATATTTCACAATTCAAAAAAAAAAAAAAAAAGAAAGGAAAAGAAAACCAGAGTGACCTCTAAATCCCTTTCCTCTGACGCACATTTACACACACAGTCCAAAGCACAGTGGCAGAGGCTTCAAAGGATACACAGCAACTTATTACAAGGAAATAACTTTGACAAAGTTGCTTTGCAAAGACGCTGCTTAATTGGTTTCCGCATATACTTTTCTGCTCCTGTGATTAAATGCTAAAAATGTTTTTCTTTTTTCTTGTTATGCAGCATGACTCACCTGAGCTACTATTCCCTAAGCCTGGCAATATACAGCACTGTGCAGATTCAAGTACATCTTGGTGAGCAACAGAGCCTTAACCAAAGTCAACATGACATCATTAGAGGAGAACACAATAACAGGACAATGCTGCGGACAACATATCCTGCATCTGGTGCTTCAAATCTAAATTCTATTCGGTCGTTAATGTTTCTGGCTTTAAAGAGCCGTCTGAGTTTGCATGTTATTCACTGTCAGCACATCAAAGAGGCGTGCATCAAAGAAAGACACATGAAGCACAATGTTTCATGTTCACTGACTGAATGATCATGAAAAGAAATATAATTTTAGAACTTTTTTTGCTTCAAGTGGAGATAAAATTAACTCAAGAAGGCTATTTTCCTCCTTTTGCCTTTATAAGATAGAAAAATGTTTAAGCTTCATGTTTAAGTGTGCAAAACACAGCATAATGCAGTGTAGATTACTTTCTTAACTTTTCACATCTTCCATGTATTTGCTCCTTGGAGCAAACCAAAAAGTCAAAAAGTATTACTTATTAATTTCATATCATTTCCTTATGACAGGAGGGAAGATTTTAAATTATTAATGCAGGAAAACCAGTAGAGCAGGCTATAAGGAAGCAAAGCACTGCTCCCAAGCCTTTACCACAGAGGGAGATGATGATGTAAAAGGTGAATTTGGGGGAAATGACTGGCATTCGTCATAACACACTGGTAAAAACCAACAGGTGTTAGAGCCAGACTTTATTCATTCCGAGCCCGATGTAATTGAGCCCGGTCAAAAGCGGTATGAGAAGTTGAACAGAGTTTAGGTGGATCTCCAGTTAAGTGTTGCATTTTGTAGGTTTCATGCATAAATGTGCAACCCCCAACAAGCGGGGTTGGTGGCTTTAACTTTGAATGCATGTGCATACGTGACAGAATTAAAAACAACAACAACAACAACAAAAAAACAAGTAAAACGAAAAGATTAAAGTCCAGTGCAGTAAAATCTGGGTCCACTGTAGGGGCTCTAGCCAACCACCCTCAGAGAAAACGAGATAAAGCTCTGCTGGGTCGCCAGAACTGAGGTTTCGATGTAGGTTTAAAAAAAAAGCATCTTTGTT
>NW_005187514.1:413378-430588 GCF_000239375.1 Pundamilia nyererei | reverse complement strand
TTCGGGACACACTAGTTGTCGTTCATTTAAAAACGAATGCTTAATTAAAATAAACTAAACATTTGACGTTTTAGAGTCTTCACTTCAAAAGGCCAAAAACTACAATGAAACTGCAGTAACTTTCTTTGCTTAAAACAAATACTTACCAACATCTTTATTGTGCTCTGTGGATAACCTGTGCAAAAGGTACAAGTTAAAAAAAACCAAAACAATATATATGGTACAGGTATGTATCCATGATACAAAATAAATAAAAGGATAAATTGGTAAATGGCCTGGCCTGTATTTATATAGCGCTTTACTAGTCCCCAAGGACCCCAAAGCGCTTTACATATCCAGTCATCCACCCATTCACACACATTCACACACTGGTGATGGTAAGCTACATTGTAGCCACAGCTGCCCTGGGGCGCACTGACAGAGGCGAGGCTGCCGGACACTGGCACCACCAGGCAACGGGTGAAGTGTCTTGCCCAAGGACACAACAACCGAGACTGTCCAAGCCGGGGCTCGAGCCGGCAACCTTCCGATTACAAGGTGAACTCCCAACTCTTGAGCCATGAATTTTCTAGCACAATCACATCCAGCAGATATGCAACTCCATTATCCTTTTATTTTAATGTTTATTTCTTTATTGGGTTTGTCTTGGTGGATAAATCTGATTGGATAAAGGAGCAGCTGTGTTTACCTGCTAATGGATGTATATAAGGCAATATGCATGTATGCACCATACACCTGGTGTGTATTACTGAACTCTTTGAAATTGCACTAATTGAAATGCTTTTTTAATTTTGTGTTTCCGTTGTTGTTGTTTTTTAAAACAGTGTTAATTTTTTAATCTTCAAGATCTAAGTATAAAGCTGGAGAACTAGCCCACTCTTGAAACCGGTTTTATTTCATAGCTGATTTTCCCCCTACAAACCACCAAAAGTTAATAAAATAAACATCATTATTAACAACAAGAGAAATCTGCAGCATATGAGCTGCAGCAACATCTGGGTCAATTTATCATAGAACGTGACCAAAGTTTAAAAAAAAAAAAAACATTTGAAGAAAAACACAAAAATGAATTGATGGAGGACTGCCGACATCGAGAATATGGCATACGATGGCAAACAGCACCTACAGCAAGACAATGGTAACTCTGTCCATAGCAGTGAAGGCGGTGGGAACTGACATTCAACATAACAGACATCAGGACGTACTGAGGTGACATGCGGCTTCTCACATGCAGAGATGTGTACCAAAAATAAAATGTCCATTGGAGGAGAATAAAGCTGTTAGGGACTAAGAGTGTCCAGCAGTTCATTAAAGACTCTTTTTCACATTCTCATACAACCGCTGCATGTTCTGCTTCCTCAACATTCACCATCTCTCCCTCCATCTGTACTTCCACCTGAGAGTTCACCACGTGCTGCCCGTCAACTTCAGTTGTGGTCACGTGTACAACCTGGATCTGCACTCCAGCCTGTTTTAATCTTTCCATGTCCTCCTCACACATCTCTGCCACCCCTCCATCCTCCATTACAACCGTGGCAGTCTCTTCCATCTCCATCACATCTACAGGCTCCACTGTGACGTGTTCAACCTGAATGCCGTCTTCCAACAGGACAGTTTCGGCTCCCTCTATGTTCTGTGCTGCTATGGTGAGAGCAGCGGTTGCAGCAGAGTCAGTAATGACCAGTTCGTCGTTTAACTTATCCTCGATGGAATGGACCTCTTTGAGGTGTGCCTTCAGCTCTTTCGGCTGGGTGAACCACATGTCACACATGGTGCAATGGTTGGGCTTGACTCCGGTGTGGCTCACAAGGTGGTCTTTGAACTGGTCCCAGCTGTTGAACACACTACTGCAGACCTGAAGAAGGTGGAGAGCAAAAGAAGAGGTCATGATCATAGCACAGTAATATAGGGAGTAAAGTGATACAACAAATTACAATACAACAATACAACAGTATGTACCGGGACTTTTACTTTGAAAACTGACACGAGTTTCAGTGCTTTCAGTGAGTTTCAGAACAACTTTCCGAATCCCTTCAGTGAGAACCTGATGGCCCTGATTGAGGACAAACTGTACCTGGCATTCATAGAGTTTCTTCCGTCCCTTCTTGGCTCCCGCCCCATTCTGACAGGCTGCCATATGGCACTTCAGTGTGCTATTCCGTGCAAATCGCTCATGACAATCTGGACACTCGTAAGGTTTTTCGCCTAAAAATGGGCACAAAAGACAGACATGTGTCTCAATGTCAGAAACACAAAAACAAATCTACTGGACAACTATGATAACTTATGTTTAGTTGCCATACCTTTGTACTTTTCATTATAAATAAAGTGAGTTCAAACAGTGTGAAATTTTCACCTGTGTGCTTTCGCAAGTGCTCCTTAAAGTGTCCGAAGTGGTCAAAGTGCTTCTTGCAGTATTCACAAACATGCACTTTCTTTTGGGGTTTCTGGTTTCGAGACAGTTCCTCAGCATCAAAGTGAAATGTGCTGATGTGCTGCTTCAAGGCACCCTCTCGTGTGTAAGCTTTACCACAGTGGTTACACACGTGGGGCTTCTCCAGCGAGCCCAGGTGTGTTTTCAAGTGCTGTTTAAGATGGTAGTACAGCTTGAAGCTGCGGTCACACTTGTTGCAACGGAACATGTTGTCTGCTTGAGAAATCTGGACCTCGACAATCTCGACATTCTCCAGCACCTTGGAGGCAGTCACCGTTTCCTCATGATACACAACCTCATGCTAAGAAAAAACACAGAAAGAAAAAAAACTAAACAAAACCTCTGAGTTAATTATTTCATGCGTATCAGTTTAACAGTAGAAATCAGAAAAAAATGTGCATTTCAGCTTTTATACCTCTTCTATTCCTCCTTTCTTGATCACCTGTATTGTTGGTTGCCCTTGCTGGTATTTGCTAGTTATGTCAGCAAGAAGAGCCAAAGCAGAATCATCTGATGCAGCTTGAGCATTCTTTGCCGCATCAACCACTTCCTCCAGCCCCGACTCCTCCACCTCAATGGGCCCTTCACCTATAACTTCAATCTGCACCTGCAGAACAGGGAAAATATTCAGCCTTAACAACTAAATATAGGACATCAAGCTGACTATAAAAGTGCACTGCAAGCATGCTGACCTGCTCCCCTTCCACTGAGGGTAGGGTTTCTGTAATCACATTTGACGTCTCAGCAATTTTCCTCTTTTTTCCTTTGCTCCTTGCTGTCAATGAAGAGCTTTCATTCATTCTACAAAAGAGGATCATTAAGAGGTCAAATGTTATTCTATTTATTTTTAAGTGAAATCTGGTCAATTCTAAAGCCAAAAGTGATGAGTTCTCACTTATTGTTGAGCGCTTTGATGGCTTCCTGCATCTGTAAATACTCAGCTGCTTTCCAGACATCATATGCCTCTTCTTCACCAGCTACAGCTAGTGTGGCTGTGTATGTGAACTCCATCAGCTGACGAAAGGCAGTGTTGCTCACACCTGTTAAAATATGACAGTAAAAGCAGTGGTGAGTAAAAGCTGATCGTGTGTAACAAAATATCTGTCTATCAGCAGCAAGTCCCAGCTTGGAATACAGCAAGTCTTACAACAAACTTGGAATACTTACATTAAATATAATGCAAAATCTCTTTCTGACACCAATTTAATTTTTGAATGTCTGCATTTTTCATAGTCAGGGATGTACTTTCATATGTTCCTATCACTTAGAAAAATATTCTACATAGCTCTACTACCAAGAGGTGAGAGTGTAATGGTCAAACTATTAAAAAACAAACAAACTGAAAACTGTAAATCAAGCAAGCAAAGTTAAAGCAAGCAATAAGACTGACTGATAAATCAGCTGTCAAACACTAACCAGTATAATCTATATTAAGGATATATTACAGCCAGTATGCAAAGGAGTTCTTAAATAATGTTTCCAAGTGTTTCCACTATAAAGTTTGCCCACCAGAGAGCTAAACCATAAACTGCAATAAACTGTAATGTGTCCTCTCAGAAGGCATCTAAGTCATGAATTAAAAACAAACAAACTAAAACATAAATCTGACATCAAGCTCAATACTATTATACAATTTGTTAAGTTCTCAAACAGCAATCTTCTCATTTTTCTCATAATCCACTATGGCTCAAGCTATGATCAAGAGTACTTATTTGGATTAAGGAAGGGAAGGAGGGAAAAAAGCTTTAGTAAAAGTTGAGTTAAAATCATTCGGTTTTGTAAAACCACATTTACTCTAAACTACTGTATTAATAGTGACAGCGAAATTCATCTATAGGTGGAACAGTCTCTCTGGACATATTCTTCCTGTTATGACACAATGTAGTCCCGCGAGTATAACTAACACACTACATACCTTCTATCTCCACCAGTGGCTCTTGGGTATAATCCTGAAAAAACTTGTGGAAAAATTGACTGCATGCTGCCAACACTGCTTTATGGGCTCTGAACTGGTGTCCTGGAAAAGACATGAAAAATGGAAATTAGTGTTGCCTCAGAATTTAACGTTAAACTTATAAAGATTACTTACACCAAATGCCTGTTTACCATCCACTATCAAGGTAATATCTGTAAACTGATCCAGCTGTCGCTGTTCGTTAAGTTTGTCCATCATGACTTTGTAATGTGCTGGGTACTCGCTGCCCACAGTGGCCTCCACTTCCACCTCCACCTCCGCTGCCATTATTGTCTGATCTGTCTTCTGTAGGAAGAGAGGAAGATATATATATATATACACAACATGATCAACCTTGCTCGTTGTTACAATTTTACCACACAAATCTTTCTCGCAGCCTCATTTAAATATTATTAACTACATGCTGGCATTTAATGAAGGTTCTTTTAAGTTACTTAATGTTATTAGTAACAGCTGTGTTTCCCTACTATTATAAAGAAACGACTGCTCATTGTTTATGCATTACAAGACAAAGAAAATATTTTGGGACCACTGCAGCTGACACTAAATCCAAAGCAAAAAAAAAAGAAAAAGGAAAGGACTTTTGTAGTAAAGCAGGAAGTTCACCAGTTTGTTCAGATTGTTACTGACTGATATTCGCCAATCATCTCATCTGATGTGTCAATATGAAAATGTTTTAGTGCGTTTTTTTAGTTTTGGTTTTTTGGCAGAAAACAATACATATGAAGATGTTTGGCTTATTTTAGAAATTGTGTCAATACACAGTTTGTCCAGCAGGGTGTGCTCCAGCTCAACTGTTTACACTGCTCTCAAAACAGCCATTCAGTCAGGTCCAGAAGTATTTGGACAACGATTCAATTTTGCCTCTGCACACAACCAAATAATATTTTAAATGAAACATTCAAGTATAGATTAAAGTGCATTAGCTGTTTAGAAGGTCATTTAGGCTTTAAAACAAGTTTGTTTAAAATATAGTTTGCCATGTTCGTGGGCTCAAAAGTAACCACACAACTGAGAAGCAGTTTCATGGCCAGGTGAGGCATGTTGCCTTGTGCTTCCATAACAAATTACGCACACAAAAGATTTGGAATCAACTTAGTGGCTTTTCACTGGAACAATCAAGATGAGGTCCACAAAAATACTTATATGAGGGAAGGTGCTGATTAGGCTGAAAATTCAAAACAAACCTATTAGAGAGGTAGAAGAAATTTTAGAATTGGCCACACCAACAATCTGCAAAATTCTTGAAAAGAGCTAGCTCAGCTACAAAAACACCCAAAAAGCACCCACAAAAGAAGAGGACTACAATTTCCTGCTCTAGGGGGGAAAAAAACCTTCCCAACATCTAATAGAATCAGCACTTGAGGTTTGAGGTGTACTATTGTCTACAATCAAGAGCCTTCATAAAAGCAAAAACTGGGTTTACAACAATTTGTCTTTAAGACTATTCCAGGCAAAGTCAAAAACAGGCAAACAGCTCATAAGCTGTAACAGACCACATCTTCACTGGTGATTATTGATCACGCAGAGCAGCAGGATGAATTCTAAAGTGTACAGGGCTCTACACCCTGTTCATATTCAACCAAATGTGGGTGGCGTCATTCCTGCAACCACAGTGAAACTTCTCCGGACTCAGCTCAACAGTTCATGCTTTTTAGATACTGACAATTCCGAAGAGAGAGACTCACAAAGAGACGAGGAGGAACTGAAGGCACTCGTAGTTATGGCCTAGCAGAGCATTTAACAGCAGGAAATTATTAGTTGATTAATCCAGTAAACAACAGTGTTATTAAAAGCTTCGTTGACAGGAAGAAAGTTGCTGCCCTTTGTAACGCTGTACAGTAATGGCACTACGTGATATTTCCCACTTTCTCAAGTTAAACTAATTTTTGTTTCTTTGATTTGTAGTCAGCGATTTACACAATTTGATACGTCCTTATTAATGTGGTACAACATAATGTAAACGTCAAAAGTTTTCCCATTAAGGGAGCATGTTTAGAATTACAGGGCGGTGTCTTAAAAGAAGGGAGACCTGAACGATAAATCGTAAACATTTAATTACTACCGGATATTAAATAATACCACTGAAAGGTTTGGTGTGCTTCAAATCCTTTTTTGGCACATGTTAGCTGAGCTCCGTGTTAGCTTAACTAGCCAACACATAATCCTCCCCCCAAACCGAGACACAAAATAAGCCATTTCACACACTCGACGGACGCGTCTTACTGCAACCCCGCTTACCATGAATAGACACATCGCCACAACCCTTTTGGTACTGAAACATGACGGAAATAAACATGGTACAGCTCCACAGTGTTGCAGGTAACGGGCCTCTTAGCACGCTCGCCATTTCGCGTTTGACAATCAACATTACGTCATCAAACCGCGCATTAAAAAACACTTTTCCCTGACAGATATTCTAATTGTAACCATAGAGGGTCGAAATACACATTGCAAGCCATCGGCATACATACCTGAAGTTTGGTTATGCTGCTTTAGAAAGTTATTTAGCGATAATATTTCCTTCGACGCATGTACCGATGTCCTACTCTCGTTGCTCCAAAAAGGGCGGTCGTTCAAGCTTCAGGCCTCGGATTCCCAGAAACCCTTGCGAAGTCAAGGACGCCGGGGAGCGTTGCTTGGTGACAATGGAAAAAGACAAACACTTACCTGGCTGGGGGAAATAACGACTACCAAACAAACAAAAATTTAAAATCTTTATTCTCTTGTCATTGAAGTTCCTTTATTTTAATTTATTCAACATATCCACATTCTACATTTTGGGGAAAAAAAACTTAATTCAACTGAACTCTCACTTTCATCATTTACTTTTTATTAAACGCATGTATTAACTTGAACCAATTTTTTCTTGTGTATGACAAATTAAAATAAAAGTATGAAAACAAAAAAATGGCCAAATGGAAACTTTCACCGGATAGTGGCCTGGAAGATCAAAGTTCGGTTAAGTTCATCCTACTGCATAAGGGGGATTAGTGCGCTTGATGATTAACACGAGTTGAGTTAATTATCTTAAGAAATTCCAGCTGAAACTCGGAAGCTCTGTTAAATTGAGGAGATGGGTGCACCAGGACAACTTTGCTCTAAAATAAAACTTACTACACTTTTAACTTGGTAGTCTCACACCACATGTCACATGTTGGCAGTGTAACTGGCAGTTTGTGGACACAAATGCAGGACTCATGAGATGAGAAATAGTTCAAGTTCAAGTTCAAATTTTATTCGCCACATGCAGTGGCAGGTTGCCCTGCAGTGGAATGAACCCGCCCCCCGACCTTACACACACGACACAGACATCACACGGGGATACAAGTCAGAGAATGGTTGCATTCCAGAAAAAACACTGAAATGTACACTACAATGGGAAAGTACAAGTGGAAAAAAAGAGACCTCTACTCATGCTGGGCTATAGGAGGACAGCATGAGAACAGGAAACAAAAAACTCCTCTGCACAGAAAGCACATAAATGTCTACAGTACAACATTATAGAGCACATGACCAGCAACAGGGTTGGGTAGGGGATAAGGAGTAATCCCAGGCAACACAGCAACCATCCTGCCACTGCACCGTCTCTCCAACGTGGGCCCAGACCCGCCTGGTGTTCCCAGGAGGCAACAAGCATCGAAGGCATTGGAAGGGGAGGGGGGATGAGTGAGTGCTTATCAGTGTAAGTGTATGTGTGTGCGTGTCCATAATTCAGCTGAGACAGTGTCCTTCGCCCTACCAGGCTAAGTAAACAATCTACCAGCCAACCCAGGTGGCCTTGCATGGAGTGGGAAGGAACAGACTCAACACAGTCGTAATCAGGGAGTTTTTGTTCGGCTCCAGCCTTGAGCCCACAGCTGGCGCCGAGGGGATATCAGCATTAAATACATTCAAAATCCATCTTTAATTCTGAACCTCACAGGAAGACAACAAGTCCAAAACATTCGCAGGATAGCAGAACACAGGAGACAACAAAAGACAAAAGAATACTGAGACAGTATACACAAGATATTGAAGGGAGATGTAACAGGTGAGGACACAGATGACTCCACTATCAAAGTACTCAGAAGGAAGTTAAATTAAACCATGATGCCCTGGGATGTCCTATCCTGGGTTCAAGTAATGAACGGACTCTCTTTCCAGCGCCCTGGCATAGACTTTATCAGGGAGGCTGAGGAGGAGTGTGATCCCTCAATAGTTGAACACACCTGCTGTCCCCCTTCTTAAAGATGGGAACCACCACAATCCAGAGGTACCACCCCTGATCTCCACGCAACATTACAGAGGTGTGTTGATAAGACAGCCCTACAACATTCAGAGCCTTCAATAACTCAGGGCAAACCTCTCATCCACCCCAGGGGTGCATAACCAAGGAATTATTTAACTGCCTTAGTTACCTCGACAGTTCCCCACCCAAAGGTGCGGGGAACGAACCCTCTTGTCCTACGTACAGGCAGCAAGTCGATGGGATACTAGGATACCCACCCCAGCACGCCACCTCTCACCACGGGCAACTCCAGACTGAGACAGAGTCCAGCCCCTCTCCAGGACACTGGTTCCAGAGCTCAAGCCATGCGTTGAGGTGAGCCCAACTTTATCTAGTCGTGCCAAATTATGTATCTCTGACAGAAATTGTTTCCCCTGCATCGGGACCTTGGCACAACATCGGACGGGATTATTTCAATAAACCAATAACATTTTGACTGATCATTATTTGTATCCTTCAGTGACTATACAGAACTGTACTGAGCTAAAACCTCCAAAATTTCAGAAGCAATAAGTCTTTGGACAAGGGGAACAAATTGTGTCAGGATCACCCTGATATTATTTGTATCCCACTGTAACTTTACTGTATAAAGAGCTAATATCTCTCAAATTTCTGGAGTAGTTAGTCATTATTAGAAGTGTTTATGAACTAAAAATCATGAATGTGGGATACTGTTTGTCCGTGATTTCAAAAGGCCAGTGCATGCTCCCGACGCAGGGGAAACAAATTCTTTCGGGAATACATAATTTGGCAAGACACCTCCACCACGATAAGATAGCATTCCGGGGAGGGGTCATCAGAATAAAACATCAGAATAAAACAGGAAGATCACCATAACTGAATGAGAACACTAAATTAACATGACACAGGAGACACTGAAAGACAAAACACAGTGAGGATTCTAGAACAGAATGAAACACAAAAGGGAATTCATTAAATACTACTTAACCTAGGCACACATAGACCTCTGGAATATATAAATCGCATCCAGGAAAAATATCAACAATACAACCTGTGTCCAAGACTGACCACGACACTTAGCTCTTTCATATACACTAGTTTGGTGAATAGTTGTTAGTAGGCTCTGTTGAAAATGTTATGCATTATTGTAATGTGATCAGTGTGGCATTAAAATAGGTTACAGTATATACCACAGCCCCAGGCTCTATAAATCAATAACTTGGCAGGTCAGTCACGTCATGTTCTATTGTGTCAGCTGATTGCTACAATGAAATTACGACACCACCTCAATGCACCGATCAGGTGATATTCTTTTAAAGACCTTTAGTCAGGAATCAGAATCCAGAACAGAAACAGTACCAATGAAGGTTATCAGTGATCTTCTTATGGCCTCTAACTGTGGACTCATCTCTGTACTTGAACTGCCAGACCTCAGTGTAGCATCTGATACTGTTGATCATTTACTGCAGGAATCAGAACACATCACTGGCATTAAAATAAATGTGCTGCACTGGGGAAAATTGAGAATCAAGTCTATCTGATAGACTCCAATGTGTTCATGTAAATAGGGGGACTTCACACAGCAAAGTTTGTCATGGAGTTCCCCAGGGTTCTTTTCTGAATCAAGTGCTTTTTACATTAAACATGGTTGCCTTATAGGCAATTTTATAAAAAACCAAAGACATTTCTATTGCTATGCAGATGATACCCAGCTTTTTATCTTAAAAATTCAAATAAAGCACTTCACTGTCAGACTGCATGCATACTTTTGGTTCCTAGATTTCTAAAAGTAGAATGGGAGGCAAAGCCTTCAGTTATCAGGCCCTTCTCCTGTGGAACCAACTCCCAGGGAGGGCTGGGTGAGGTGACTGTTTACAATCCATTATGCTGCGATAGGTTTAAGCTGCTGGGACAGGTTTGGCAGCAGACCATATTGAACTGGACAGGCAACCAACTTTGCTTGACCAGGCAACGAACAAAATAAGATATTATTAATTACAACCGTATATGCATAATACACTGTTAAATCCTCCCAATTCTTTCGATCTTTGGGCTGAAGGAAGGACAATACTCGGTGTATAAATGCCCAATCAACAATTACTTTATTACATACAATACAACACTTTGGAGCATGAACCATCCGGATGGGGAGACATGCATGAAGAGGGACACAGCAAATCTCAAACTAGGTGGAGGGTTACTCAAACTGGCCCCCACCTAGTTGTAAAAACTTAAACATTCACATTCTTTCTAACTCCTAGCGAGCCTAACTTATGGCCTTGGCTCCCTATTTTGTCTGCCTTCAACAACGGTGGGGGTGAAGCTCCCGTGGAATGTGCTCTGTCTCCTCTACTGTCAGAAAAAGCAAAGTCCTGACTCTCTGAAAACAGTATTTCTTATAACTCAGCAGTATAATGCATCATAAACAATATCATTCATTCACACTGAATCAGCAGTCTAATGTAATACAAATCAGTTTAATAACTGTAATAGTTATTACCTTCTTCTAATTCAGGAGAATAATACAAACTAAAACTACAAAATAATTTCACAATCTTTAATTAGGGGCATAACATGGCATAAGATAATATTATAATCCCACAACACTCATAGAGAAATGCAGCTACAGTAATAAATATAGCAGGCATCTCTTAATTGTAGACAACAGTACACCTAAATCATTGGATCAACTGGGTTTTCTTTGTACTAATATAGGGTCTTTACCATACAATATAAAGCACTTTAAACCAATTGTTGTTGTGAATTAGCACTATATATATATGAAGCTAAATTGAATTAAATTCATAGACCACATTCACTCTATGCACTCCATGTGTGGACTGCAACAGCATAACCTCCTATTAACTCTACAGTATCACTTCTGCTTTTACTTACGTGCTGCAGTGTGCATAACTGCTGGTGTTTTTCCTTACTTCTTATCATTAGCATAATCCTCTGTCATCCCCCGAGGTAAAACTACAACAGATATTGCTACAGTATTTGGCCGTTGTGTTCCTGGCACAGACTCTTTGAATCAGCAGGAAATTTGCTGCTCCATCTGTCATCTGTTTTGTATCAAATATATCAATATGGGAATATGGAAGGATGAACTTGTAGAGACATGAAGGGTGTTGGAACAGTGCAAAAACACAGTCAGTTCCAGATATCACCTTATAGTTACATCACCATGTCTGCTAAGGCTTTTTAATTCCTTGATGAACCCCAAACTCACCGATATTTGCTTACCTGGTTAAAACCAAACTGGACTTTGCGCTTTCTCAATTACATGGCCCACATCTGCAGAAAGATAACACTCTAAGAGTGTTTGTACTTTGAGTCCGTTTACAGCTTTTATATAATCAAACTTTGGATTGCTTGCTTACTTCAATATGGCCCCTAACAAGGTTACCGAATGTACTTTCAAAGTATTTTTTTTCATTAGACTCTTTTGCTGTTCTTAGCCTTACTGGTTCTCTGCACTTTAGCATTTTCCCCTTTGTTGTTTGAGTGATTTAAATTCCTCTTTCAGTGGAAGCATATAAGAACTTGAGTATTATTTACTTGATCTCTAAATTTCTGTACTATTCATTACTCATGAAGCTTTGTTTATCTTATCATGCTTATGCATTAAGCTGCAGCATTCCTCAGTTGTGCCAGATATGCATATATGCATGGGCCTTCCCTACATGTTTTTCTGTGACTTTGCAGAAGCATGCTGGACACCCACCAGAGTCCCGCCCTGTGTGTTCTGCAGAAAGTAAGAAAGAGAATTGCACAATCTTCTTCCATATTTTGGCTTCACAATATACCTATATATGATATGTTACATATTAACAAATCAACAGCTTTGATTTACAAGTCAAATGCACACACCAGCACTTACATAAGATAGGCAAAAAAATTTTGTCCTCACACATTCCTTAAGGTCCCTTTAAGGACAAACTACCCTTTGGAAACTGTACATGTGCCATTATAAACATCTGTGTCCTGTCAGCAAGCGGATTTCATGCACTGTGACTTTTTAACTTGATAAAAGTGTGATGATCAGCATACTGCTGTGACTGAACTTTGTCCTCCTTCCTGATAGAAAAACAACAGGGAGGCTATATAAGGAGGGACAGAGGAGGAGGAGGCTTGTTTTTGTTCAGAGAGTTGCAGCCACGCAGAGCTGAACAGAGGGTAGGAAACTTTTTAACCAAAGGGTAAGTAACAACATTTATTATATTCTGTTAACTTACATAAAGTAAAGACCCATAAGTCAATGTTTAACTGCTGCAATAAGTAAACTGTTAAAAAACAAAAACAAAAAAAACCCCCATTAGAAACCAGACGCTGGGGTATTTCGCAATATAGAATTTTTTGATGAGTGCGCAGGTTCACTCTGCATAAACTACAACAAATATTTTGCTTGAACTTTTCTGCTTGTCATATATTGCAGAACATATTTTTAAATATAATATTCAGTCACAAATCCTCTTAAGTTATATTTTTATATTACTTTTTGTATTTACTGCATCACTGGACTAAAATTTGTGTTGCAACACCAGTGAAAACTTCATAAAAGTGCTCTGCTCACTCTTACTAATTGCACAGATTTTGATATATATCCTATATCAAGTCCAGAAAGATTCCTAGTATGATATGAGGAATGTAAAAATTGAACACCTTCTCTGACCTTTTGTACTAATAGGCTGTGTTTTTCTGCTGAGTTTCATGCATTTCTTTCTGTTCCTTTCTGTTTTTTCTACCCTGTTCCTCTCTGAAACTAAAGTTGGGGCAGTAAGGAGGCGCCACAGAAATGTGGGCAGGCCTCAGTCTGCTCCTCACTCTCTGCCTGCTCCATGGGGGTGGGGCAGAGAGTGAGGGGGGAGGGCCCCGCTGTCAGCCACCTTCAGACTGGAGGATAGGAGACGTGGAGCCTATGAAGGGGTCAGTAGGTCGAGTGACGGTAGTGGCCCTTTTACAGGCCAGCTGACTGTTCTGCTTGGTGCAGGCTTCCAGGTATGTGCCCGTCATATGACAATGGTTGTATATCACACTTCTCATTATTTATAACACAAAAAGTGTCATGACAATGGATCAGCCCTGTGGCAAAGCACAAGGGACTGTTAACTGAGATATTATAGGAGATTTTTAAATTTGTTAAAACTGTCAAATAAATCTTTCTATTCATATTCATAGAAGACATTTTTACTTTGACATATTGCTTTGATACTGATTCCCAATGCTCTTCTTTTGAGCAGACTAGATGGCCTGCAGCAGAAGCTGGAACGTCAGGGTCTTAAGAATGTGGTCTACATGGTCGTTAACCACCAGGGGGAGCAATCACGACATCTGCACCCTTTGCTGGAGGCCAAACTTTCCAAGAACATCATACTCTACAAGCAGGACGGGCAACAGCCTGATGTTTGGCAGACTCTGGCTGGAGAGAAAGACGACTTTTTCATTTATGACAGGTTTGACATGAAGTGGAAAATTCAGTTACATTTTTCTGGGAAAACCAATAGAACATTGTAATTTTGGACAACATATCTCACCTCCACAAGCCTAATCTTACAATGCTTTTCTGTCCCTTTGCAAACAGGTGTGGCCGTCTAACCCACCGCATTTCACTTCCATATTCCATCATTGGACAGGGCCATATTGCGCAGGCAATCAAAGACACCTACTGCAAGCGCCTATGTGGCGACTGCACACATGAGGTATAGATCAAATCTAACAGAGAGTTGTAATATGATCATCATATAATAATTGTTTAATCAGAGGCAAGATCTTAAACTGTAATTTATGTAATCTCTGCTTGTAATTTCAGAGTGCTGAGATCCCAGAGGAGTGCAAAGATAATGCAGAGGTCCAGCCTGATGCCCCAGCTGAACAGGACGACACCAGACATGGTCATCACCATGGTCATGGTCATCAGAATGGTCACGGTCATCAGAATAGTCATGGTCATCAGAATGGTCACGGTCATCAGAATAGTCATGGTCATCAGAATGGTCACGGTCACGGCCACCATGGGGATAATCAGGATGTTCATCCTCGTGGCTTTGGCCATGGCAGTGATCACAACAATGGCCATCATCATAGAAATCACAATGGTGCCGACCAGACACAGCACGGTGTTAGACCACATGGGCATTTCCATGAAGGTGACATGCCTCAGACCCAGCATCATTTTGATTTAGGCCAGATTCCCCAGGACGTGCACAATCAACAGGTGGCACAGGAGGCTCATGCAGTCATTGAAAGGCCTTGATTATCTAGGACGAACAGGTGAAAGTTAAAGTACAACTGACAGGGTCTGATGGGCTCTGACAATGAAATTAAGAGCAGCTGATGCTGACACTGACGCAGGCTGTTTGGCGAGGCAGGGAGTGAGCAGCCAGTCGGTCTCTGACACTGTGATGAGGCGTTACCCACCTCCTGACGGTGACACGGGCTGATAGGCGATGCAGTCAATGACGTTAGGGAAACCTGACAGTGACGCTTGCCTCACGCTGCCTGACAGGAGCCTCAGCCAGCCCAGTGAGCCTGACCCCCAGGTGTTGTTAGCTGAGGATGAGAGCAGCTGTAAGCTGGTTCTGATGTCAGCTTCATATTAACACCAGTCAGCAACACCGGGGCCAAATGCTCTTTTTACCAACAAGTATTACCCTGAGAGAGGAGGGTGGGCATTCCTGACAGTAGAGCAATGGGTTAAATTAGAGTCAAGCAGCTATTGTGAGCTTATCATTGAAGTAATTTGAATATGATTTAAAGAATATCACAATTTTAACTATCTCAATGTATCTGTCAGTGGGATGCCCTCCTCCTTTCTCAGGAGTGTATGTGATTGTCATGTTTTCAAATTAGCCCCCCCATTATGTTTTTTCCATCCTTTATGAAACCAGATGCAGAAACTATGATCTAGTGGCGTCTGTATGATGTCAGGCTGGAGAAAAAGGAGAGGGTAGTTCAAAACATGATAAACGCTTCAAGTTTTTAAAGTTCAGAAGTAGAAATGACACAAAAAACTGCAAATAAAAGTAAAAGTAATTTAGAGGAAATAGTCAACAAGAGCATCACAGTTTATGAATTAGTTAAAAATATGTCTTACGGTTGTATTTGCCTTTTTATTAGGGAAGTCCAATAGCACTGATCCATTACTGAGGAAACCCCCTAAAAGACATTTAAATATAAATCTAAAAACTATAGACCAATCATTTTTTTGTGGGGCATTCTATCGATTATCATTCTTAAGTACATATATAACAGCAGTAACTAACACATGTTTTGTGCACAAGCTTTAACATATCTCAGGTGTGACCTTTTTCCATAAGAGAAAATCTTCAAATTTTGAGTACTAACAGTACAATTTATTCTTTCACTTTTCTTTTTTACCAAATTTGGTATTTAGCCTTCAGAGTTCACACATTGCTACAAGGCTTTTTTTCTTTTTCTTTTTTGAAGTTCAGGAAGACAGCAAGGAAAAACGAGAGTAAAGCAATGAATGACTGTTTGAATACGCTCTGTTCTTAGTGATGGTTTCAGTGGGAAGACATCAGTCACCCTGAAAACCTGAAGATCGGACAGAGAACTGTATTGGAATTGTATGCAAGGTGAAAAATGAGAGTTGAATAAAGATGGCTCAATTACTCTTCTAGATTTCGAGTATCTTCTTTTTTTCTTTCAGTGTATATATTACATGTGAATGAGGGGGATCATATTAGCTGCAATATAGTATCCTGTCCCATTTAATTCAGTAGTCACAGCTGATACTGTTTACATCAAAACAGTGCTCATACATTTAAAAAAAAAACATTGATCTTCCTTACACCTTCATGTGGGCAATTTACAACATAAGGAAACTATTCTCTCACTAGAAGAATAATTGTAAGTAATGGACTACTTACTGAAACATGAATAAAAAAGGAAGTCTGCTAAAATGGTGTGATATCTGGCTTTCCTCATTTCCATAGGAAATGGAAATATTCTCACTGCCTTCCTCTCTCAGCTCAAATATGAGTGGTGCTGCCAGTTAGGTTTAAATGTGAGAGTATTTTTATGATTGTATGGTTGTCTGTGTTAATCCTGTAATGGACAGGAGGCCCATCCAGAGGGTACCCACCTTTACAAAGCTCAAGGGAAAATGGAAAAGTGAAGATACTAGATGTCACATAAAACATTACCTAGTAAAAGTAATTTTATTATGGAAATTATGATACAAATAAACATCGCTTTATAAGAAAATATAGGTAAATAATACTATTAAACACATTAGCCAATTAGCCTAAAACAGTTAAAATTCACTGTTGAAATGATTGGGAAATTCTTAAATGTTATCATTCCACAAACAAGTAATAATAATAATAATAATGGATTGGATTTATATAGCGCTTTTCAAGGCACCCAAAGCGCTAGTATGAACATACTCTATTAAAGTTTCTTGTTATGTAATAATGTAGTAATGATATTTCTGATGCAGTCATGTTTATCCGTTTATCCCCTGTTATCTGTGGTTACCACTACACATCACACACACACACACACACACACACACACACACACACACACACACACACACACACACA
>NW_005187514.1:396157-413358 GCF_000239375.1 Pundamilia nyererei | reverse complement strand
CACACACACACACACACACACACACACACACACACACACACACACACACACACACACACACATAGTCTCCGACTAGATGAAAACTGTCATAAAGTTGATAAACTGGCTCAGGACACTGAGGAGTTCCTGATTTAGAGAGTGGGATTTAATGTTTCAGCAACTCAGAAAATCTGTGAGTAGATACTTTTTCCCTTTAGATGATCTGGAGATGATTTCTGTAAAAAGTGTTTTCACTGTTTTCCCAAATATGTATCAGCAGGTGGCGATAAAGATCTAGACAATAAACCACCACTACCCCACCATTGAGCCATCGAGCTGATGTGTATACTGTTGAAGCCCTTCCATTCATACAGATTTGATAGAGCCTTTAATTGACAAATTCACTGACAAATCCTCCCAAATTAGCATATTTCATACATTTCATACAATGAAATAAAGGGACTTCTTAGGTTGTTGGGTTACTCTCACATTTTCAAGGATCAAAGTGTCTGTTTCTAGTTTCCTGCAACATATCGACAAATGTGCAGAAGCAAAGCACACATCGCACTCCCAGTTTATGTTATGCAATTATTTATTTGGCTAAAGGAAAACACTTTGCTTGCACATGCTGATGACACGCTTACATTTCTGGTTTATAGTGATTGCACTGATGAGTTCTTGTTGGTTTGGCATTGTATGACTGTTTGCTTGTTATTAAAATAGCTTTAGATGCAACAAACATTAACAGAAGTGTCATCTAGAAGAGGGGCACCTTAAGCTCATCTTTCTATACTAACATTGGTGTAATGATGCCAGTGTCCAGCTCCAAAATCTGTGAAATTATTTTAAAGACTTAAAGCACACCAGCTTCTGTTCAGTGTTATAGCTGAATTGCCTGTTGGACTGTGTCTGAAAAGGTCAACAAGCAACCGGAGGTAATAAATGAAGCTGAGGTGGACTGCTTGTGTGGGCGTAATTGGGCTGAAGATCCAATACAGAGGAACAGTGACTTATGGGTAATTACCTGCAATGTCCTGAGACAAAGAGCTGTGAGTGGCTGTCTCTCTGATTCAATCAGCCCCACACAGAGCTGGGCAGTACACAGCCTGTCTTAATTGTCCGATATGCTTTCCCCTCGATGCACGGATGCACAACGTTTCCTGCGGCCGTTTTCTCTCCATTTATACCGGCAGCAACAGAGACTCACACGCTTGTGAACTCATTCGCACAAAGTTCCTCTGTGTTTCTCACAAACATGCTCACATTCTTCCCACTCCAACTGCCACACATACACGGATGCAATTCCAGTGTTCATCTCTGTCAGACACACACACGGAAATCTGTTTGCATTTAAACTCTAAGACCACATTGGGCAGCAAATTTTCTTCATTAACAGCCTTCTTCTGTCACTCAGTGCTGATCTGAGCTGACCTTTACTGTGCAGTATGCACTTTCAATGCTATTATACTTTTAATGACACAGCTGGCAGTGGTTTTGGGAGGTCTTGTGAAGAGCTTGTTGAGCTGCATCTTGTTGAAATCTCCCAATTCTTTGAATCTTTGGGCTGAAGGAAGGACAATACTCGGTGTATAAATGCTCAATCAACAATCATTTATTTCCATGAAACGGAATTAGTCATAAACACTGTTGTAAATTATCTATAATAAGTAACATGATCTCGATAACTCGGGGAAATCTAATTTGTCTAGTTTACGTTTGCATTTAAAACGCTAGATTAGTTGAAAATAAAATAACTGGTCCAACACACAGCGTACAAATTGGAGATGGAGTTAAATGCAGCTTAGAAAGGCGCTTCGTAAACAGCATTAGCAGTTAGATTTGCCTTTGAAAACGTTTTTATTTTTTCATTCTTGAAGACAACATGACAAAAATAATGACCAAGATGCTGTATATTTATTTTGTAACTTGTCGAGAGCTTATTGATCACATATACAACATCAGAAAGGCTCAATTGGCAAGAGAACAATATCAAATAAACATCACAAACAAGTTCTTAGCCCCGAGTAAAACAGCAGCCAACAGACAAGGACAGCGGCTCCAAGGACGGAGGGGGTGGGTGTGAGGGGTTTGTGTCAAAATATGAAGAAAACAAGCCAATGCAAACCGAAACGTCATACTTGAGACCACAATGGTGATGGGTCTGATTTTGGCATGCAGAACATTTCCAGCTTTATTAATCAAGATGACAACACGGCAGCGAAAATATTACTCATGCAGCACCATTCACAGTTAATTTGGCTAAGGTGGTGGGGCAGACAAATAAATAGCACATGGAAGGAAAGAGAGTGAAACCACTGAAGGTCATTAAAAATCAGACTGTATACCGCTGTACTCAAGTCAAGAATGAAAGTGTTTCCTCAACAAGCTGAAAAATGTGTGGCTCGGTGCTCTTCGCTTGATAACGAGCAACAACCAGCACAGATTCCAGCAAAACTACTTCCAGACACTGTAGAACGACAAAAGCCACACTTGGACTGACAGGCTGGGGGATAAAAGGCATCATTATAAAATATTTTACCCCCGTCAAAAAATGCACTTTCAAATAATGAAATGCTGAAATCACATAGCGGGAGGAAAGTCCGAGCACAGAGTTACAATATACCTATTCACTCTGCCTCATTTTTGATATGACTTCATTAAAAATCTGCATTTATCTATCTATAAATCTTCTAGCAAATATTAAATACTCCATTACAATACATCTTTCTAGTAATCTGTTAAAAGCAATCTGTGTAAAATACGTTCTTTAAACAAAACTGAAGCTTATCGACACTGATACTGTTCCTCACTTTCTGATTACTCTGCTGACTAGAAAATATATAATACTAGTTTATAGCGCTGTTTTTTTTTCACTCACTTGATACAAAATATGTCTACATCAGATATATATTGTACGTGTACAAAGTGCTTCTTCTAAAGTGTCTGTAACATTTATAAGCTTGAAATAACATTTGAAATGTAGTAAACATTTGCACAGCTTGAAGAAAAGAAGCACCTCCCAAATATTTCTATCGTACTGTAACCTTTAAAAAACACTTTAACAGATTAAACTTTTTTTTTCTTCCTTTTTTTCCTTTTTCCACATTTCAGTTTGTACACTTTTAAAAATCACCATGGTACAACTGATACAGGATCAAAACAGTGCTTTTCCCATGATCTGATCTTCCTTCATAAAGTCAGAGAGCTATCTGGGGGTCTTTGGATGAGTGTAAACACTGTGAAAGATTCTCGGGGCGAAACGGTCACGTTACAATGCTACTGATTACGGACGTCGCCTGCAAAACACTTACGTACATGTTATAATGATCGTTGCGCTCTCTCGACTGACACCACAGTAAGGCTCAATGCGGGAAATATACATGCACTGAGCAGCAATATATTGTGGCTACTACTAATGACGCAAAATATATATGCTTGTAATTTTACAGCAACAGTCAATATATTAAGACTTTTCTGCAACAGCAAGGACTCGCTGGGATCATTCGCGCCAGGCTGCAACGACATAATGCTGAGATATAAAGGCGCGATAGAGAGAAGTGGCACATATTTTTCAGATTCCCATTAAAAAAAAATCATTTTATGGCTCTTGCGTTGCTATGAGATTGTCAGATTAAAAGGCATATATTATCTGACTCATCTATCCACTTATCTGTATTAACGATGTATTTCTATGCTGGATGTGCTTCCTTTGCTCTGTAGAATACATTTGTGTTATGGTGAGAAAAGCTCATTTGGAGGCTGCCAAATGGAGGCTGTTCAGATTCAGATTGATTTCACCCACATTGTGCGCATGCGCCATTAGTGTGCTGCCTGCTGTAACCCTAATTTCCTTCGGGATTAATAAAGTATTCTGATTCTGATTGTATTACAAAAATCCCCCAATTCCCAGGACAAATTTATTGTAAACATTATAAAGATATCTAACTTATTAAGCAACAATATATAACTGAGCGTTTCTTGGGGAGGAATGCTCGCAGCTACATACATGTCAGTTTGCAAGTGGTCAGTACGAACTTTCATAATCACTTTGGATTTGAAAGGTTTTGTGAGCATGATTAGCAGGATGCTTATTGTGGTTTGCAGCTGATAAACTAGGTGAACGAGGCAAAGACTAAAATATGATTAAGGGAAATAGTTTTACGCATTATTGTCTTGTATGCATGCACGCACGTGCGTGTTGCCGTTGCAGTGCTTGTGCAGATTTTTAAAAGCGATATCTCTGCACAGTTCACCTACACTGTCCACTTCTAGATCTTGCCTGCACAAAGCAATGCATAAATGCACAAGTTGTGATTGCATAAACATAGTACCATAGCACAGAACTGGCAAGCCACTTATAATATTATAGGCACAGGCTGTTAACACTTGGCAGTTAATAGGTAGAAAGATTTAGCTAATTACATTTAAAGTATACTTTCACAGTCTTTCAGCTTGCTTCATTTACACCAGAGGAATACAAACCCCAAGAAGAAAGCTTGAGCATTATGGTTTAAGTTACGGTTTAAAAATACGCTGCCCTAGTCTCTCTGAATTGCTAGCTGTGTGCATGTGTCCCCTTTCTCTCCGGTAAACTACTTAATCAACGTGCCCTTGAGCAAGGCACTTGGTGGTGCTCTGTAACGTATAGCCTAGTTTTCTCCCAGCTGTGAGTGAAATTCTTCCTCATAATACAAGTGCTGCACTTCAGTGCAACGTATGAACTTGGCGTCAAAATTAAATGTCAATAAATAACCTAAAAAAAAACCCCAAACCACACAATTAGATATGTATATCAGCGTGTGATATTCAATTAATTATGGGTACTAGTCCATGAAGTGTTTTAATTTCTCTACTGTGTCTACTTATGTGTAAGTTAGTGGTTTCCTTCATTTCCCAGATTTCCTTTAAACACTTTCCATGAAAAGAAAGAGGTATAACTGTGACTGGACTAACTTTAATTTGCTGTTGGTGTTTGTTGCCCTGACTTTGGTATCTCTTGTGTGTGTATACGCGTGCTGGATGTTTTTTTCTATTTGTTTAAAGCATTAAACATTCTATTGAACTAGAGGTTAAGAGGAACATAGCTTGACATTATACGACCTCAATTCCATTACTTACTCTGAAAATATGAACAGCTACCTTTTAGATAAAATGAAGACTGGAATGCAAGCTAAATCTGGATAGGTATTGAACAGTGTACTTGGTTGTTTTTTTTATAAAAATATATCTCTAGTGAAGTGCTAATATGATATGATGAGATAAGAACGGTCTATTGATAAACTGATAAAGTACCTCGTGGGGTAAACAGCATCACCGTCAGCAATGACCTTTGTTTGGTGTGAAAACTCACACCATCAGTCATGCACTGAAAGCACTCTGTAAAATTAAGACTGTAACAGTGTCATTGCTCTGGACACAATAAGCCAGAGATACAATGCAACACAAGGCAGTTAAGCATTGATATTATGTTTGCTTGGCTCACTGTAATCATGCATGGATGCATGAGATGCTGACGAAACAGAGCAAACTGTGCATTTGGTTTATGATGTTAATATTTGGCTGCCTCAAAAGAAAGAACTGCTTTAGCAGATGCAAAGAAGTTAAGAGAGTATCTTGTAGCCTTTTATATCTGCCTTTCAGCATCCTCTGAAAATAGACACCCGTACACATCTCAGCCGCCCAGTGTGCTGGGAGTTACTTGGTTTCCAACGGGAATCGGGTGGGACGACTGCGGGTAACTTCCTGGTGAATCAGCCTTACATGTAAAGGTCTGATGTCTTTGTCATTTTATTGTGAGAGGTTTCCCAGCAGGTCTGGGGTAATGTACCCCACAGGCATAGGTGCCTTGAGTGGGTGCTGTGGCAGGCAGGAAGGGGGGGTCTGGTGGCTAGGCAGGTTAAGGAGCAGACTGTGATGACTGTCTAACTCCTGAACCACTGTGTAGTCTGCAACAGGAGCAAAAAACTGGGGGGAGTCAGGAAGAATGTAAGGCGACGGATTAACCTCCATTGTGGCTGCAGGTCTGGGCTCCACTGGCTGAGGATGTATGATGTGGTACCCCTCACCGGGCATGGGAGAGCTAGGGGGAGGAGTGCTGATTTGCTGGATACTGCTCTCTGTACTGTAGGCACTTCCTTCTGGATCCACTACTAGCAGCTGAAACTGTGGCTCTTTTTGCTTCCGTTCCTCAGACTCCTCACTGTCTTCACTCTCTTTCCGCTTCTTTTTTGTCTCCTTCTCGGCGGCTGAGATGCTCTCCTGGATTCTGAGTTGCTGTCCAGGAGACAACACCACACCACCAGAGGGCATAACATTGCTAACCTGAGCGTAGAAGTCTGTGTTGACCCAGGTCTGGGGCCCTCTGGTTTGGGTTTGGATGAGCTGTCTTTCACCTGTCTCAGAGGCTGAGGATCTTTCTACAGTATCAAGGGAGGTTTCCTCTTCATCAGGTTGTCCTGGTAGAAGCGTGGCCATCAGCATTAGTGTTTCTTCTTCAGGGAGATCTGTGTTGTAACAGGTGGCCTGGGCGGACTCAGCATCTGGACCACTTGAGGAGAAGCCAAAAAAACAAGAAAGGCAAAGAAATGAGTATTCACGGAGCTATTTGATTAAACGAATAACACCTTTAAATGTAAATCTTTGCCATACCTGATTGAATTAGAGCAACTTATGTTGATGTGTTGACTGACAGGTTGGGACTGACCCAGGAGTTTCTGGGTGTCTGAGCCCCGGTTATCCTCCTTCTCTCCACTATCTACATTCTCTGTCTCATTGACCTCCATGAGCTCCACCCACAGCTCATCTTGGTAGAAATCTGGTGCATAAATGGGCAGGCCATCCATTCCTCCACCACTCAGCATAAAATTCAGCTCATCCAGCTTCCCCTTCTGCAAGTGTACAAACAAGTGTTCTGACATTTAGGCTCCAGAAATTGACAGTTTCCTCTGTAAAACACTCTGACTTTGCAGACTTACGTCTAAAATTTTAAACCCAACAAAAAGTGTATGGCAGCTTGGTCTACTCACAAATTAACAACATAACTTATTTATTAATTTACATCAGGATTTTTTTTTTTTAATTGTTCAGAGGTGAGATTGTTTTGTATGGCTTTTAAATGCACTCTGTGAATAATACACCCACAACACAATCCTGAATCATGATGCTCTTTCTGTCTAATTCCCTCTGAGTGGTCCTTATGTCCATTTTTTCTTGTTATTTATATTCAGTTTTGTTTCACGTTTAATTGGTGGTTGAGTCAGATGATAAACTGGTAGTGAGTGTGAGAGAGAGACGAGGGAGTGATGTGGTGATTTTGTGACCTAACATATCTCTACAGTATGAGCCGCACAGACAGACAGGAGTCTGTTTTCTATCCAAATTACAATTGAAATATAATTTTAAAAATGTGATTACACAATCCCTTATATAATGGTTTTACTTCCAAACGTTGCCTTTTTAAAATCTGATTAAAATACACAACAATTTTGATCCCCCTCTGACAGTCACGCTACTTGACTGCGGGGGTCTAGCATTTGCTTGAAAAATCACAGACCAGAAATACCTTCAATAGCTCTGAATCGATGCCTTTGATTTTGGGTGCAGGAACAGGCGGCAGCAGAAATATCATTAATCTGCAATGACAGAAGAACGAGAGAGAAAGAGAGAGATGTGCACCTGTGATTTAGCAGATGTCTCATTGTTTCACAGATGTTTTGGACACCACAGATGCATGAAAGAGAGGGAGTGCGTGAGTGCTCGTACCGGTTCTGCTGAGAGATGACTATGAGCATGATGAGTATGAGGATACCCACAGTCCCAAATACAAAAACCAGTGTGAGATGGACAGGAAACTCTAAGAAGCAAAATGAAACAGAACTCGTCATAATAATGATGACAACCAGTCCTCTGGCTTCATCAATCATACTGTGTTAAATGCTCAAAGGAAAAAAAAAACAGTTTGCAGTTCACCAAAAATGCATCGCATCATTCTAACACATGCGTTACCTGTGCTAGGAATCTCAGTCACTTGAATGAAGATGGATTCACTGAACTCGCCAAATTTAATGAAAACCTGCATCCTGCAGCGGATGTGTACTTCATATTCTTTTCCTAAGTGCAGACCGTAGATTGTCTGATGAGAGTGTGGCTGAATCTCCAACTGAAAATTGCAAAAACAGACAAACCTTTTGTAAATTAAAAAAAGAAATGATGATGATGTGCTTAAAAAGAATGATGCAGCTATCCTGACAGAAATAGTAACAACACCAATGTTAAAGGCTGAGTAAGAAAAGGAGGGTGTCAAGAGGTCCGTTTTTATTTTTGGCACCTGTAACTACACAATTACTGATGCACTTCAGATAGACTGGATAGATGACATGCTATTATAACAGATGGACGTGAGGTCCCCAACCATCAGGCAAGCCAAGCGGTAATGAATACGAGCCTGTACACAGTCCCATGGCCTCTGACCTACAGATCCCTCCCTTCTCTTCCTTCACAGATGCTAAGGCCTTGCTCTGGCTTCCACAGCCTTGCCAGCAAAGCTCCAACTGCATTTTAACTACAAGTGTTCAGGGGGGAGGGAAAGAGAAACATAACACTCTGCTTCGATGACCTACAATTCATTTTTAAGAGCATGAGATTTGCTTTTTTTATTTGTGTTAATGTGCATGTGCAAAATCTGCTTTTGTCAATGTGAGGAACTGTGTGTAAAAAGAAATAATGGGCAAGATTATTAAAAAGTTAGGAATAAAAGACTTACTGCTTCCCAGTTTGTGGTATTTCCCTCTCTGTACTGCAACTCATACTCCAAACGCATCCATCCCAACCTAACATCAGCAGTAGGTGGGGACTCCCAGTTAACCATGACATCATAATTTAGCCTGGAAGGACTTATAGTCAGCAGGGTCCAGTTTAAAGACACTGGCGGGTCAGGACGTACTGTCAGAGAAAAGGCAAAAGTTCATATTCGAACAGAAGGAAAGGACACTTCTAGTTACTGATTTGGTATGCTAATTTAGGATCACATAAAAAAGGTTAACAGAATACTAAAAAAAATACTGCTTATGTTCAAAAAGTCAATATCTGTTCAATCCAGACTGTGTCACTCCCTTTACAAAGATTAAAACATTTAATTCCATTTAACAGATTTAAAACTAAATGATCAACACGTTTTGTTTTTCTCTTTTTTCTTCATTAATTTAACACGATTGATGAGGACATAAGGACAAAGCAAAGAAGTGAAAACCTCCACGAAGTCATAATTATTAAAGAAGGAGTCCTCCCATCACATTACATTTGTGTAAAACATTGATATTTTGAACTGAGACTGGAGCAAATGCAAGCAATATTGATTGAAACTGCACAGGTCTGATTTGATATTATCATGAACACATCACAAATAGGTATTTCTTTGGTATAACTGGAAACGTTGGCCATAAAGAAGAGGGGGAGAAGGCATTTTAAACAATGTCAAGAATCATCTGGAGCTGATTCAACAAGTAGTTGCTACGCTCCTTCTATAAACAAAGAGGTTTGGAAGAATAGGCAGCAACCAAAAACCTGACCCTACTACAGGTCAAGTGTCTAAGACAACATCCACAATTAATTTGTACTCATAAAAAGAACAAACAAAGATCTTTCCATGAAGAAGATGTCAGGCAACATATGACGTTGCCATATGATAATATATTGCTTGTCAGCATCTTCTAGACTCAAAGTATTTACCACTTAAGCACTGTTTATCTGACATAAGTCCAAAAACAAGTAGAATTTCCAGGTATCCTTCTGCACGAGTAATTCATTGAACTAGAAATAACCATTTTGTGCTGTGAAATATGAATATATATGTACATATGAATACATTAAGTAACATCTGTAAAGATCTCCTAATGCTATAAAGGATTTTCCCATACAACCTGAAAATGAGAAACAGTAGGATGTCAAATTTGCTGATAAATCAAAACTTTTTACAAAAATCTGTAAATATGCACAAATCTTGGCTACTAACCAATATTCTCCACCCTGAAACAGTCATCTTCATTGAAATAGGTGATGTTGTTTTGAGTGCGAAGCTGCATGCAGTAAGTGATCCATATGGATGTGTGATGTGCATCAAAGAAACATTCCCTATTTGAATGGATATACTCGGGACACTCCTTCCACTGGCTGGTAGGAGACCTGAATGAGTGAAACAATGGCAGAAGAAGCATAAGAAGAAGTAAAAAACTAAATTCTTGTCAAGTAAAGGTTATACCATCATTAATGGAGCTCACTGATTCACACAAAACAATGTGCCTACGTGAAGTTTTCTACAAAACAAGCAATTATTAGGATTTCTGAGAGTAAAGCAAGCATTTTGGAGATTACACTTACTCTTTTTTAAGGTAGAAGACTCGGAGTGCTCCAGGGGAGGAGAGGTTGTGGAAGGTGCCAGGACTCCACCAGCAGCGGAACGTCTCCTGGTCCCTTGATATACACTCAGTAAAATGAGGCTCAATGAGAGCTGAAAGACAGAGTTAGAAGAGCAACGATTAGAAAGGAAGTGAGACTGCATTAGGATAATGAATCACCTTTATTAACATCTATCAGCGTCTGCAGGGGCTTTGCTTTATTGGTCTAACAATACAGAGATACACGGTCTCCTAGGGGCCCGCTATCAATTTGAAAATCATTGCTGTGTTTTCAAATCATCAAATGCGCAAGATTTTCAGAAAGTTTACTCTGAACTTGAGGTCAAGCATACTGAGATTCAAACTCATCTGAGATATTTAGTAGATGCACCTTTAGTATCAATTTCATATGGAGCCCTTCAAAGGACATTGGAGAAAAAAGTTTAAGATGTATTTTTGCGAGAGCCTGAGTTACTTGTGCGAGATCCCGCAAAAGTTTTTGATTGAACTCCAAGCACTTCCAGGTCAGTAATGAGACCTTGGAAACCACAGTTATGGAGGACGCACACCCGTGGGACAGATGAATAGATTTTTAGTTTGAGCTTGGCCTAAACTATGAAATTAGATCAGTGCTTGACAGTAGAGACCGTTTTTATAAGTGAGAGACATCTGAAGAGAGTCCTTAGTGCAAGAGGACACACTCATCCGAAGGAGTACTCTGACCTGGCATTCTTGGCTGAATTCATTAACAGCCAGCTGCAGTACTCGGGTACTGATAGATGTACGCTAAATGCGCGGAAAAAGTCTTTCTCAGGATCTCGCAAAACTTTTTCGGGACTCTGCAAAAGTAACTTGAATTTTCGCAGAAGTGCATCTTCTTTTTTTTCCCCCACCAATATTCCATTCCTTGAAAATCCTACTTCGCCTTGTTCTCTAGTTATAAACTTCACGAGATATTCAGAAACCTTGACCTTGAGGTCACTGAGGTTCTAACTCATCTGAGATTTTTAGTAGATGCACCTATAATATCATTTTGAAGCTCCTATGTCTCCTTGTTCTCGAGTTATAACATTCACAAACTTTGCACCACTTGCCCATCCGCCCTCTTGCCCGGTAGTGTGACACCAATGCTGCGTGAGCCTTTTACAGCTCAGTCACCTTTAATTGCACTAATATCATGACTTCTGGTGGTGTCAGGCATCACTTTTTCACGGAAAGGCTGAGTAAACTTGCTGAAATCTAATCTTAACCTCAGAATTGCAGAAACTTGCCACAGTTGAAAACAATAAAAACACAACAGATAATAGTACCTTAAGGTTACAATCCACATTTAAAGACTATCAGATGAGCTCTGGGTGTTAAGTGTAATCCTGCATTATTTATACTCAAAGAGTTGCTAGACAAATGGAAAATGCTTCCACATGATTTCTGAAACAATGCACAAATACAAACTTGCAAATGTGCCAGAAATATTTTATTCCTTTCTTTTAACAACCGCTGCTGCTACCCTGTGAATCCCATGAATATCATTGCGCGCACATACGAGTAGAAAAAAAAAAGAACTTGCTAAAAAAGTATTATGCTGCTAACGTTTCGATCTGTCCAAACATTTCGTAACAACCTAACCCCTCCTCCCTCCCAGCCCCCCCGCTCCTGTCGGAGATCAGTTTCTCGCCCAGCAGAATATAGAGTCCCAGAGTTTGGTGCAACCATAAATAAGCAGCTGAAAGTACCATTGATTTCTGCTCCACTGGCTCTCCGCCAGCTCTCTCTTCTCACTGCCTGCATTATAAATCACACACAGACCTAGAACATAAACATGTATCAAAACACAGGGGAAAGAAATTACAGACCAACTGGAGCTGATAGTTTCTAAACATAAAACCAAAACATATCTCCACACAGACTCGTTAAAGATTGTTCACTTGTAAAAAAAAAAAAAAAAGAAGAAGAAGAAGAAGAAGAAAGGCACGCTACTGGCGTCTGCATACAGACATACACCTACCAAGCATGCATCCTGATTCAACTTACACACATCTAACTACAACAAGACAAGCTATCAACAAGACCAACTCAGGCAGGGCAGTCAACGCACACACCATTTATTCACGTGGAATATAAACCTACTTCGTTTCCATGCTATTTAGTGCCAGTATAACCTCATAATTCTCTGCATTCCTGTGCAGTTGTGCCTTTCCCACCTCCCTTCCCTTCACCTTTTGCACGCTGTTGTGCTTCCCCGAGGTTTGCTATTTCAGCTCGGCTTCCCTTCCCCATCCAACAAATTCCAGCTGCAACCATCAAAGAGCTTTCTGCAGACGCTGAATGCAAGAAGGCCTTAGAACTACAGAAGAATAGGATACTACAGAAGCAAAACTTCTAAGGTCCTAGGGTTTTTATATGGGCTGTAAATTTGGGGGGATAATAATTTGTATTGATTGGTACTAACACGTCTGGAAATGTTTGGGGTTACTCACAACTCACAAGACTTTTTATGATCATCAATAATTACGTAATAAGACAAGCTTTTTTTTTTACGCGTTTCATCTTCCAGTTGTTATTCTTGTCTGCAAGAGAAGAAGAATCTTGAGGTCAAAGAGCAATGCCGTATTTTAAAAAAGCTATTTGCATTTTTTGAACTTAAAACCATGTCAAAGGTGAAAGGTTGAGCCGCAAGACCTGGAGGGTCACACTCTAATTTTGTCATTCTCTCTCATTTCCTCCTTTTCAGTATTTCAAAGGATAAAAACGGGACCGTTCCAGCTGTAACTGACTCACAAGCCAGGGGTAATGTTTTGACAGGAGGATGTTGATTACCTGACTTGTACTATTTTTGTACTTGTACTAGGCTTGTACTATTTTTTTAAGGCTGTGCTCACATTATCAGCATGTAGTCATATATAACTACATATATAACTATACTTGAGTTTCAGTAATGGAAAGGTAAATCCTGCCTGTACCTGCCAGGTACTAAATGAGCTGAAAGCCTGTGGCTGGAAGAAGAAAACTAATTTGAACATGTGTGTGCGTATGTGTGTGTACATGTGTGTGTGTGGGTGTACTGCCTCATCCTGGCTGTCCATATGTATCTGTCTGTCCACGTGGATGTGCAGCTGAGACTGATAAACAGCTCTTAGCTTCACGTCCTCTCTTCATCAGTCTGTGTAGAGGAGCTAGGAAACCATTTATCTACCTCCATGTCAGCTTTAGCCATTAGGGTTTAAATCCACTAAGAAACCTAAATAAAGCACTCGGCCCTAGGCTCTCACATCGGCTGGCAAACAGAACTGAAAAAGGCGAGAGAAAAAGGTGCAACCAGCATTTACCAGTTACCGCACTGCGAAATGCTCGATTGTAATGAGGAGTGGAATGATCACCTTTTCCAGCTCATTTGCAGATTTAAGTTAATGTTGAGGTTAGTCATGCTCCAAAAGGCTGACTAAAGGAACAGCGAGATGTGATGGAAAACGAAGAAGGAAGAGTGACGCCACTAAAAAACAAACATTAGTCGGTACTACAAATGTCACTTGATGAAAAGAGATGTTTTGAAATTAAATCAGAGCAGCATTTTCTTTTAATCAATATTTCTATTAATAAAGGCAAACTAAGTCAGTGTAGGCGACTGTTTATACGCTGCAGATCATTTATAATCTGTCCCAACTGTCACCCCATGTGACGTTCCCCTGGGTTCAGTTTTGGGTCCATTACTCTTTGCACACTCTTCACGTGTGCAAATATTAGTAGTTACTGACTGATGCATAAGGAACATGAAAATGAAATACATATGGTTAGCTACGATACTTTGATCAGGTCATAATGACAGAAATGCCTCAGCATTTTTTAAAAAACTACTTTCTGTATCTTTGTGAAAACGTAAAAGTTTATGATTTTGTTTTATCATGAATTAGATTTGCACTAATAGATTTCCATGTAAATGTTCCATTACATTTGTCAACCGTAAAGCTCTTTAGCCCTGTTTACCCCATATTGTGGGCTACATCTATTACTTGGGACTTTTTGTTCGGGCACATGTTTAGGTATTTTTGTCCACTTCTTACTTATGATCACTATAAACAATGCCAAAAAGACATGTAAATGAGAACTTCTTGATGTCTCTTCATTGTGGTTTTAGTTTAAAAATGATTTGGTTGCCCTGTACTTTAAGAGAACACACAGACCTGCCAACTGAACCTGTTGTTCCCAGTCACATTGTTCACATAACTCAAGAGTCTGCTCTCAGTTGACCACAGAAAAACCCCATAAAATGACATGACAGTAAAAGCAGCCTTGTTTCTGGAAGTATTCATTTAAACCATAAATATAAATGATAACATTTATAGGAGTAAAACTATAACTTAAACAGCACAATTTTAAAATAATTTAGCATAAACCCCCATGCTAAAAATGTTGTGACAATGTGAGATATGTAAGTAAAAATAGAATTTAATGATTTGCAAACTGCATAAACCAATATTTATTAACCAAAAAACGAAAAGATATTAAATATCTAAACTGAGAAAATTTGAAGAAAAAAAAAGGAGGGGGGGATTCTGGCAACAAGTTTCTAAAAAAGTTGGGACAGGAGCAAGTAGAGGCTGGAAAACTAAACGGTATTACAAAGAAACAGCTGGAATAGCATTTTGCAACTAATTAAGTTCACTGGCAACAGTTTATTAACACAACTGGATACAAAAAGAACATCTTAGAAAGACGGAGATTCTCTGGAGTAGAGAAAGCAAGAAATTCACCAGTCTGCAACAAACTGTGTCTACAATGTGAAACTATTTCAGAATAAGGTTTCTCAATGTAAAATTGCAAAGACAGTACATAATGTCATCAAAACAGACAGAGAATCTGGAGAAATCTCTGTGAGCAACAGACATGGATAAAAATCAATAACGGATACCCGGGCTCTCAGGCAGCACTGCACTAAAAGCAGGAATGATCCTGTCATAGAAGTCCCTGACTGAGCTCAGGAACACTTCCACAGAAGACCATCTTTGAACACAGTTCGCAGACAGTGATTTCTGTGTTCTATGTGAATAAAACATGTTTATGAGATTTGTAAATCATTTAATTCTTTTTTTATTTACATTTTGCACAGTGTTGCAACAGTTTTGGAATTGGGGTTGTGTTTGAAGGTGCTAATTTTCCAGTCATTTCACATATGCCTTATTCTACGCTCCCCATGTCTATTACACATCTATTCTTGGCAGGTGTCGAGCCGTAGTACCTGCCTAGCAAACTTGAGGCCTTTCTGGCTGTTCAGCACCAACTTCTGCCATATGATCGTTTTTTTCCAGCGCCATCATTCTGTTTGTGTTTGTGTGTATTTCTGTTATCCAGATGGAGAAGTTGGCAGCACATGCTGACACTGTGCTAAGAGTAAAAGTGCCTGTCAGTCTGCACATGCCAAGTCCTACATTATATCCCTGCACCAGAGCCCAAAGACACACGCACACATACACAGGCGCACACACGGTAGAAGTATAACTGTGTGCAGCACACAACGTAATTTTTTTTCCATGGGAACATGTCTTGGATGACGAGGAAAAGAAAGAATCAGAGAGAAAATTTTGAGGACAAAGTCTAGAAGAAATGTATTTCATATTCATAATACTCTCATACATCTTCGTCATCTTCAAATAAAACAGGCAATGAAAATTACAAGCTCCAAACTGGGCTTAATGGTGAAGGTTACATAGTGACTTAGGACATGGTGCAACTCTTGACAGAGCCAGTAAGAGCGAGAAGCAGGCCAGAAGAGAGCGGGAGAAAGGTGAGCGATTGCAACAGGATACAAACAACGGAATGTAAATAGGTGATATAAATAACTCCCAGCTTGCACATGCAGTTCCATACTCAAGTGCACGGACACACACAAATGCATATGCACTAAACTTACACCTTGAAAACAATAAGCAACAAAAAATATGCCATTGTTCTGTTCCTTGAATACATCCTGCCTCTCCGCTCAGTAACACAACAGGACATGCAATTGGGCTTCTTCTCGTTTGAAGCTTGACTGGATGTCAAGTTCTCGATTCATCTGATCCTCATGACAATGTTCATAGCTTTGAAGTCCCTGAGACACAGCCCAGTGTGTTTAGCCGCGTAGTGACCCAGTCAGCTTATTGTAGTCACAGTGACTAATGATGTTAATCTTCTCTAATGCCATTACAGCTCACAGATTTAGCTTAGTTATGTCATATTATGTCCACGTTCAAGTAAAGAACAAGTGTTGTTCTCGCTCCTAATTTTGTTCTTTGGACTTCGTACTGGAGGGTGTCAGAGATTCTCATATGGGACAAATCAAATTTCTATTACAGTGTGATACATCAACACTGTAGGGAGGTGAAATAAAGACATAATTTCTAGATTAGCTGGTATTCAATTAGCCTATAGGTTTTTATTTATGTTTTCTGCTATATTCACGATTGTTAGCAAACTTTCTTTAAGGCTTTTCTTACAGTTCTTTGTATCTGGGACTAGGGCTGTGCGATATGACCAAAATCTCATATCCCGATATAAGAATTCTATCGTCCTGATAAGATATAAATTACAAAAATGTAACATTTTCTGTTAATTCTGTGAATCTCGGGCAGCTCGACTTGTGTTTCCAGCTGCGCGTCATGTAGCTGGAGTCGAGTGTTTTAGCCACAGCTGCCCTGGGGCAGACTGGCAGAAGCCAGGCTGCCATATCGCGCCATCGGCCCCTCTGGCCAACACCAGTAGGCAGTAGGGTAAATTTATTATATCATATTACATTATATCCTCTTTCACATTAGAGCCACAACAGGACCCACTAGAACATGGGAACAAGTAAAAGTG
>NW_005187514.1:388185-395329 GCF_000239375.1 Pundamilia nyererei | reverse complement strand
TCCATCTACTGTATTTGTATGTGAGTAATGCAAAGTGAAACTTGGCTTTGCATTTGGTGTGAACACACCATAGCTGTCATTTTTCTTCTTAATTATTATCTCCCCTGAAAAAAAACTTTATTTTCATTTAGTTTTTTTCTTTAATTGGAAGCTTTCTGTCTTAAAGCAACCTTCCCACTTTCACAACTCTCACAGTCCTTTATTTGCAGTATGAAGACTCCATATAATGAGCACAATTTCAAAACAACTCTTCTGATTCTTGTGAATCAACAATTTGTCGTGTAAACGTATTTAGTGCGCAAAGTAAGACCATTTCCAATCACATTAGAGAACGAGGCACAGCGACTGCAGTTATCTATGCGAGTGTAGCGGGAGATACACCGCATGAGATGCATTCTCTTATCTTAGATGCATTCTCGCCACTGGCAGCACTCCGGTGTAGGAAAGCGTGCTTGCCTGGGTAGTGAGTGCAAAGAGTCGGGTCAGATGGCAACTGCTCATTTGCTGCGCATGCATCGGAATAACCTGCTCTAGTGTCACATGCGCTTAATCAGACCACATGGACCTTGAACTCTGGACATGGCAGAGAAAAGACATTTTAATGTCCAAGCTGTCAGAGTCAGGTATTTGAATTCTTGTCTCTCTGCCAGGAAATGCAGACAACAGTCCAGGACTGTTGCTGATGTGTGAAAATGTTTTTTAATCTATCCTCTGGTATTCCTCCATCCATCCTGCAGCTTATGACACTTTCCTATTCAATGTACAGATATGAAAATCAGGGCAAATTTTCCTGCATGCAAAATGTTAAATTAGTCTTCTTTGCAGCATTGCTTCCATCACACAGCACTTTCCCAACCATGAATTCCCCTCAGCTTCTGCTATCTACAATATGCATGTCTCTCTTCTGCTCTTCCAACTTTGTGTTTAACTTCAGGCACCATTACCCACACAAGGCCCCAACTTTGAAGCTCACACCCACCGCTTGTCGTTGAAGCAGATGTAACTGTGGATTGTGTGTACAAGCCAGATGGACCAAACCTCTGCACGGTTACCACTAGCTACCACCTCTGTGGTAAGGAACACAGCCCTGTTGAACAGAATCAATCTATGCGCTTAAGGAGTGAGGTCCTTTTGAGCCACACAGACAATCAAGGAAGGAAGGTTGTGGAAGAAAATAAAAGAAAAAGGAAAGTGTGTGTGAGTGTATATGTGAGCAAGGATAGATAGAATGAAATGACTAACACAGCCTATAATCACTATGGTAAGCCTTTAACTACATAGGAGCATCTCCAAATGTCTACTCTTGGCTTGTTCTGTGGCTCGCCTAACAACAGACATAAATATGCTGCAGACACAGAATTCCAGGAAGAATCTTTTAAGTCCATAAGCAGAGCAACAAAATGATTTTAAACAACTCCAAAAGCATAATGCTGAGGGTGGCTCACATACTGCACAAGACTGCATTCTTACTGTAAGCGTTATTTTTTAGGTATATAAAAAAGCCCATGCAAAGCATTTTCCATTTAAGCCGTAGTGAGAAGAGCAGCTGTCCAGATTGGAAGTTGTGCAGTGGTGAGCTTGGGAAAGGCACAGGCTGCATGTGTTTGCTCATGCTATCACAGGCTGCTTTGTGTTTACAGATGTTTTAACGGTTGTTGAGGAAGACCAGGACTGAACTACCACAGTGGTCACTGGGAACCATTTCAACATTTGAGGTGAACCAAACAGAATGTTCGATGGTTTTGACATCACCTGGTTATCAGCAGTTTTTCCTGAGAGCTTATCAGAATGGTACTGTAAAAGTGACAGAGATAAAGATATTTGATCCACTTTGTTAACAACGTCAAAAGGCCCAAGGGCAAAGACACAGAGCTCAAAGTGTATCCTCAGACATTAGTCTCAGCTACACCAAATTTATTACCTGAACTACGTACCTTTCCCTGCTTCCTCGCCTCCTCCTGCCACATCAGAAAATATATGAAAACAATCACGGGAAGGCATAGAAATTATAACCCGTAACACGAACCTCAACTATAAATAACAATTCAGGCCCGAGGCAAAGAAGATGGACTGATTTACAACAAAAATCTGAGAAAGAACGGTTTCTTTTGCACCAGTACTGGCATCGGGAAGAGAAATAACAATATGTTCAGCACTTGAACTTTCAAACTTGATTCCACTTATTCCTGCTATAAAAATCAACCTAGAGAGCCTGTGTACCATCCTGAACATGTATGACTGAATTGCAACTTGCCATAATTAAATATAAAGTAGTTTTAGAGCAGTGAACAGACCGTTGGAGGGGGCCTGACCCCCGCACACTAAAGAAGTCAAAGGTGGAAAGTTACTTCTAAGACATTTTAAAGTAGGAATCAATTATTTTTATAGGAAAAAAAACTTTAAATGAGGGAAAGAGAAGAACTTTAGCTAGATAAAAGATGGTGAAACGTTAATTTATTGTCACTGTGTTTCAGATTGCTGCAGATTGCATAACAGCAAATGGAAAAAAAAATAGAAAAGATGCACTAGTGTGGACTTGATCTTAATTTGACCGGAGAAAACACAATGAGTTGGCATTCTTCGGTGGATTCCAGTGGTATTTTTCCATCTGTTTCTCATTAAACCCATACAAAGGAAGATGAAATGTCTTAGTAAATTGGCAAGCTATTTCCCTGTTTAAGAATACCGAAGATATGGCAAAATTACAAAACTAAAACTACTGCTTGATTCCATTTATTGGTTACTCAATCAATAAAACTGTGTACTGATAAATAAGTCAATCAAGCTGTGTTTTCTTGAACATAATGATCTGCAGGCTCTTTGTACTCTCTGCTTACAGCAATCTGAGTTTGCATTCTAAAAGCAGGAAAACACTGCACACTATTAAATGTCACCTACATCAAAAGCACTGTAAAAACGAGAGGGAAATAAATTGTCCAATGCTGTCAACTGCACTATTAATAACTTAAAATAGCATATAAGGCATGCCATACCTTCCATAACCATGCAGACATGATGTGCTGCGATGCTTAGGTGCTCTTTTTCAAAGGCAATCCAAGTATAGAGAGAGATTTTACTAATGCAAATCTAAGGTAATGATAAATAGTTTGCATGTAATACGTGCACGTGCAAGTGCAGGGCCGAAATCAAACAGTTTAAATTCCACTAATGTTTCTCCAGGTAATATGCATGCTTAACATTCTGGCAACAGGTGCTGCAGCAGCCAGCAGGCTGCCCAGAGATGGCCTGGAGATCTCAGGTCACTGACTCATGCTGTCTGGCTCACCTTTTAATGGCAATGAACAGATGCACCTAAGAATATACTCAGAGCACACTACCTTGCCAAAATATAACTGGTTTGCACGCTTTAAGCGTCATTAAATGTATGCAAATGTATTGAGCATCTGATTTCAATTATAGGCCTTTCTCTGGATCAAACAAAAACATTCAATCAACAGATTAAGACAGAATTAAGCTGCCTGCTGATGGTTAAGCTGCTAACTCAATCTTTTTGGACTACAATCCTTACCATAATAAACTACAGCCAATTAATTTGGATGGAAATAAAGTCTTTTCATCCAAATGTGCACAACTATAATCCCAATAGATGCCTTAAATCCACAATGTACTGATTCATTGCTTGAACAAGAGTCAATTCTGTTTTATCCAAGCTGAACCAGGTCCATCTGCAATAAAAAAACTTTGGTCAGAAAATGCCTTCTTATCCGTCTTCCAGAAGTAATCCTCATAAAATACGTCCAGGAATGCAGACACTGCTGCACAAGAGATTTTCCTCTTGACCACCTTCGACTGATCACTTTTTGGGGGTTGCTAGGAATTTCTCAAACCTGTTTGTTGCAGAATAATCACCATTTTTATTTTCCAGGTTTGACACTTTTGCCTTAGTTGTAGTTGTTTCTATCATTGGGCTAATATGTCAATTCATTATTTCACACTTATTTTGTGGTTGTTTGCAAGTTTTTGGTTTTAAAAGGTAAATTATGGCAACATCAACTCATTCCCTCATCTGCAGTATTCTTTCACCTAATTATTTCAGATAGATCAGTGGCACCTGGGTTAGCTGGCTGAACATCCTGCATCATCCTGTCCCTGGACTTTGACAGAGCAGCCCCAGTCATATATTTACCCCGAGTCTATTGATCACTATCCTGCCTGACAAGCCAGATCAGGAAAATGCAGCGTTTGCTCAACAGTGAACCTTTCCACATGAATCTGAACAAACAGCACTCTGCAACTGATGTCTGACAAAAGACGTGATAACAAGTGTCAACAACATGCTGCACGCAAAACACACTTGTTAATATTTGATGAGGTGAACATAGAAAGAGAGAAGAATTAGGTTTTTTTTCTCACATGTTATTTCTCACTCTAACTGGTTGTGACACAAAGCTGTAAGAACACCAGTAACTTACCTGATGATGTCGTGTGGTCCCAGTCTGTGAGAAATGTAGATCCTGGAGAGGGCAGCCAATCCAGGGAGGAAAGAATGAGAAGAATCAGGAGATTAGAGGCGAGTGAGAGAGCCATGATGCTGTGGAGAGACAGAGGATAGAATAAGAGAGGACAGAGACACTGTGATTATAATTATCAGCTGAACTCCATGGTGACACCACTCCCATGTGAACTAGCCTCCTTCCCCCACTAACGCCATCTTTTTCTCTCTGGCCTGTGAGCACAATTTGTGACTGCTATTTATTTCAGTTGGTGTACATGAAACCAAACACTGGACAGGATGTAAGGAATTATCACGGGAGTTTGCAGCTACGGCATTTCAAAGCTGAAAATATGAATGGTGGGGTTTACGTGTGTTGTTTCGCTTTGTGTGAACTCTAAAAGAAAACATTTTTTATCATTTCAGAAAAGATCTCAGTAACATTTCTATTAGTTACAGCTACTTGAAATAACTTTTCCATGACGTACACGCTACCTTCTGACTGTTTAGATGGTTAAATCCATTCGTTTCACAGTCGATTACATCATTAGACAGATATATGCTCCTGAAAGCCTGTTATTAGCGCTAGGGCAACTTTTTAAAACATTACTTAGCTCCATGTTTCTTTGGTTTATTAACGATAAATGTGTCAGTATTGGAAAACTGATGCACTATTACATTTAAAGTTATTAGTGGAAACAGATGTGAGTTAAAACTTCCAACAAATAAAAAGAAAAATTAGCATTTGTTTGGAATAGCTGTCACCATTTGAGTGAATAAAATCATGTTCCGAT
Organism: Pundamilia nyererei; assembly: GCF_000239375.1. Classification (NCBI taxonomy): domain Eukaryota; kingdom Metazoa; phylum Chordata; class Actinopteri; order Cichliformes; family Cichlidae; genus Pundamilia; species Pundamilia nyererei. The sequence goes on along the minus strand of NW_005187514.1, from coordinate 390,082 downwards.
CCATGCTTAATCATCCAGGTAAGGAAATTCCGGAAACTTGATTCTGTGATTTGCAGTGGGAGAATGTCACATCCGCTTGAACAGAACCAACTTTCTGGGAAAATCATGTTCCTTTTGTATCAGCTGGGAATTATAGATCTTTGCTAAATTAGAGTTATTAGCATTTTCTGTAGGGTCGGTTTCTGGTGGGTAAGCAAAAAGTAGTTATCTAAATCCACAATGATGCCAAGAATGTCAAACCCAACAAACTTGCTTTTCAAGACCAAAATATTTTAGATAGAAACCAACAAGTAGTTTGACTTTGGCACTTTGGATCTAATTATGAAATCCTGTATGGCAATTAATGGCAATTTTAATGTATGACACAAAAAGGGCAAAATATCCTTAAAAGAAAAAGCTGTTGAGGCTTAACTTGTAGAAACTGTATTTCCCAACAAAAGTTCTAACACAAACTCTCCTGCCATCTTTGTAAAACATATATTTTAGTAGTTTATTTATTTGAAAATATGATGGCAGCTAATTCACAAAACGCTCAATAAGTCAGTGTTAGAGACAAACTCTAAATATAGGCCAAATTTTCAGTCCGCACCCTTGGCTATTTACAGCTGTGGCTCCACGACTTTACTGGGCAGCAAACAACCCCATCCCCACAGGATACATTTGCCTAAATTACGTGGTCCAAGTATCTTAAGATTCCTGAATCCAAGCTTATCTCATTTTATCTTATCTTCCACATTATCTTATGTAATCTTGTCTTATCTTATCTTGCAGATCCCACAGGTTACAGGAACTGCTCAAGACTGGAAAAGTCTGGTATCTTAAAAAACCCTAGCAACAAGAAAATGTCTGGATCCAGCTCACTAGCCCATATTTACCACACTAGTCATCCATTTACTTGATTTGACTTAGATTTATTACACATTAAAACAAAGAGTCTAGATTTAAGGGAAAACAACATCTCAGTTTGACAAAAGAAAAGGTTTTCATTTCAGGCTTTTAGTCCAAGGATAGACTTAATCCATGTCAGTAAATCTGAAACATGAAGCACAACTAAAGCAAGAACAAACGGAAAAAAACAACAAAAAAACTAAACATTGCAACATGGACAAAAAAACCAAGAATCAACATAATTTTGCAACTCTGGTTCATCACATGTAGCAAATTTTTTAATGAATGTGGCAACAGACAGGTCCACTGTAAGCAGTCAGTCATATTTGTGCTGATGACTTCCAAGGGTCCAGAGGTCATATAAAGCCAAGTTACACAGTGCAAGAATTTATGGCAGAGAACTGTCAAGAGGCAAGCTCATGCAGACTTACTTAAATGTTTCTCAAATGAATTTCATATTTTTGGCTTCCGTTCTGTTGAACAATTATTAACCCGTCCGATAAACACTTTCAGATAAGAATTTTTTTTTTTTTGCTTGTTTGTTTGTTTTTTCCCCCTTGGAAAAGTTAAGTTCATTGCACTTCTTTTTAGTATAATTTTTTTTACTTCTTTAACATTCTTCCAGTAAAAGTACTAAATTGGAGCAAAGGTGGCCCCTTTACCCCAAAATATGTCCTGATGTTAATCCGTACTTTAGTCTCACCCTTTCACATCTGGAAGCATCTGTGGACATCCTGGCAAGGTTGGTGCTTCTTCTCCATCTTGTGCAAGCCTGTCCCCCGTTTTTCTTCCTCTCTCACCCAATTACAAACTCACAGGCTGACAGGAAGAGTTGTCTAAGCCAATCAGAAGAGAGGGAGGCTAAACCCAGGCCTCTTGGGGTCCCTTGGTAAACATTTAAGGCCTGCGTCCTCAACCCTCCTCCCACTACCTCTGCCCTAAAGCATACACACACACACACACACACACACACACACACACACACACACACACACACACACACACACAC
>NW_005187514.1:341253-388165 GCF_000239375.1 Pundamilia nyererei | reverse complement strand
CACACACACACACACACACACACGTGCATACAACATGAACACATCACACATACTAAGGCACACAGATGCAGACCTTGACTTGGCACCCCTCTGCCAGCACCATGCCTCTCCTATGTTTCCTTAAATCTACTGTAATCATCTATGTTTGTTCTAAAGAAGCTGACAGGGGAGGCAGAAGCCAAAGAAAAAAAGGTTAGGGGGTGAAAGGACACATCGTTTCTGTTAGTCCCTTCTATAACTGAAGAAGGACAACATGTACACAAACACTCGCAGAGCAATGTTGCAAGCTAGAGTTTAGTTTGAGCTTCCTTTAGCGAGAAAGCAAAAAACAGAAAGACTGTGTAGTTGGCGCTCTGACATTTTGTAGTCAATAAATATTTTCTATGGACACTAATTTCATACTCTAAATTTACTTATGTGCACTGTTGTGTTTTTGAATTGTGTCTTAGGGCAGGGGAGTAAAAGCAAGTCATTCCAAAATACATTTTTTCTTTTATCTTTAGTGTCCACAATAACTTGTTTTTGTATTAAAATGGAAAAAGAACCATACTTTCTTTTTAAGGACTCCACATCCAAACCATAGACTGTATATAGAAGATGGGCAACGTAATAGTAATGACATTGTTTTTTGGACTACTGTGCCCTAACGTTTTGTCTTTATCATACTGGCACTCCTCAAGCTCCTTTGCAGACATAAATGTCCAAATTTATTTGGGTAAGAGGATAGAAGAGTGTTAATTTATCGGACAAAACCAGCACCCTGGAAAACTAAAAGCTCAATAACCCCAAGAGGCCCGCTTAGTTTGGTTTCATGTTAATGACATTCGCAATACAACACAGAAGTCAGCAAAACAGTCTGTGCTCATGTCCACATATAATACAACAGGAAATTTGAAATGAGATTTAGCATTTGGTCATTACAAGAAAGAAATTCTGCCGTAAGGTCTTCAAGGCCATCATGAAACACTGATTCGGATTACGAAGAAAAGAAGGATGATTATTTTATTCACTAACAGATGGGGGGAGGCTTTGGGCAATTTGACCTGCATTTTTCATTTTCCCCACTTCAGTGTTTTATTATTTCGTGGGGCATTAAAGAAAAACGAATGTTTATAAGCTCTAAATGGCCTGAGGTGATTCAACTTTGACAGAATGCAAATGAATTAACATTTTCACATTTCCACAACAAAAGTGGAATTTTGAAATCATAGCTACTCTGCTAAATGCTACAAAATATTTATAACAATTGCTTGAGACATTAAAAAGTTTTTGAGCACTGTGATTTAAAGAGTGGATCTGTGTGTATCCTGCCCCAGGATGCACACACATGCAGTAAATTATGCATAATTTTATTTTTGCAATTGGATTTCTGATGTCCCCTGAGCAGAAAAATACAATCAATCTTAAAAATCTGTGATGTAAACAACGGAATTTTTGTGGAAGAAAAACGTCTACAGGGCATCTTTAACTGCATACAGTTTTAATCATGAAATAATGATAGCATGTCAGTAAAAATCATCACCCTGGGAAGCTTTAAAACAAATATAATTTAGATGCCAGATGCCAGACAACTACATCGTCTTCAAAACAAGACAAAGTAAACATAAACAACCAAGAAAAATGTGGAATATAATGTTATGGAGCCGTGATTTTTTTTCTCACCAGCAACCCAACTGGCTTATTATTTATGGTTTCATAGAGCGTGTCACTGTGTCTCAACATGGTTTAGCTATACTTTGTGACTGAAGGACAATAAATAAACATTTGGAAAATGTTGTGGCAGAAATTATAGTCATTTTAACGAAATCTATTCAAACAATGACTGTGTTGTGCGTTTGACCACTACTGGTTCCTGTAATACGTATCGGCAGGAGTGTACTTCTCCAAAATCATACGTCAGTTTCTGTGCCAAAGCTACGGGGTTTTCTTTAGAGAGGTGGAACAACACAAAATGATTATGGTGGAAAAAATTATTTTTACCACAGGCCTGATCGCTTGACAATCATCATCATGAAAACAAAAAATAAAAGAAAACTAAACTATGCTGTTTTGAGATATTTCCAGTTCACTTAGGCCCTGAAAAATCTTTAAACATTACAGCTTTCACCAAACTAGCATAATTTAACCAGGTATAACAACTCCACAGGAGCATCACGGTGTAGGAAAAATGGAACCACAATGCATTATTGTGGATGATTGCAGTGCAATTTCAGTCTTGGGTTCAGAATTGTTATATCTCTAGATAGCATGCAAACATTTTTCCTTAACTTCAACCCCAGCCTCAACATTTTAGTAAATGTAACACTTCCACATGAGTCTGCACATTACACCAGGTAGTGAGTGAGAGTCTACCTCGGCAGAGCCAATCAGACAAGAGTAAGGACCTGAAAACAGCAGCAACCAGCTCCTCTAAATAAGCCTTGTGCTGCTGGATGTATTTACATACATTTGTCTGGAAATCAGTATATTTGTGAAGAAGCTAGGTACATATAAATATATATGTAATTTTTAACCTATGCACATATATGTTTGTGTGTCCACTTCCCTATATAAATATGGCTACTGGATGGTTCTAACGTCCCCTGCTCTTATTTCATAAGAGAGTGCGGAAAACTCAGAGTCAGCACATTGGCATGAGAAAAGTCTCTGCTGGAAGCAGATCAGGTCACACATCTGCAAACCCCGCTCATGTCTATGTGTGTGGGAGACCAGCAAGGGAAAGAGTGGGTGTCTGTGTGTATATGCATGCATATGTGTATAAATAAAATCAAGCATGCGTTTCAGAGAGAGAATGACAAAAGTAATGAGCACAAGCACGAGTCCAGCAGAGTCAAATTGCTTTACAAAATTTCCAGTTGTGTTTGTGCGCACGCGGGCATACAGCGGTTTGTCTAAAGCTATCGACTATTAAATGTTTTATGTTTTAAAATCAGGTTTTTCATCTTTTACAGGTGCCTGACGGTGGTAAAGCTGCTACTAGTCAAATTTGGCCATTTCAGAGACAGTTTTTTAAAAAATTTATCAGAACTGGAAAATTAACTGTGCCATTAGGCTTTAATGATTTATTGTGATTTACTGAATAGTTCAAATTTAGTGGTTGAGGTTTTGGAGTTCAATCTAATTTGAAGGAATCAAGCCTCTATCCAGTCTAACCCCTTCCAGCTCTGTTATTTGGACTAATTATATCTGTGCAACATGTACCTTTCCCTTTTGGTCTAAATCTGCTGTTTCTCTCTGTATGTCAGACACACACAAGCACATTCTGAAAACCATGACTGAAGCCCAGGTGTACATGGATGTGTGCAAAATGTAATGGTTTCCAGAGTGCTGTTGAGCTGTCAGAGGTTTTGGAACATAACAGCTGTACTTAATGTTGTGTGTGACGACAGCGAGACACAAACCGATGGCTGTAATGTCTCTTAAAACTACTCGCCTCATGTTTTGAAATTTCTTTTCAGCTGCACAGTAGGGGCTGGTGTGTAATTGCTGTAGTTACACAGCTTCTCACCACATGTCTCATCGTTGCTTTTCTCTGCATTAATGCAGAAGTGATCAAATAAAGCATCCAACTGAAGATGCTTTAGCTACATTAGGATGAATATTAGCAAGTTATGCATCTATAAAAATTGATGTGATGTTTAAGACACACTGCCGACGATTTTTTTATATCTGTATTTATACAGAGAATCGATTATGGGTAAAACTTTAAAGTAAAATACTGTTTTCAAGCAACTGCACAAATGGATTTATGAGATTCTGAAGTGAAAGTAAATATGGTTCTTCTAGAAAATAAAAGGCACAAAACACACCAAAAACACACAACCTGGACTGCTCAAAGTGCAGATGGCCACAAATTTTGGGTGATGAATAAGAAGAAGCAGAGCTGGAACTCTGCCTTCTGTGTATCTCATCAGAGTGCAGTGTGCGTCCTAATCAAAACTGCAAAATGAGAAACATTGTTCTCCTGTGGTTCGTAAAACGGTCAAGCGTTCACTGATGAAGAGCAAACAAACTGAGATTAGAAGCTTGCGAAACTGGTAAATGCATGTGCTGTTAATAAAAACGCAATAAGGAGGAAAAACAAAGTCCCAGACTACTCTTTTGGCAGGTGTTTGGATGGTGGTCATTTTTCTGGAATGATATAAACTCGGTTAACCTATTAGTGCAAGGCTAAATCAATTACCATTTCTTAATATATTGTAAACAGTGAAGTCATTTAGTCAGTAAGAAGCTTGATTACATGAATGTTTGCAGTTCCTCTTAATATTATTGTACTGGTTTCATATGATATTGAGTGTCTTTGGATGGTGTTGAATCCAACTGAGCAGTTTAGGTAAATCACAGCTCAATATTGGTGGGATAAAAGAGAAAATATTTAAAAAGAAAACTGCCAATTTCTAGAGAAAATCATAATATTTGTACTCGACATGCAGTACTTCTCAAACTTTAGAAGCCAAAGAAAGCTCACACTCCACAATCATTAACAATAAAAAAGATCCCAGCTTAATTTCAGATGAACTAAAAAGTTAAGAATCGCAGCATCAGCTCTTCCTTTTGTTTATTCCCCCTTTAAGTCATATAATTCACTCCACGTTTCCCCCCAGGTGTGCCACCCCCACCACCCACATGCCCACCAATGAAACCTGTGCAGAACCACTGTCCTAATGTCTTGCGTCTACAATAACAGATATAACTGTACAGATATCATAATCACTCAATTCTGAATTTGATGCATGCAAAGACACCAAAGAAAACAAGCACCTTCTGAGCATTTTAGAATAGCTTGATCACTTTTTAAAGAAACAGCGCTTCTGTCTCATTCCAGATGTTTGTATTTCTCCACTGAGGTTTCGGTATTTGTCAGCATGCTGTTTAACACAGCGGGACTGTACTGTACAAACACCCCGGAGCTGTAATTAACGGGACTTAACGGGTAACAATAGAAAAGTATACATCCGTCACATCCAGCTATGGCTGGCATCCCATCCCAAGCTCTCCAAATTTCTCTTGCAACGCCAATTTGCAGCACAGGGGAAAAAAAATCCCATTCGTTGTTGATTCTGCTGTAAGCTCTTAAAAGTGCGCACCAGAAGAACAAATGAGTTTGTGATGGGTTGGAAAGATTTTCTTTTTCTTTTTTTTTTTGCGTAACAGAAAGAAGTGCTGCATTTAAGCTAAGCCTCGAGATGTGCAAAACATGCTTAAAATGTGGAGATTTATGGGCACAAACAACGCATTTCACTCTTTAAAACATAAACTAACTTACTTCATCCAAAGCGTGGAGCTGAAAACTGCAAGCACGGCGCAGATTTACTTTTCAGAAGTTGCTCATCTGATGGCCAGCGCAAGCACTAACGGGTTACAAGTCCTGCTTCTTCTTCACTGCAGACTGCTCGGCCCGACTCAGTCCTCACCGGGACGACTTTTACATATCACTCAATCTCAGGATCGGACGCGTGCTTTCCTGGTGCGGTTTTTGCCTTATTTGCTGCTCATCGTCTAGACCACTTGGAGGGGTAGAGACACGCTACGTCGCTTAAACAGAGAAAGTGGGCAGTGTGTCTCGCGTAGCGATCAAGCGCCCTCATCCGCCAGCAATCCACTCTGCTCTGTTGACCACCACCACAGAGGGGGCAGCTAGGGAGAATGACTGCCGGGCCAAACTTCCAAAATAAAACCCCTTTAATACGCTGCCATGCTTTCTGGTGAGAGCAAAAGTGAAGAGAAAGTAGCGACCTGCACGAACAGCTTATTAGAGCAGACGAACTGTACTGTGGTTGAATGGGTGTGTTTAGAATAGTTGTTTATGTTAATTGTTAATGTTTTAGATATTTAGGAATGCGGTGAAATGTAGTTTTCTTTATTATTTAGATGATAAAGTCTTAGAAGAAAAAACGTTTTGCTTTTCTTTTTCACGTGAAATGTATATTCTCCCCCCAAAGGTTATATAACCATCAGAATAAGCCACAATGTATCCTGTCCTTGTGTGCGAAAGAGACATCGTTTAACTACAGGACACTTCCATGGTGGGGGGACTCTGTCCTAAACTGTAGCCTGTGTTGGTTCACGTGGAGTGTCCACCAGAGACGTCACGCCAAGAGAGGCTCGGCCAGGATTTCAGCTGTCAATGGGCCTAAAGCCCCACACCCATAAGCAACCAGTTAGTAAGGACGACCCGCCCCGACACGTGAATAACGTTTCATGCGCCAGCTGTTGCTGCTGGTTTGCTTTCCCCCCTGAGCACTGCATCCATATACGCTGTCTCATTATCGCCACAGAGCTTTTCATTTTTTCCAACGTGTTCATGATTTCACTTCCAATCGATGATTACTCAAATGCGATCAAGGCAAAAAAAGTTCAACTGTCTCATTAAAACTACCCAAGCCTAATTTTGGAGAGCTGCAGCCTGCAACACACGAGTGTCCACATACCCATTATGAAAGTACGGATCACAGGCTGTGTAATGTATAAAGCTGAGCTAACCCTTGCTCTCTAAAACGGCAAGGAGCTTCAGACTCCAATTACCAATATCATGATTGGAGTTTTATTAACAAAAACTGAATAACCTAGGCAAGAGGGGCACTGAGACAAAGAAAAAGACACGGAGGAGGGCACAGAGGAGAACGAGTGCTTGTATTTCCTTGGTCCCAGTGCTTTTTATCTTTCTGCCAATGCACTGATGCAGTGTTGACATAATTTGTGATGTGATGAGAAAGATATGGAATTGGCCTGTCTTTACAGAGCGGAGCTGGCCTTTTATTTTTATATCCTGTCCTCTTCTTGTTTATGAGGTCCACAACTTATAGCTATGGCTTTTCCATGTCGTTCAACTGCAGTGCGCATAAAAAACACTCAGTGAGAGACCAGGGCTGCTCCCATGCAACATAAATACTGTGAATTATAAACTAGCAGAGGAAAAAAGCTCGAACTGAAATAACTTTAATGAGGTTTGCAAGTGTTGTGCGCCATTATTCACTGCTGATCTTTCACTCGACACGTTGTGACATTAATTAAAGAAACAGAAAGAAGAAGAAAAAAAACTGGCACTGAGCATGTACTGTATTGGTGAGTTACAGTATATGACAAAGAGCTGTGATTGGAGGAGATCGGGGGTGTTCAGTGAATTACTTGCTTTGTTGCTGAATCATGTGGAGTTACGCTGTAGTGAATGTGACAGGATAACAATGCATCTGTCCCACAGACTGATGCCACTGCAAGGGCACCGGAGGGGGGTAACAGGGCTGGAATTAAGTTCCCACCATGCAACCACCTAAGCTCTGCAGGGTGTTTAGTGAGCAGTTTAGTTTTAGTCATTACAGCAGCTATCGAAGAGATGTTACTCTTTAACAATATATATCATTTGCCACTGGTTGTTAGAATAACACTGTTGAGTTTTGTTTTATTTTAGGTTTGTACTTTACACCCAAATTGCTTTAGCTTTCCTAAAACAGTTAGATACTGAGCTCTATACCAAATTGCATTCAAACTCTGATGAGTCTGTTTCCGTAGCGCACTAATGTCAGTGGCTGCTTTGACATGTCAATAATATTTATAGTATAAAAGCAGTAAATGTAAGAAAACAGTGTGCGGTGCAGAAATCCAATGTGTCACTTAGTGGAATGACATGGTTCATTTAGTATGTGGAGATTAATACAGCTACAGTATGTTTTGCTTTCTTTTGGATCTCTTTGAATGCCTTTTTTGGTTGTTGCTTTAAAACTGTGTTCGATCTGCGCTGACTGCCTGAAACTACCTTTGTGCAGCATGTCACAGCTGTATTCCTGTGATCGTTTTTCTGCAGTATTGTCTTTCAACAGCCATGTAATGTATGTTTGGCTGTCTGTTTTTATTTTCCCAATAATGGAAGTGTGCCCTTTGTGTCATCCCCTTCAAGTCAACCGTAATGCATTTATAGTTTCACAGCCAACTGTGGCTATATACAACTATGCCAGCTCCTTGTCACCTATTGGATTAGGATAAAAGAGAGGAGATGGCTACAGGGGGAAAACACACACACACACACACACACACGCACACACGTACTAAAAACAACAGAAAATATACAGAAGGATCACACTGTTCCTGGTGCTTTATCTTCTTTAGTACAGAGTGAATGATGATTTGAACAAGCTCAAAATGATTCACAAATAATTCACTATTAATACTTCTACTAACCTGCCATGCATATGACAGCGGGAGGTAGGTGGGATGGACAGTGAAGTAGGAAGGAAATTGAAGTGAATTGGTGAGATTGCATGGGTTTAGTAAAACCCACAGAGTATCAGCATGAGAACCTCACCATGTGCAAAACAACACAATTAAGAGGGACGCTTAGCTTAATCAGTGAATGCATCATGCAAATGATGTTTTTTCTTTTTTCTAAACCTACTTTAATCTTGGCTGTTATCATAGAATACAAATCAGGGACTTAATTCTAATGAAAGGAGGAGAGAGTGAAGAAGAGGGATGATAGAACACAGAGTTGCTGCTATAAAAGAGAAGTTGGAAAAATACAGCGTGTTTAGCCCGGTGATTTGCAGTTTGAGTCAAATTAATAGTAATAATAGATACTTTGTACATTAGTCTGTATGTTTGCACTGGCATGTTTACTTATATTGTTACCTATTGTGCTTATATTAAAATGCATTATTGGTGCTTGTTTTTAAGTTTGATTAAGAAAATACGACAAAAAACCATCTAACATGCAATTCAATAATTACTTGTGCACCACTATATACAGACTGGAAAGTAAATATACAGAAAAGCAAAATATGCAACATTATGATTAATACAATATGTCAGATGTTTATTCTAAAGGTGTTGCTTTTTGTGGGTCCATAGAACCGGTTTATACAACAAATTTTTTCGGTTCATAATGAACACCAAATTTTGAAATACTTATTAGCAATCTTGCAGCTCCACCATGTTCTAAACAGGTTTCTCAAACTTCAGTGATTGACTAATGTGTGTGCTATTTCTATCAAATTAAATAATGAAGTTTTCCCCTTTTCTGGTTTTGTTTTTATCTTTGTCAAATTTAGTTTCTGACCATCAAAGAACTTTAAAAATGGACAAAGATGACCCAGTTAAATACAAAATGCAAAATCCAAGCAAGTTTCGACAGTAGATCCAACACATCCTGGCAGCAAAAGCACACCAAACTAAAGTAATGGTTTACTTTCGCCTGCATTCACAGAAAAGTTGTTCATCACCAGAAAGAAGCTTCCCCCCCCCACCCCACCCCCTTTGTTCATTCAGATTGCAGTGGCAAACTGAGTTATGAACACTGATAGATCTCTCCATAAGGCAACACCAGGATTACTAACAAAGGATTCTGGAAAGTTTTTTCCTGCATACCTGCCCTCAAAACAGATCCCCATGGTGTATGCACGATTTAGATTTAAATTGATGACTTCATTTATTAGAGAAAAAGTTATCGCCCCCTTGTTAAATCGCAAATTAATTGTGATTAACCGCATTTCTTGGAAAGATTAGTTCAATTTCATCAGCCACACCCAGGCTTGATTGCTGCCAGACCTGCTGAATCAAGAAATCACTAAAACAGAATTGTGAAAAAGCAACACATCATGCCATGATCTAAAGAAATACAAGATCAGATGAAAAACAAAGTCACTGACATATATCAATCTTGGAAGGGTTACAGAGTCATTTCTAAAGCTTTGGGAATCCAGCAAACCGCAGTGTTTTGGTGCTTCGGGACCTGGATGGCTTGCTGTAATTGATGGAACAGTGAATTCTGCACTCTACCAGAAAATCCTGAAGGAGAATATCCTGCCACCATCTCATGTCCTAAAGCTCAACAACACTTGCAATATGCAGTAGCACAAAGATCTGAAACACACCAGCAAGTCCACTACTGAATAGCTTAAAAAATAAAAATAAAAAGGAAGGTTTTGGAGTGGTCTAGTCAAAGTCTGGACTTGAATCTGTTTGAGATGCTTTGGGCTGACATTAAACAGACTATACATGCTCAAAACCCTCAAATGTGGTTGAATGAAAACAATTCTGCAAAGAAAAGTGGTCCACAATTCTGCCACAGTTAACACAGAACACTAAATTGCACTAGGTTACATAAGCTAATTGTCAATTCATGAAATTAAATTACTTCCAACCATTTTTCCTTTTTAAGACTATGATATAATAAAACACTATAAAACTGACACACATAAAGACACACTTCTCTACTTGGCATTTGACCAAGCTTAAATCCCAACTGTGACTCCATTTCTACATGCATGACTTTTCCCCTTTCTCTGTGCACAGTATTTTCAAAACATTCAGCATCTATCTCTCTTCACATCTTACTCTTCACACGTGTGGTATGTCTCAACTGCCCTAGTAGTGTTGCAGAGTCTGTCTTGCATCTGTAAACTGTCTTGGGTCAGTCAATAGAGGCTTCTTCTTCATGACATGGAATCCCCGAGGCCACATGTGCTTGTAGAAGACAAGAGGCAGCTGGAGGTCTGGTACTCATTCACTCTTCCAAAACACTCCCCCACCAACCAACTATTATGCAGAGATGTGTACTAATGGTTCACAGTCTGCAGCTTGAGTAAACAAACCTTGAAAATATCCTTTCCAAGCAAGTTTCGACAGTAGATCCAACACATCTTGGCAGCAAAAACACAGCAAACTAAAGCAATCGTTTACTTTCGCCTGCATTCACAGAAAAGTTGTTCATCACCAGAAAAAAGCTTCTTCGCCTCTTCGTTCATTCAGATTGCAACGGCAAACTGAGTCATGAACACTGATAGAGCCAGTCTGTGGTAGAGCTCACCATAAGGCAACACAAGGATCACAGAGCAATAACAAAGGATTGTGGAAAGTTTTTCCCTGCATACCTGCCCTCAGAACAGATCCCCAGGGTTTATGCACTGTCCGCCCCCCCCCCCTTGTGCAGACTGTGCAAGCATGAGCACACATATACACAGAGAAGTACATAGACAGAGATGTAGATAAATAAGTGTGGCATGAAGACCAGAACAGCAGAACAAGAGGTATATAAAGATAACATGTCAGGGGTCCGTCTATTACTACCAGAAACAGATGAATTACACGTTTATACAATGGCTGACTCTTCCATCATCTCCCTAAAAATAGATATCAACAGAAAAAGAAAAAATAAATAAATCTGCACTTCAACTGCGTTCAGCACGGGTTAATGCGCCTTATTCTAACACTGCAAGCCTATGAAAATGACTACTGAGACTTTTGACGGAAGGCCTGCAGAAAAGGGTAGGGGGATGCACTTTTGTCCATGACGTGGTTACCTAGGGGACTAGAACAAAAGAGCATCAGTGAAGCACATTATCTTGTCAGGCCTTACCTGACAGAAAAATGATCCTATTGTTGCCAGCAGAAGGTGTGAATGTCATCACCAGGTAGACGGAATATGACAGTAATGGTAATTTTCAGAGAAAATACACACACGCGCGCGCACAACTTAAGCACATTAATGGAGAGATGTGATGATTTAAGTGCTGCAATTCTAAAGGAATTCAGTTTTAGAAATTTCTGCTTAAACCTCAACGTTGTCAATGCAGATTCTATTATATATGTATTTCATGTGTACCAGACACGAAAGATGCAATATAAGCAATATGTGTGCTGCCATCGACATTGTAGGACTTGTAAACATTTGTCTGTAATAATCCCAACTATCTCTGGGATTGAATACTTTTGGGTAAGAAAATAAATTTGTCTTGTGTTCTGTATGTCACTGAAAACTGGATCCATTATTAGTTTGTCAGAAATGTTAAAAGTGACATGATAGCAGGTAAAAGTCAAGATATTTAAAATTCTAACAAAATGAAAATCAAAAGTAGTAAGAAATGCTACAGTAGCACCTCCTAGCTTCCAAAGGGTATTCTGTCATGATTCAATTCAAGAAAGAAATTCAATTTTGCCATCACTTACATAATATTTAAGGACAAAATGTGACCTAGAGATTAATGAGAATTGTCCCAAAAAAGTTTATTTATCATTTGAAAAAGAAGGATTTTCATCACAACACCGGCAATTCTTATATGTAAAAGGAAAGCAAAATGTGCAATAGTAACAAAAAAAGATGTAAACAATTAAAATAATAAATACAGCTTTTATGAAAAAAAAATTGCTGCATTGACAGAAATATTCTTATGAAGTAAGGCTATTGTTAGTGCTCCATTAATCACAAGGAGTCACTTCAAGTGATCTTTCACTAGTTAAGCGAATGTGTAAGCCATTACATTATGGAGAATTAACAAAATTTGAGTTTGAGTAGTAACAAAATAAATGGTATGCCAATATTTGCTGATGTAAACTGAGTGGCTATAAACCTTTGATCAGTAGGCAAAATAAAAACATAAGCATATTTTCTATAGGACAATTCTATAGGACGTTAATAGAAATTACCTTTACACCAAAGTCCTTTTACTCCATTAAGATCACAAAAAAGCCTTAAAAATACCCTTTATCAAATGTTAAAGCATTCAGCCACATGACTAAGTGGTAACTCACTATGCCACTCATGATATGCCTAAATTAAAGCAGCATTTATGGTTTTAAATGATTAAGTGGTAATTAATTTGATTTGAATGTTTTTCCCAATTTTGCAAATAAAGTCTGTCTGCCTGTACATTCCTGTTGCTTTGTTCCTTCATCCACCACAAAACCATTAATGCAACTTCATTTATGCATCGCTCTTAAAATAGTGTTAAATGAAAGTAGTTTGTCGAGTTAGTGCACAGCTCCTTCATATTGATCTTTCTGCAAATAATACCAAAGTGTCTTTTAGGTGTCCAAGATCACTATTTACCCAATATTTTCTTTTGCTTCTAGTCCATATAATTAAACTGCATTGGCAAACCTTCAGTCCTGAACCTGAAGGACTCAGGAAATGTCCTAGTGTGTATTGGTGTCAAAAAAAGACAAAAAAGACCGATGTCTGCAGTTCTGATCCATCGTGCAACAGCAGGTGTTAGTAGAGTTTGACTCCAGAACATCTCAGCAGCCAGGAAATGCCATCCAAAAGCCCAGACAGGGATTCTGCCACTGTATCCTGTACCTGTTTATGAAAGAGAGAAACAGGCTGAAAAGCTCCACAAGCTGAACTCTGGATGGAAAAGCTTTCACCTGATCAAATATCAAGCAATTACCATCCAGGGGTTAGGCAGGTGGGGTAGGCCAAGTCTCTTTGCCATGTCAACACAGGGAGTTCGACACATGGATCTGGTGCTGGGAGTCCGAACTGTTTCTGGTTCCTCTCTTGAGATGCATGAGAGCACCAGCAGAGGTTTGGATGTGGAACCCCTACTGCAGTTTAGCACAGCTCGAATCTGGACTCCTTCAGACTTCTCACCACCTATTCACAACATGAACCATGAACCTACTGCAAATGTTCTGCATTGATCAGTCATTGAGTATGATGTGTCATTGTACTACACTACAAAAAAAGATGTGTTATTTTACCTCTCTCAAGCTCTGCATTGGCAACATAGATGAACCCATCCACCACTTGGCACACCTGCTGAACCTGAGGAGCAGGAACGCACACTGGGTCCCCTGAGTCGTCATTTCCTTCAAAGGTAAAGAGTTTATTGCTGATGCTCTCCTGTTGCACTCTGGCTCTTTCTCGCTCTGCCCTACAGACACAAAAACACAAAGATTAATAACTGCAAAAAGGATGAGAAACAACTGTGACTCATTCAGCAACAAACAAAGTGCTCACCTGTTGGTTGAATACAGAGTGAGGATGTTAAATTTGTGTTGGTTATTGAACATGTAACTTATCCCCGAGCCAATACCTGAAATAAACAAAGGTTTACGTATGTTTGTTTGTATTCTTTGGGTAGATAAGCTGTGTGTGTGTAGTGATCTAGTGCCATCTAGTGGTAGACAATACACATAGCAAGTAAACTTATCTGTTGATTAATTCTGTGATTAAAATGCACTGATGTAATTTCTGTAACACATCATTATTACACGTTACCTTTAAAATAATCACATTTTATCTAATTTTATCTTTTATCTAAAGGACAAACTATGATTTACAATTGATTAAAAGGGAAAATCAGCCACTATATTATGCATTATGATGAGAAAAATACCATGAGAAGCTTATCCTTAGATCAGTGTTATCTTACCATTTATCTGTCTGTGCGGAGTGCCTGACACAGGAAGTATATCTGGAGCATGCATAAGCCTTGTGACTAAAGAGACATCCAGCTGCTCCATGCCAGGACCAAACATGGCGTAACGCGGTTCAGACGAGGGTACCAGGGACTGAAAAAATGAGGTCACCACCTCATATGCTGGTCGTGTAGGAAGCCACTGCTGTCTGGAGGATGGGCAACCTTTCAGGTATCTGTTGATACACAAGGTTTGCTCAGAAATTTTTCCAGGAAACTGACGGTAATGCAGGATAACAGGGGGATACTCACTCTGACATGTAGTCAAATTTTAGTTTTATTCCTTCATTTCCTTCTTCTCTATCATCCAGGCTCTCGTCTTCACTTATTAGCGGTGCATCCAGCAAGTCTGGATGGGGTATGGTCCCATGATCAATGGAGGGCCAGTATGGCATATCCCGCAATAGGAAGTATCTCCACAGTAATGGATCTCTAACCATGGCCCTCCAGTAACGACTTGTGGCTCCAAGGTGGCAGAGATCCGCAGGAGACAGAAAGGTCATGATCAGAAACTGTACATCCACCTTCGGGAGGAATGGCGGAGCACAATTATTTAGATTTTCCTAGATCAACAATAAATATTTCTAGACTAACCTCCTAGACCAAAATACTAAATTGTGCTCTACAAGGGCCTGATATCCACTTAGGAGGACATTATACTGCTACTGTTCTATCAAAATTTTAAACAAATATCCTCATGTGTCTCTTATTTTTCTTAAAAACAAAAATAAGGTAAAAAGAAAAAAAATCTGGTAATTCTTTGTTTTTACATTCATCGGGCCCCAATATCTGCCCAATATATGTCCAAATATCAAAGTGAAATTGCAAATGCATGCCGTGGAAGAGTTCGGGTCTTAGGAGGTTAAAATTCCTAGTTAAACCAATTATGTGTATTTGGTTAAGAAGTAGGAAAAATACAGATTGGAAGGGGATAATGGACAATCGCTAATACAAGCAATTCTATAATCAGCGGATATACTTCAAAGATAAGTCAAAGGAAGTCATAAAGTATGGCAGTGTTCCTGCTCAGAATAGTGCAGTCGAGGCATGCCAAATCGGGGACGGGAGGCAATTACGACTACTTTGGAAGCCTACAAGTTGAACGCGACACTTAGACTGAGCATCTATCATTTTTTCTATAAACAGCTTTCAGACTGTGTGTGTAGAACCTGAAGAGAGCAACACTATCCTTTTAGGCTTGTCCTGTCTGAATGAGTGACATATAGGCTACATAGGTAGACGTACACAGAATTCTCCTATGAATGATTCGACTTACCGGTAAGGTATCCAAAGATCCATACTGTTGTTCTTCTTTTCCCGAGTCTCCAACTGTCAAATCGGCTTCAACAACTTTATCAGGGAAATAGCGGTCTCTAAACCGCCTGAGGCTGCGGATCACCAAAGACTCCAGCTGCTGGATCTTTTCAGCCATGTCTTAATTTGTGTCATATGCGAATATTTTCTGTGTACAACTAAACACTATGAACCAAGGAAATGCCAACACCGATGTTTTCCTGTCACTTCCTCATTATTGGGTAGCAGTGGAGCATTGTGGGTATTGTAGTTCAGTATCATCAAACAAAACAGGAATACGTAGTAAAAGAAAATCTGGAAGGCAAACTAGGAAATTTTTCTTAAAACAAAGCACGTTTATTGTCAACAAGGACATTAAAAAACAAAATGATAGATTTTTTTGCCCAAACAACACAGTTTCTCTATTAATAGTTACACTATCAATGTTATTCAAGTTGCAGAAAAATGGAAGTTGCAATAGATGAAAATACAAGTGGTGCATTACAAAGCTGGTATGAACAAACCTGAACATACTTTGAATTGGTCATTAATACGTCACTGACAAACAGTTCGAACACCTTTCTTTGCCTTCTGTGTGCATACTTTATACACAAATTCAAATAATGCATATGCTATTTTAATATATATTAAAAGCATAACAAAATGGCAACAAAACAATAAATAAATGTTAATGTGCAATGTCTCATTTCCAGCTGTATTATCTTTAAACTTGTTACAATCTTAAAATGAAAAGTCAATTTTTCTTTTTTATTATTCATAACCTCTTTAGTAATATTAATGCTATTGTGACACATTCTTAGAGCAAAACAAATGCCCCAATCAACAGTCTGGAATCAGAGTGGCCACTGCTTTTTCAGCAGGCCAGGGCAAATAATTATTCAACAGCCTCTTGTGCAGCCCTTCTATTACAATGCTTGTCTTATACTCTAACTTCTCATTCATCTGCTTTGGCCTGGGCTGTTTGGCATAGGATTAGGTTGCCTGTAGACACTGTTCCAGCATCTCCTTTCTTCACATTCACTCTCTCCCTGTGCCTCCCCATAAACTTTCACAAGACTGCACCCCATCCGATGGGCTCCATTTTTATTTGGGATTGACACATTTGAATATTGAACTTTGATCTGTTCCTGAGGGCAATTGTAACAGAGAAGCTATATTTTTCACTGTAAAATACTGAGGATTTCCTTGGCATTCTCTGTGTTCCAGCCCTGCCCTTGGAGAGGGCCCTCACAGGCAAGCACATATTTGTTGAGGATCTGTGTGCCAATGTCCCGAAACTGGAGGCGATCTTCTTTGTGCTCCGTAGTGTCAGCGCTGCAGTCCTCGTACTTGACTGCCCAGAAACACATTTCGCCAATGTACATCATTGTCAACAGGTGTGTGTCTGAGAAAATGCCTGACCCAAAAGATAAACCGGTAGTTAGTAAGACCAGTTGGCGACAACAGAACAGATTGTTAAAAAAAATTTCTGTGTCAGTTTTCAGTTATCCAGGTCATTGTAGTATTAGAAGAAGAAAAACAAAAAGTGATGGATTTCTTTAACTCTGTTGAAGACTTTTCACCTCTCATCCCAGAGGCTTCTTCAGTTTGGCTTCTGTATGTAGAGCCCCAGGTATTTAAACCCTAGTGGGGGTTGTCCCTTAGGAGGTGGTTGCTGACCACTATTAATCATGTGAATCATCAAACAAGCCAAGGTGAGCCATATCCAGTTTTTGGGGCAAGTTTTTTCCGAAGTGTCACCTGAAACTTCTGGTGGTAATGGTCCACGCCTTTTTTCACATCTATACACCTAATTCTGTACCTGTACCCATTATTACGTATGGGACTCTCCACCTTTTGGTTTTAGGATTGAAAAGCCTCTGGGATGAGAGAAAAAGCAGCTGACCTTCAATGAAGGTCAGCTGCTTTTTTAAAAAAAAATTCTCCTAAGATTTTCAAAGATGGGTAACAAATTAGAAGTAAAAAACTCCTTTACTAAGGAGTTCAGCCCCCAAACCACATTTAATGATCCCTGCCAATGATTACTCTGGGATGTAATTCTCAGTAACCATATTTATTTGCCAAAACTCTTGTCTCCAAGGACAGAAGAGATTCCAGCGAAGCTGTCAGGTTTCTCCCTACCACAATATAACACAAACTTCCGATCACATAACTGGGGAGGTTGTGGGTTCAAGTGTATTCCTTCAGTTTATCACGTCTATAATAAATAACACATTTACCTTCAGATAAGATGTTTGCTGTAGCAGTGTCATGTAGCACCACACCATCATTGAGCTTCACAGAGTTTCTCACCTGCAGCATCCGCATCAGGTATCGCACACCTTCCTGAATACACTGGGTCAAAAATGTGTTTAACATTAAAAAAGAAACATAAAAAAGTGGTAAACTATTGGTTTTAATCAAAGTAAAGTTGTACAGCTAACAATAAATGAAACTCTTTAGAGCTTTGCATTGTTTGTTACCTTAAGGAATGTTTCCTTGTTTTTCTTGATCCACTGCTTTCGCTGATGAAGGGTATGACAGTACATATACAGCAGAGCTCCACGTCTCCAGTAGAGACATTCTAACAGCTCTAAACCCAACACAGACTGCACCTAACATAAACCAAAAGACACGAATATCAATATCAGACACTCCATGATGCCTCATCCATATTTATTTAATAAGCACTTTAAAAGCATGTGTCCAAGTGGAACCACAAATCAAAGGGAAAATTAAAGTTGAACTGACGTCCTACTGGAAGTAGGATAATTACTGGATAGTTAACCAGACCAAGAAAGAAACACATGGACATAATCTTAATAGACAAAAAAAAAAAAAAGAGTGTCTGCTCCTCTTTTATACCCTTTGGGTTGTGGGTTTGTGTCCCCATATAGTAACCTTTATAGTCTTATATTGTAATAACCAGACTACATGACAGTTTGTGATATGATACAAAGTACACTATTCATAAAATGGAGTAGAAGACAACACCAAAATCGGTTTGAGACAAACACAAACCTCTTGTGCTGGTGCAAGCCGTGCGGCCAAAACTTCAGGTTCAGTCAGATCTTGAAGAAGCTGCTGAATTTTAAATGGTGAACAGTCCTCAGGGAACTCCTGGTCCACCAGTTTATTCTCTTCATAAAAAGTGATGTCTAGAATCACCTAAATGATGAAAAATAAAATAATTTACAAAAAAAAAGGTAAAACTGAATTATGTGTTAAAATTGTCTTAAACATTTTGCCTGCTCCATGTATAACTTTGCAAAATAGGATAAAGGCCTATAATAAACCTGCCAGCTGTTGCTCCTTTAAACTAATTAAGAAAACTATTTTTGGGGGGGGGGAGAGACAACGGTTAGAGATATCTGTATCTAATCTGGAGCTGTAATACAACATAAGCAGGCACAACATAAATGAAACTGAATTGAATTTAGATCACGTAAAGCAATTTCCAATAATGCAGTCACTGATTTTACTGTCCCATCAGATCAGCTGCCTACTCAAAAGTATTTTTTCTGTCTTTCAAAAAGCTTTAGTATGATGGTTCTTGAACCTCCTCAGAGATACATTTAGGGGAAAATATAGGCTAAAGGCTGAAGAATAGAGTGATGAGAATGGCAGGAAGTACAGTACACAGAATGGAAAGCACCCCAAAATCACATTGATACAACTGTAACAAATGTAAAACAAAACCACCATCTTCAACATTTCTTCTTCCCTAACTGAACCATCTCTTGTGGGTTGGTATGGAGTTAGAGGTTTTGTTTTACAGTTTATGGCAAACATTTTACTCCTAAATTTTTAAAGCAATACGCTTCAGAATATCTTTAGTAAAGTAAATCTAGACCAGTTTGCATTAGACATTATTACAATGTCACACAGAGGCTGTAAATCGTTAAAGGAACAGAACTAAAACACTCATAATTAGAGGGTTTTCATTTCAGACAAAGTTTCCATGTTTTCCTGATATGAGCTCTGTAATTATGTCAAAATTTAGATAAGAGCTAAACAGAAGACAGCAGCAACTGCAAAGACGGCACTTTCAATGAACTCATTATAGAAGACACTATGTTAGCAACATTAGTTGCTAAATAACAATTATTTTGATAGCAGACTAATGTGCCTCATTTTTCTTTGATTAGTCGACGATTATTTCAGTAACTCTTATCTACACTTCCTGTAGGCAAACCTCTTATTCTAGGCTCCAGTACCTTACCTGCTCAAGTCTGCCCACCTATGAATACCCTGTTGTCTTGTCCCACAGCAAAAATAATGACATATGAATTTGAAAATAATCAAATGGTTCTTTTAACATTACTCAATAGAACCATCAGAATAAAAATGAAATAAATCAAAATGTTAGGTAATATAAATTAATTTGCTAGTAGCATTTAAACAAAGAAAAAATGTGCAAGTAGGAAACTAAAAATAGTTTCTATCCATAAGTTCAAATAAAGCTTTGAGATCTTTGAGATGATGTTCCCAGCTGTTAATAACCATGCTGAAGATGTTCTCTGTCCTGACTTTAGCCATTTGACAGGTGCATGAGCCTCTTTATTGGACAAAGTCACCTGTATGCCTGTGCTCAACAGTTAAGAAAATACAATTCTGCGTCAACAAATTTTTATAGTCGATGGCAATGATTATGGTGATGAATTGTTGCAGCCCTAAAATTCACAGGAAATTATTTTCAGAGAGTATAGAAAATTTCTTAGCGTTTATTACTGAATAGACGGTGAATTTTGTGATTATGTCTGTGACACAACATTTATGTTACACTACTTTACAAACTTAGCTACAATTCTTGACATGTAACTAGCCTTTGCCTGCTCTATGTTCACTTACTCAAGCCAGAGTGAATATAGATGTGCAGACAGATTTACTTTTTTTATATAAACTCCATTATAGTACAGCTGCATTTTATAATTTGCTTCTAGCTATACATGACAATTTAGTCTGTTACACAGACACTAAACCAACAAATATGGGTATTCAATCCCCTGGACATGTGTGTACAATGCTAAACTTAAACTGTAAAAGTAAAGAGACTGGAATGTGTTCAGTTTTTACTTTGTAGAGATGATCGTTTTTTAGTGGCTGCATAGTGTAGTGGTTTACACATCCATCTAGCAAATAAAAGATCCCTGGTTTGATTTTGGGAGGAGACACAAATCCCCTTGGGGTTGCAAAAAAGTAAAAACTATATGTGTGAGCAACCAACTGTGGTGACCCCTTGTGAAAATGGGAACAACTGAAAGCATCTTTAAGATATGCAGGGTTTTTAATTAAAATGTAGATACAACAGTAACCTACTGCAAACCTGTCACTTTCTGCTTCCACCTTCTAAGATGATTTAGACATTTTATATTTGCGTTTAATACTGCTAAGCAGTGTAAGTAAGAAAAATTTCCTTGTGTTCAGAGCACCTTAGTTGGGTATTTTATCCTGTTTTCTGTGATTTTGGGGACAAAAATCACTAGTAGTTTAAAAAATCCCTCATGTTACTAACTACTTAATAAAATAACTTACTGAAACGCAAGAGAGTAAATACAATTTGATGGAAGGAAGTACCTGTGTGTAATCCTGCAGCAGCTTGGATAGGTTGCTACTCTCTCCTCCTTGTCTGTAAAAGCTTTTCAACTTGTCTAGTATGGCAGATGCATTCTGTAAATAGTCATCATCTACGGAAGAACCATATGTTAACATATTACCCAAGTACAAATCTAAACTCATGAAAAATCCCGAGTTATCGCGATTGTTGATCGGGACTTTATAATCATCCACAATTCGACTCATGACAGGAAAAAAAATTATTTTAGCATAAAACATAAGCTGACTAGCCCATGCGAGCATTCACAGATAAACATAAGGCCAAAAATGCGCACTAACACGGTGGCGTTTGAGGTTCAGATACAAGTTAAAGTAAAAAAGTTAACGACACCATTTAACATGCAATAAGGACAAGGTAGATGCTTCGTTGCTTTATTGATGACAGTCGTTTAGCTAGCATTACCAGCCATCATGTGTCATACCTTCACATATGTCAACAATACTGCATTTTAGCTAACGTTAGCAGTTAACTCAAAAACCCTAGTGAAATACAAACATAACTCCGCGAGTTATGTACATTCTCCTGCAACGTTGCTAACCACTAATTATAATTAACTAACTGCATATGCACTGATG
Source organism: Pundamilia nyererei (assembly GCF_000239375.1). Lineage (NCBI taxonomy): Eukaryota > Metazoa > Chordata > Actinopteri > Cichliformes > Cichlidae > Pundamilia > Pundamilia nyererei. The sequence goes on along the minus strand of NW_005187514.1, from coordinate 366,491 downwards.
TGTTCATAAAGGTTGTTTTGTTTTGTTTTTTGCCAAAATGCAATATTTCACTAGACAGCAGCTGTTGTCATGGTTGCAAGCTAACGTACGCTGGAAGTTAGCTTGATTGCTTGCTTGCTAGTCGATTCCTTAACCAAGACTGTTTGCCACGTACTAAATGAATTGCCGAAAGGCAAACAAATAAACAGTGTAATTGGTACCTTGCTTTTCAGCTCTGAGACTCGAACACTTGATGTCTAACTCAAATATTCTTCTCTCCAACTCGAAACCTTGTCGTCTGTAGTCGTCGGCCATGACTAAAAGTACCAGTCACGGGAGCCACGGATTTTACTCACGTGTTCAAAGAATTTTCAATTTCCGTTTCTGTGCATGCACGCGCACGGCCGTAGGATTATATCAGTAAGTCGTCCCTGCGTTTGCAAAAACGTTAACTTTAAACTGTAAACATACGTGTACTTTTAGATAGTGTGGTGGTGCTGACAGCTGAAGGGAGCATGCGTGCTATAAAGTTAGACGTCAGCTGAGGCGACTTTGGAAAATAATAACTCAGACAGTAGGAAACAAACTGTTGGTAGCCGGTTAGAATTTTAAAAAAAAAAAAAAAAGGGGGGGGGGGGGGGGGGGGGGGGTTAGTGAGTTTTTAGTTATTTAGTCCAGTGCAATGAGTCCTATGCCAGAAACCGTTTCTACACAAAGTGGAAAGATAAATTTCAAAGGACGGATGAAAAAAATGATCTGTGGGTTTTTGCTTGAAATGTCAGGGATGCATGCAGAGGAAAGATATGAGAAATGTAGGGATGAGCTACAGATTTCTGTTTGTTGGAGGGGGCATATTGCTGGAACCTGTGGATACAAATAAAATGAGGAAAATAGAAGGGGAAATTCTGTGCAACATGCAGACTGGGAAAAATTCAGGTATTGCAAGAAGTGTGTTGCAAACTGCTGAGACAGACTCCACGGTGTAGGACATCTGCCTTGTGCCTCCTCAACATTGTGTTTTCATGGGGCAGAAGGGGAAATAACTAATAACTAAATTCTTTTTTGAGCTGGGTCACCACAGTGGATCTTCATCATCCATTTCAATCCCTATCTCCCATTCTCTGCTGTCACACCAACCCACTGCATGTCCTCTTTCACTACATCCATAAACCTTGTCTGTGGTCTTTCTCTTTTCTTCCTGTTTGACAGCTCCATAGTCAGAATCCTTTAGCCAGTATATCCACTATCCCTCCGCATGTGTCCAGACCATCTCATCTCACCTTTCCTCTCTAACTTTGTCTCCAATTGGCTCCATCTCTTGTATATGCTTTTCTCTCATTCACACACGTATTCAGTCTTGCATCTACTGACTTTCATTACTCTTTCCTCTAGCACGCACCTCCACCTCTCCAGACTCTCCTTTACCTGATCATACAGATTCGATATTGATATTTGGTAACAAATGATCAATAGGGTTGTTGAAAGCTTCAGAAAAAAAAAATCTCCTGGTGGAAATGTAGGTAGCTGCAATTAGGTTGCTTTGTGCAAATTAAACACTAAAGTTTCATCAAATTAAAAGGCCTAGCCTTTTTGGCAGTTGAGTTCTGGAAGTTTCTAAAGAGTCGATATAGGCTTTCCAAATTCAGAAGAATTGGGTTTTAATGCATCATGATTTTTTTTTTCTATGTCAAAATTCTAATGAAAAAAAAAGAGAATGCCTTCTCAACACCACTGTGCATTTAATTATGAGCTATTGTTAATCTCCGTCTCTCTTCCACAGCATGTCTTTTGTCTTGTCTCCTTCCCCTCACCCCCAACCCTGATGGCTGCCCCTCCCTGAGCCTGATTCTGCTGGAGGTTTCTTCCTGTTAAAAGGGAGTTTTTCCTTCCCAATGTCGCCAAAGTACTTGCTCATAGCACGTCGTCTTTTGTGAGTTGTTGGGGTTGTTCTGCATTATTGTAGGGTTTTTACCTTTCAATATTAAACACCAGGAGGCAATTCCTGTTTTGAAATATGGTTTCGATATAAATAAAATAAATTTAATCAAATGTGAAACTGTCTTTGTGTGCTAGCAGATGTTGGGATTGAAAGCACTGATGGTGTGGATAAGATTAGGTAGAAAATGTAGATTTGCATGTGCCATTTGGCAGGATGCTGTGCCACTGCATCCTTAGTGAGAGGCTGAATCATCAATGTGATAATGGGATGCAGTGGGGAAACAGAGATTGTAAATTGCTCTCATGCATTGCAAGCTGTGTCAGGGAAATTAATGTTTTCTTCGTGGACCTTTGAATACAGTATAGCCCTACTAAAAAAGAACAAGAGAACAAGGGTAGTATTGGGCTTTCTCAAACGGCAATGACGCTACAACACCAACAGCAGGCGGCAATGCACTAAAACATGCCTAGCTTACCAGGTGGGGGAAAGATAACGAAGAAGAGCTTCTTCTTTCATCCTGTTTGAAAACAGCCAATAGCGTCGTGTCGCCGAGCTGGGCTTGCGTGTAGCCATATTTTGTGACCCTCAGCTAGCTCGGTTAAAGATCCAGTCAGCGCTCACCCTGCATCTCCGCCCACCCCAAGTTTGTAGCTCCAAATCATGGCGGCCCTCAAAGCTTTGTGCAGAGCGGAAAATATACTCTTGAAAACCCACCACAGAACCAAAATAAACTTCGCCATCCACCAATTGAGCAAGGTCAGTATAACAACAGCGACGTTACACCTGCTGTAGGAGTGTTGAGATGATGTTGCTGCAAAAAAAGAGACGACAGTAGTAAAATATAATAATTCAACTGTCATTAAAGTATTGGTTACATTTGGAATGAAATTATGAACCAAGCTTCGCGTCGTTTTTACTGTTTCAGTTTGCGTTTATGTGTTATTGTGGGCTGACCTCAGCCTGCAGGGCGCACAACCTTGCGGATACGCGCAATACAACACATTTGCCAATCCTTTCAAAAACTGCTGCTAAGATCTAGAAATGTATGAATAAAGCGAATCAGGTTATTTGATCTGACTAAGGTATGTGTAGTTGGATGATCACAAGTGCGCGTAACTCAACACCAAGTAATCATAGATTTAGGTCTAAACACCTGCCACACGTTTTATTCAGTGCGGAAAACTTTCAAAAACAGGTTCCAATATTATAGAGTCGTTAAATGTGAAGCTCGTTTTGTTAACTAATAAAAAAAGATTATTTGTAACAATGTATTTGTGTGTAATGACAAGAACATTGTGAACTTAAGCTTTTTCTTGAATGCTAGTTAATTATCACCCACACAGTGTGATTGCAGCAATCTGTGCGTGATAGCTTAGATTTTAACTGCCCTTCATGGTTGAACTTGCGTTTAACTACTGTCTGAGATATGAGAATTTACAAAAGACAGCAGCTCGCATTGGCCTGACACAGGGTTTTAAACACATGATTTTAAACCTGAATCCTCTGCTGACTGTTGGTTTTTGGCTCTTGGCTGTGTGCTATCATAATCTTGCCTGCTTTTGTTGCAGGATTTGTTCAGCAGTTAGGTTTACTTTTCCTTTCTTCTACAGAATAAATTGGATTTGAACTGTGCAAGCAGGTCATTAGGTTTTAAGCCTTTATTTTTTTGTGCTTCTATTTAGAATTTACATGTTTGGTTTTTTTGGTGTTGCGGAAACAGCATTTTTTATTAATGCAGATTTGCTGTATTTCATGCTCTTGTGCTTTCTACAGACCTGTGGCTCTTACTTTTCCACATCAAGTCAGAAAAATTCAAAGTTCTACTCAGATCCTGTAGAAGCAGTTAAAGATATCCATAATGGAGCTACCATTCTTGTGGGAGGTAATGTATAGTACTTTCACAAACATGTTGTAACAATGTCAGATAGGACTGCTTGGTTTATGATGATTTTGTTCACCTAACAGTATGTTATGCTTTATATTTACATACACTCACTGGATGCTATGAGGTACACCTTGGTATTACTGTCTCTTATAGCTTCATTTTTCTTCATGGCATAGACTCATCAAGGTGCTGGAAACAAAAACACGCTCCACATCCGTGATGCTAATCTCTCATTCCATCACATCCCAAAAGTGCTCTACTAACTGTGGAGGCTATTTGGTTACAGTGATGAGTACTCATTGTCATGTTCAAGAACGCATTTATAGGTCATTTGAACTTTGTGACATTGTTTGTTCTCATGCTGGAAGCAGCTATCAGAAGACCTGTGGTCGTAAAGGGGTGGACACAGTCAACAACAATAATATTCCTGTATCTTGTGGCATTTAAATGGTGCACTGTTGGTATACCAAGGGCCCTAAAATGTGACAAGATAATATTTCCCACAATATTATACCACCGCCAGCCTGAGCTGTTAATACACAGGATAGATCCATGGTCATCTTTTTTCTGACTCTACCATCCAATTGTTAGGAGACTCATCAGACTAGAGAATGTTTTTTCAGTCTTCTGTTATCCAGTTTTTGTTGAACCACTGGGCAACCAATGGATATTTTCTTTAAACCCTAGAGATGGTTGTGTGGAACAATACTGGTAGATGGTAGATCAGCCGTTTCTAAATTACTCAGATCAACCTGTCTGGCACCAACAACCATGCATTCAAAATCACTTAAATCACCGTTCTTACCCACGCTGATTCTTGGTTTGAACTTCAGTGTGTCATCTTAAATGCACTTAGCAGCTGACATTTGATTGGCTGATTAGATATTTGGGTTAATGAGCGGTTGAACGCATGCACGTAAGAAAGTGGCAGGTGAATTCATTAGAATAAATGTAATGTCTAATTTGCAATGAAGTGATTCCAAACTGTCTGTAGAATGCTGGTTGAGTATCATCCACACACTGAGTGCACACGCAATCCACTGATCTTATTTATAGTCCTGTTCACAGTGACATTGTTAAATGTTTTCCATTGTGACACACTTCTGTCTAAGAGAAAAGCAGATGAACCTTCGCTCAGTGCAATATAAGAATATTTCTAAACAAGTCTAGAAATACCTGGACTTGATCCAAGCTGATTGCACTTTGGTTTTTCTGTGTGGTTTGACATAGTTAACAAGATCATTGTTTTTGTATTAGTTTACTGTCCAAATCTGGCATGTCCCTAATCCTTAGATATAAATGTGTATTTAAGACATTTTAAGGTCCTTATATGATCTTAAAATGTCTTAAATATATGTTTGCGAATAAAATTCCTTCACACCATGTAGCTCAACTGTGTCATCAAAGGCTGGGGTATCTTTGGACTTTGATCCAAAGTCCATGAGGAGAGCACTGAATCACAGTTCAAATCACAACCTAATTCTCACATTGCTATGAACGAATTGGCCTAAAATATCTGGTTAACATACTGCACTTAATTTGTAATTTTGTAACTGGTTTAATCAATTGTTCTCCAGGCTTTCTGAAGGTCTTTTAAAGTTTTCTTTGGACATCGGCTGCTTTTTCATTCGTTTTCATTTCTCTGAGCATTTTCAGAGAAATGTTTTTTATGCTTTAAGCCAATTAACTGGATTAGACATTTCTTATTGTTTCCTAGCAAAATATAAGGAAATTAGCGATGGCAGTAAATGCACAGACATCAGCTGAACAAGTGAAGATAAAACACAAAGTCATAACATTTACTTACTACGTAAATACACTGATACATACTTTTGGCAGTTTTATTTAAAGTCGTGTTTAAATGTGTATCGTTTTTCTTTTCTCACAGTGATTCTTGTTTGCAACGCTTACTTTTTTGTATTCCACCTCAGGCTTTGGATTATGCGGAATTCCGGAGAATCTCATCAACAGTTTACTGAAGACTGGCGTTAAGGGCATCACTGCAGTCAGTAACAATGCAGGGTATGTGTGGAAGTGTACATGATTTGTACGTGCTGTTTTAGAATAGTACCATTCATTGTTGTTGGGTTGTTTTGGTAGAATTAAATAAAAACAAAAACATTAGATTTAAACTTTGGTTTAAATCTTTTAACCAAACCACATCCTTGCATATGAACTTGAACGTTTTGCTTATTGTCTTGAATAGTAGTGTTTCTTTGTCTTGATTTGAGCCTGTGATGGTGTCTAATTGCAGCATTGGCAACCTTATGACTGTAACGCCAGACAGGCAGTGTTGTGCTAGCGAGATGCCCAGAGGCTAGTAGATAAGTCATTGGATAAGGTACAAGGAAGAGGTGTGTGTGGTCAGGTGATCTTGTGTGTGATGTTTGTATTTGGTCTCAGTGCAGATTCAGTGTACACATAACAGTCAGCTGATGACCTTAATTACCTTTATTATACGTTTTGTCCTTTTGTACATTTTGTACAGTAGCAAGAACTAACTGAAGGTTGCGTTCAGTCTTTTAACTCAAATAAAATTCTAATACTGTTGATAGAAAAAAGGAAAAAGAAAATTGCAGCTTTCTTTTGTAATCAAAACCTGGCGTGTCACAATCCAGTAAACATTTAATTGTAGTGCTTATGCAGAAATAGTGAAACTTGAGTAATTCTTACCCTTTTGTGTCTTTGTATTTATGCCACATACAAAACTATTAAAGGGTAAGAATTCCATGTGTATGTTTTCGTATGATCATTTTATAATAAAGCCTTCTTGGTGATCACCAGGAAGCATATCAAGAGATAAAGTTAATATTGAACAGAATTGAGTTCAGCTTTTATGGTTCGGCCCTGCACAACAGTCCCAGTTTCTCATATTACCCCTTGGGAAAATTAATTATATCAGTGGCAGGCAATCAAGTACTGTAATAAAGACTCCTTTTTTTAAAAATGACAGTACTGCATAAGTGTGTTTGCTTGTAAAGCAGTGTGAACAAACTATTTTTTGAATGAAAACTAGATTTACTATTTGACAACTAGGCATTGCTAACCTTATTTTGGCAGCAGTGGAAAGAAAGTGTAAGAAGTTAACATGCAGAAATATTGGTTGTGTTGTGTCACTTTATTCTTTAAAGTGATCCCTAATCAAGGATAAATCTTTAATCTTTTGACTTTTGTAGCAATATAGAACACATGAGTGTTTTGTCTCACTGCTTTTGGGTGAGAGGAACGAGACCCTCATATTTCACTTCTCATGAAACTGACACAGCTGGCCCTTTATGCCCTCGATGAGTTGAGAAGGATTCAGCTGTACAAAAGGAGATTATTGGGCTGTTACAGAACCGCCTTCCCTTGCAGCTTTATACGTACTGTGTAATCAGCTGCTTCAGAATTTGACACAAACTAAATAGATTCTGTATAAAAGGCAGTGACACTTGTGCTCAAGATCACTGCTGGAATCTGCTCTCATGAATGAGCACTGAGTATTTGCCTGAAGAGCTTATAGTCCTCAAACATCATTCCATACACACCAGCTTCACACACAAAACATTAACACGAGTTAATAGTGCCAAAACCTTTCTTTAGTGTTTCCATTGTGTGTTGCATCACCAGTGGTTTGTGTGCATGTGAAAGTGCACTTTGCAGTTATCTGTTTTTGCATTCTGATAAGGCATGGCCTTTATATACTTTAAGATAACCCGAGATTAGAGTTACAATTAGAGAACAAAGCAGTGGTAGTTAGAGATTAGAGCAGTGTAAGTGAGTTTTTAGTTGCCTGTGCATTAACATAAAGCACATGTTTAAAGTGATTTGTGTTGCAAAAATACAGTTTGGACAGATTGAAACTAACTTGATTCGATTGCCATCTGTTTTTCTTGTTTGGTATGAAAGAGCTTTAAAGCCACAAAAAGCCAGTCCTCTCATAGCTAATCAAACAGTTGCTTGAGGGACTCGGCAATTTATGTTTGTCAAAGAAGGCTAGAAAAATGTATTCACAACTGTTGAGTCATGAGGATTTGTCCAGGTATGGTGGTCTAAATACGTGACACCCTATGTGCAGCAGGTGTAAGACACACTTCGGACCAGTGTGAGCTTCACAGCTTCTTTCAAGCACAATTATTCCGTGCGGTTTTGACAGACAATAAACAAAGACATGCTCAGAAAAATCTGACTCAGTGGCAACCCCAGGCTCAGCAGCTGTGTTTGATCAAATGTACTGTGATTATGGCTGTGAATAGGCCACAGCTGGACTGTGACTGTCTTTGCTTTGTCTTAAGATCAGAAAAGGGAGCCATATCCGTTTCAGCTTGACTGAGTTACAACCTTGAATAACCTCTCTAAGCGTTTGCGTTAACAATAAGAAATGGTGGAAATTGCAGGAAGATAGGACGTTGATAGTTTCTTATGAGGAAAAAGAAGCATAGTTGCTAGAAATAAATGAGTATTGACAGAAAAGTGCTTTAATGTCAAATAAAAAATGAAAATGTATTCATTTGAAATGTAATAACATGAAATGTAAAATAAAACACAACAAGACACTTGTGTGTACCCTTTAGATCAGCTTATATTTATAAAAAACTGCTTAAGTTAATTTAATAAACAAAACAAAGCTTAGTAAGTTAGTGCTGTGTGTGTTTTCCTTAGAGTGGATAACTTTGGCCTGGGCCTGCTGCTCCAGACTAAGCAGATCAAGAGGATGATCTCCTCATATGTTGGAGAGAATGCAGAATTTGAGCGACAATATCTGTCAGGGGAGCTGGAAGTGGAACTAACGCCTCAGGTTGGTTTAAAAAAAAAAAAAAAAAAGTCAAGTGACAAGGCTTATACAGTTTTTAACAAACATGCTGTGGACATGTATCTGGATTTCTCTTGTACGCCTCTCATAATCTGTCACTTTTTTCCCCCCACAGGGTACTCTTGCAGAGAGAATCAGGGCAGGGGGAGCTGGGGTTCCAGCCTTCTTCACTGCTACTGGCTATGGTACTCTTATCCAAGAGGGTGGCTCTCCTATCAAGTACAACAAAGATGGTAGCATTGCCATTGCCAGTGAAAAGAGAGAGGTGAGAGTGCTGTAATCCCTGTTGTAGTTTTGGAATTAAGTGCTGTAGCTGAACTTCAGTGGGTTACATGATAGTAGCCTTGAATTGTCCTCATAATGCACAGATTCCCAAGAGCTCTGGTCTGATCTGTTGTAGTGCACAGCAGCACTGAAATCCAGTTTCTTTATACAGTAAATTACACAGTGAGTTGAATAAATCTCCATTAGGTACTGGCATGCGACACATGTCTTGTGACTGAGGAAAAGAGCCTCGTCAAAATTGATATTTTAAGTGTAAAAAATATTTTGGAGATTTCACACAGGTGGTGTAATGTGTAACCCTGAATAGTAGCCATTGCAGATTTATTTAAATGCCACAGAATCTATAGCATGACAAAGTTTAGACTCAACTACAAAGACCAAGTCTAAAATTAAAAATAGAACTTTAAAACAGCTCACTGTTTAGTTCATCCTGTAAGTAACTTCTCACCTGGTTGTACACAGGTGAGGGAGTTTGGTGGCAGGCACTACGTCATGGAGAAAGCCATCACTGGAGATTTTGCACTGATCAAAGCTTGGAAAGCTGACAAGGCCGGGAACATTGTTTTCAGGTAATTAATGACATGGATTGTTGTGTTAAAGTTGTCTTAAGTTTGAGATATTTGAACATAGTGCATTTTAAGCCTTTATTAACTTTGTCAGCTCTTGTTTGCTCTCAGCCTGCAGATCTACTTTGGCGCATACGTCGTCTTTAATTATTCAGACAGAATATTTTTGAACTGGACTGGGATTATCATTCATTACTACTAATATAGCTCTGTTCAATTATATGCATTGATGCTGCAAAAGTTAGAAAAATCTAAATAATGCTCTCAATTTACTCTTGTGTTTAGATATTGTTTTTAGTTATAGCAAAGTTTAGGTTATGCATAGGTCCCTACATGAGTAACATTGAACCAATCCAGTGCATGTCCAAATTGAATGTAGTAAAATTCTTCACCACAAGAGAGCAGTGTCCTCTGGTACTCTGAGTCTAAACAGGATATAACATAATGGACACCACATTGAGAGATTTTGAAATCACTTTCTGGTTTATATATTATATTTGCTGCCACTACATTTTATTCAATATGTATGTCTCGGTTTGTGTTAGGAAAACAGCTAGGAACTTCAACCAGCCCATGTGCAAGGCAGCCAAAACCACAATAGTTGAGGTATGTAACTGCAACATCACAGTCACATGCTTTTTAAAGCATGTGCAAACTTCCTCTTCAAACATTTCCACTAGTGGATTGGATGTGAGTGGAATATACACATAAGTTTTACTTTATTGTTTTACTGCATCCATTGTTTAAGTTTTCATTTTCTAGGCCCACTAGCTGAAAAAGGTAAACTTGTAAATAAGTTGTACAAATCAACCATCAAACACAGTGATGAGTAAACACTGTCCAAATTAAGACTCTCAAACCCTTTTGGGCTATTCACAAATCAACAATAACAAATAAAATAAAATAAAAATAGATAAACAAAAACAACATTTAGAAAAGGCAAAAATTTGATATGGCATAAAATATTTCTGGTTCTGCCTTTCTCACTGTTCCTCTCGCTCACTGTCTTTCTCTGTGTGTGCTGTCAGTGTCAGAGGCACAATTCTTCAACGTGCTATTAATAGTATGCATGTCAGGAGGCTGGTCAGTAAAAACCAGAACTATAAGTTAATGGCAGTATTAACTCTTAACTAGAATCAATTTAGCAGGTTATTAGAAAATAGTTTGAAACTAGCCAAGTGCTCTTGAGGTACAAACGGGGCCGGGAAGAGTTAACCAGTAAGATGAGGGGAGGAGAGTGGGGAGGATAACAGCCAATATGAGAGAGAAGCCAGTTTAGATCAGATGTATTTAATTAAATTCTAAATCAGTTTAAGTGTTATGTAATCACAGTGTTATTAGTTTACAGTATATTGGTTATTTAAAATCTAGTGCTTAGGTCAATAATTTATTTAAAATCGAATGTTGCTGAAGACCACTGAAATAAGTTTCGCCAGTGGAAAATGCTTCATGTTGTGTTGGGTAGAAACAAAACAACTAAAAATGTATAATAGAGGTAAAAGGTTATGTGTGTATGTTTGTGAACTGAAATTGTCCACTTGAACAGGGGATATTCTTAGAGTCCTGGCACTAAAAATAAATGCAGTTTTTAGAGCTATGTGACCAGCATCAGAGTGTGTCCAGCTATTTCTGGGTTGTCTGTGACATACGTAGTTTCCCTGTATAATATGGTACGGTCTTCAAGGTGCCCTGAGATGAATTTTGCTGTGAATAAAACTGAAGTGAAATTGAATTCTGTCTGGTTACCCACCTGTCTAGCATTTGACTGTTTAGAAAAATGTTATTGCGTATCTCTTCCCTCCATGTGTATGTGCGTTTGTCTCTTTCTCCGCCTATCTAACACACAGCTTCACACCTCGCATATAGACATGGCTTGCTTCAGAGAGCAGCAGGGAGAAAAACTGTGTGAAAAACCATGAAAAAACTGGCACTTTCTGAAAATAAATTGCTAGAAAAGGGTCTCTCATAAATCTGAGTGCATTTTCAATTATTCCATTGTTGCTGGACCGGAGATTTAATCTGCTGTTGATTAGAAATGTCTGAAAACATAGGGGTACATTTTTATCACTATGGAGCTGTTATGTGTTCTATTTACCATTGCAGACCAAATTTCAGTGACCAGCCAAACCTTTGAGTATTGATAATAAAGAACCCATTTCATTTGAACCATTTACTTTCCATTTATGAGTAATGCTGTTGAGAAACACTCTGGCCGTTAAGCTTTCCTGCAACATCTGATGAAAAGCAGCCAACTACCTGCTCCAGGTTGGGAAGGAGTTGGGGAGTGAGGCTAGAGTGGAGCAGGAGATTGACAAGCGGGTTGTGTCTGCAGTAGTGTAGATGTTGTAATGGTTTGTTAAAGTAAAGAGAGAGATGAGGGCGCAGGCACAGCTGACGTTTTACAGGTTTTACAGGTTTATCTCTGTTTCTGCTGTCACCTGTGGGCATGTGCTGCATGTAGTGACTGAAAGAATAGAATCACAAATATGAAAGGTAGAAATCCAGTGGTAGAGTTAAGATTGTTCATGCATCTCAAGATGTCATGCTTTAGGCATGTTCAATCCAATGCAGAGTCTGGCTTTGGGTGCCCTATTATTCACCCAGAAGAGTAGATGCGGTGACCAAAATCTGGATATATGATGGTAAATGAACTGATGGAATGACCTAATATTGTGTAAATATCAGTTAATTCTTGACAATTGGTATAATGCAGTAATTACCGATGTTCAGTTCAACTCAATTCAATTTTATTTATATAAAATTCTGAGCTGAAGCCCCCTGTTGGGCCACAGAAGTACTGCAGATGGGCTGCAGTAATAACAGATATTTAGTTTGAAATTACTCACAAGTATGGTCTTTTCTTATTTATATACATTTTTTAGTTATATAAAAAGTAGTTGGGTCAAACATTGGCCTTAACACTTTGGATATTACTGGATAATATTAGCAATGTATAGCAAACAACTTTTATTGTTTGTTTTGAAAAAAAAAATCCCTTTCTCTTGTATTTTGGTTAGAGTGAAGATTTAAGATTGAGTGTGACCCATGGGGATTTTCTGGTTTTTAAAGGGTCGCACTCTTGACTTACGGATTGACTGGTATGACTGGTTTACTTATTGAAACATGTTTGCGATGGCCTATTACCACAAAGAAATGTACTACAGCTATTGGATTTAATAATAATTTAAATAATAATAATCACAATGCTAAGATCTAAGTATAATTGGTTGAACCGAATATTGCGACTATCTTTTTGAGCCTAGAATCACCTGAGTCATGTATGAAGCTGCTGTTGTTGGCAATTATAGGTCCAGGCTACAATAGAAGTGTTTTCCATAAGATACATTTGTGACATTTTTACCAACCTTTTTACTTACCTACAGTGATGAGTAGCAGGCATTGGATGAAAGACAGGTTGATCAACGTGAAAAATTGAATGTGGGATTTGGATCACAACATAAGCTTGCAGGATGTACTTCACATTGCAAGATCTGAAAACAGTTATGAACATGAATGGCATCTGCAAATTGTCATGGATTGAGAAATAAAAAAAAGTTTACTCTTAATGTTTAGAATGGGATTATTCTAAATTATTAATATTTTACTCTTCAGCAGAGTACTTGACATATATGGGTAAGCTAAAGCAATGTCATTTGAAGTGTTCTATTAAGGTAAAGAACTGATGTCAGTCAATTAACCTCTCCTAAAGTGCTTTCTCCAATCTGACACAAATAATTTTACTTTAGGACAGAAAGCTGCACATCTGCATCTGAACTTAATTAATCTGTTTTTTAATGGAATTTGACGTTGCCTGCCAGTAGTACAACTAGACTGTGTCAAACAACTGCCAGTTTCAGACTAGTCTTTGAAGTTTTTTCTACTTTACTCCTTTTTCATATTGTGCTCTAATTACAAAACGAGTCATCCACATATCAACTTTTTTTTTTTTTAATCTAAGAGGCATTCATTGTAATTTGTGATGTGGTCTGATAAATGATATCAAATAGAATTTACATGTTTTGAATCTGAGTCTAGTCCTGCTTTGTTTAACCATTTGATTCACTTGTTTTTCTTTCTTTTTTTAATTTTTTATAATATAATAATGACACTGACCTAAAGTGAGTCCCCTTCCTCATTTCTGCTCACCCACTTTAAAATTAGTGTGCAGAGTGATAAATAATAACAGGTTCCTTATGTTAAATAAATGTCTAACTTAAAATCCCATTATGGTTCTCTGACTGCTTCGTTCTATCACAGTGATTTGTCAGATGGCCAGTTTTATGGTCCCTTTTTTATGGCAGTGGAGGTAACATATTAACATTATGACAATTTATTGAGGACTATAAAGTGATTGGCCCTATTAAGAGCCTTTTTGTCTTGCATAGTGCATATTGGCATAGAGACTAATTACTTGTCTCTATGCCAGTAAAATTGTTCTCAGGATTCAGGACATATTTGATCATAAATCTGGTGATTTTGGAATCAATATTGACCCTGTTGTCTTGGTGTAAGGAGCAGACAGAGTGAGGCGTTTCTCAAGCCATTCATTTAACTTGGTCAGCTTTTTAGCTCACGCCATTTCACCAAGCTTGTGTTGCACATCAACTGTACTGTATTTTTCCACTGAGCTACCTAATAATAAAACTACCCACCTAATACTGTGAAGGGCCTTGCCCCCATAGCTCTAAGCTCTGGTGCATGGACACAGGGGATCTAGGGGTGTATGACAGTGAAACTATGGGTTACGAGGTGGGACTTTTTGGGATTAGGCTTGTTCTAGAATTTGCCACAGATGTTTGATCAGATATGTGCGTATGGAGGCTGTGTCAAAACTCTGAGCTCTCTGTAGTCTTCTTTCTGTATTTCCCAAGCAGTTTCTGTGGTGCATGGGAGTGTCTTGTTTGTATGGGGCCTCCTACTGGTGCAGGGGGAGTGGGATTGTCATCATATTACACTGGTTATCAGTGTTATTTCTGTCATCTGTCAGTTGTTTTAATGTTGTGGCTTATTGGTGTATAGAAAGACCAAACTGTTAAGCAATTACTGATGAAAAAGGGCAAAAATGCAGTCAAGAGCTTGGCAAGACCCGGGGAACTTCAGGGAAATAATTTCCACACTCTGGCAGTTGTAGCTATACCTAAACAACTAGATTGTTTTATTAAATGAAAGCTAGATTATATTAGTTTAAGTCTTGAAAATACTTAATCATCTGTGAAATTAAGTCCAGTAATCATAGCCAGACTAAAACCCAAATCTTATTAATGTGATTCTGGTCATTGGCTTTAATTAGTTACTAGAACATCCACACAGTTAAGTGTTTCAAAATGAGTTTCATAAGCATAGGCGACTTTCTTCTTCAGCAAAAAGCTTATGTCCATTAAATTGTTGAATAAAGTTTTGTTTAGCTAACCCGTTCTTCTTTAATTTTCTTTCCTGTGCTTGAAAGGGATTGAACGGCATTTAACTCGCAGACTAAAAGAAGAAACCTGAAGTATCTGGAATATCTATACTTAATATGCACATAAAATTATAGCTTTCATTAAAAGCATCTCTTTGAACTATTTACATACTGCCAGGAATCAAAGTCATCAAAGTCAAATTTACTGAGGCTCAATTTTTTTTTTAGAAATTAACAGCAGTTATGGAAAGCAAGTTCAAATGATCTCCTGGTATATATCAATAACCCCGCGGTGGTACCCGGCTGAGTTCATTTCACGCATCTTGGAGATAAATTGATTAACATCTTGTTATATTCTTTAATGGTTCACATTATTGTAACTCCGTCTCACACATAGCTAACATTAGTGCTCCACGCTGCTCGTTGACCGACGATTGTAGTTTATGTGCCAGTTTATGCCGTCTACTTTTTTTAATGGAATTTATAATCCTGGAGATTGGAAGGGTGCCAGTAAACAAGATAACACAAAAGCAAATTACACACACAAAAAAGAAAAATTACCATTATCATCACTGGCTCCTTCCATGGTTGCTAGGCAACCAAACTCTGCTATTCAATTGTTCTGTGTTCCAGGGTGTCCAGCTGGTCCGGTTATTCCCTTATCACAGGTACAGTGAAAGGCCCCAGTGCATTGTGGGATTCAGTGCACCAGAGACTGAATCAAGCAGTGGTTTCTGCAGTTGTTCGATCATCAGTCACAGTAAATGACTCAGATGTTCTCTTGTAGCAGCGCAGTGTAGTTGTGTGGGTGTTATTGTGCACGCACAGCAATCCAATCATGCATGAATTAAATTAAGGTATTTGGAAGTGTGTTTTGTTTTTTTGTTTTTTAGCCAGGCAAGAGGTCTAATTGGTAATAAATAACCCCCATGCTCAGATTTCCAGGTCAGCCTCCCACTGGATGTTTGCTGAAACAAAAATTGGAATAACTAAGGGTTTAAACATTGTTTGTGTATACTGTTTTACTCTTTGAAATTTACCTTTTAATTAAAAAAGGAATTTAGTTTCAATCATAGTTTGGGAACATGTTTTGTATTGGCTGGATAATTAGATTTTTTGTGATTATCCTTCCCTTTTTTTGTAAACACTATATCTGTTAAATTACTTGGCACTAATATTCCCTTGGAATGAAGATGAATTGGCGGTTAAAGGTCAGAGATTAAGGTCACTGTGACCTCATGTCTGGCTGTTGTTGTGAATACAATTAATTCAGGAAATCGTTCACTTGGATTCGAGGGTGATTGGTATAGAATTCGTTGGTTAAAGGTAAAAGTCACCGATTATAAAATGTCTTTGGCCATAACTCAAAAATATGCCTCATATTTGTGATATGATCAATATATCTTTTATAATTAAATGATAAAGTGATTTGTTTTATTTACTGGAGGCTCTAGACAAACATGGTTGTAAACTGCAGCTTTACTGTTTTTGGAGAGTTACAAAGCTGCAAGGTGTCAGTTTTAGTTTACTACTGTGTTTTTCCTCGAAATGATAGGGATTATTGCAATAGACTGGGGACTTGCTGGTGTAACCTGCCTTTTCGCCTAAATGACAACTAGGATAGGCTCCAGGTCCCCCTCTCTCACAACACTGAATTGGATAAGTGGAAAAAGATTGATCGATGGATGCATGATGGGTATTATCTTAAGCCGCTGCTGTGGTCTTCTGTAGATCAGAATGCCTTCTGTCTCCTTTAGTAACTGTTGAAATTTCGATTACTTGATACAGGCTACATTCCTTTTAGCTATTTTGCATAACTTCTAATGCCTTGTTGAGTTTTCTAGTCTTGTTCTTGACTTGTGCCCTCCACTGACATCATTACTCAAGCTACTGTTCTCTAGTAATTAGAAACCACTTGTTTTCTCCATCATTTCCTGCCTAAGGAGGTTCATGAATTGAATTTTATGTGCAAAAATGTGCAGTTTATTCTTTATATTCACATTTTGCACAGCTTATGGGGATTTAGAATATACATTTGCCACAAGGGGAAATGTGTTATTTGAATGCTAATTGACTAAAAATCTTTAATGTAGATTGTTGTAGTCATACTTGTTTTGAACTGATATCTCAAAACATATTGCACACAGCTCAATAGCAGCTGGCCAGCAGTGTCTTTTGTTTCGTTTTTTGTTATTGTTCCAATTTTGAAGTTTTCTCCTGAACATAAGAGAATACATCATGCCTCATTTTAAAGGCTGGCATTGACATTTCTAGGAGTAGGTCTGCTTGACATAAACATTACTTCAAGAACATTGCTGACATTTTTCATGGCTTATATAAATGCATCAGAAAATGTCACTGACAGTCTATAATATACTTTACTGATTGACAGTCAATAGGGTCTGATGAACTGGTTGAATGTAAAAGCAGAGGGAGACACTGTGAAAGTGTGATAGAAGACAGATTTGCTGAACATATGCAGAAACCGAATGTCTGACTGTAAGTTTAAAGTTTCCTCGCAACTGCCCGTCATCTGAATCTGAAGCACATTGCAAGAAGGCTTATGTGTTAGTTGAAATGTAAACATTGCCATTTGAGCTGTGAGTGCAGAAATCCATTCCAAATGATACAAGGTGCTTTGGTGAGCAATGTGTGGCATCTGAAAAATGTATTTTTAGTTCTGTAATGTTGTCAAGGTTTACATTGGCTGGCTATCTGCCATTTCCTGGTTAGCATAAAATCTGTCACAGGCAAGGCAAGCTTCCACGGAGGAGAAACAGATTGCTCGTGATGTCAGTGCACTAGGTCAGGGGATATAGCCGGAGCTTTGCCCTGAATGTGGAAACCATGCGTGGCCAAGTGCACAATAGGAGGAAGATTGAGAGGCTATAAATAAACACAGTAATGAGAGTGTGGTGTCACTGTCATCATCATGCCCTGTTGCCGGTTGCCTGTAGCCACACCTTCTTTCCCTTGACCTTTTGACTGTCATGTTTCAGTTCTTGCATCCCTAAATAAAATAAAGAGATGTAAAGAAATAAAAAAATTTAATGCCAAATTTGTTTTTAGTTGTTTTGATAAGCCATTTGATTGGGGAAGTTAGTTAGGTATACAGTAGCCTGTATGCTAACTAGTTAACAAACACATGCTACACCGAAATCTCTGATCTGTCTTTTTCTTAAAATAACATTAGACATTCAATTTTAGAATCTTCTCCCTCAAGGTCTCGCAGTGCATGAGAGCACTGTGGGTCACAGAGGGGTGCAGCTGCTCCCTGGTGCAGAAGGAGCATATACTGCAGAATTTTCTCCAGCTGCCACAAATCCCATGTTTAGAAAGTCTTGGTGACTTCTTTGAGTGTAATATTTAGAACTCTGGCTGAAATGACACTGATAATTCCAGTTTACTGTGTAACTATAGTGATTTATCTATAGTTTTGCTACATATATTAGCAAGTTCTGCCACAAAAAACTCCCCAAAACATAATAACACATTAAATCGAGTCATTATCTTTAAAATGGAAGTCAAGTTGAGGTTTAAGAAAGGATAACCATGCAATCAAAATTCACCTTTGGAACCAATCTTAAGCTAGAGTCACACTGGAAGACCATAAAAAGTGAATGATATTCAGTGACTGCAGGGTGAATAACCACTGGCTAAGCAAAGTGGGTGTTACCCACCCAGATGAATTTCCCTCAACTTCCAGGTGACAACGCAGGATACTGTTGATTGATGTACGACCCGATAATAAAAACATTTAAGTGTTACCTAGGCAACAGGAGCCTGGAATGTCTGCAAGCGATCAGCCATCAGTACGAGCATTGCTTCCAGTTTGGACGCAGCTTTAAGACAATATTCACAAGGTGTGTTCAGATGGCAAAAATACTGACTCCAAATGTAAGTTTTCACTGTGTGGGGAACAACTAAACAACAGTATATCACTACACAGCGGAATTACTGTCTCTGCTGTAGATGTCTGTAGATGCTGTTGTTGTAACTCATATATAAGAATTTGTATTTGCATAGCAATTTCTATAAAAATGGCACAATATAAGGAATTTCCATTTATTTACAAGTTATTTATTTCAGTAGTATAGGATATATGATAGTATCTCTTGTTTGTTTTTATTTATTTAATAATTTTTATTTCAGTAATATAAAATTTCCACGATAGCAGCAACAGGTATCTGATGTGTTAAGTACAGAAGGGAGTGTTGTCTGCACTCTTATGGTATTCTAAATGGAGAAATTGGACCGTGCTGTGTGTGTACACTGAGGAGTGGTAATGCAGCTGTACTTGTGCACTCATCACTTAGGCTATTAAAAAGGGGCAATTACCAGTGCTCTTTGTTTATTCCACTCAGTGCCTTTGTAATCAAGGGTGTGATGAACATTGTAGCGTCTCGGACCTATTATTGTGCAACCTTTTTTTAAAAAAATACTGTGCACATATTTTCACTTGCTGCAACTATTGTAACCACTAAAACGATATAACGTAAAATCATTTCTGTTATATTTAGTTTATCTTGCAGTACTTTTTGTTCAATCAACTTAAAAATGTGGTCCATCTATTTTATTTTTGTTATTCTTTTTAAATGTTTATCATATTTCATTAGCATGGCATAGTATTTCAAGTGTCGTTTAGTGAATGAAGAACGAGGGGTGTGCGCCACATCACCGTTTATGGTTTATTCTAGGAATTTGATAGCACTGCACACTGATCAGTGTGAGATTAACGAGATTTGACAAAGCTCACAGCCTAAAAAAGCACAAACTCATGAAAAAACGCTTGCCACGTCCCCAGAGGGCACTTTGATTCCCTCTATCCTCCTGCCAGCTCACTTCATGCCTCGCTCCGCTCTCATTGATGTGAAAATCGTTCTACAGATACGGGAATATCAATGTCTGTCCATGTGTGCCTGCTTGCTAGTGTTACGCACCTGCTCATTGTGTGTGTGTTTGTGTCTGTGTGTGTGTATTATTTTATTTTAGTGCTTTATCCTTTCACATCCGTTGAACCTTCTGTCTGAACTACATCTGAGCAGTGGTGTAGCCGGGACACATCACATAGATGAAAAGAAGAGAGGCTTTTTTTTTTTTATGTACACAGCACATTTAAATTGTATGAGCTTGTTATTGTGCTTTGACTTAGCTTTGGGAGGGTAATTGAAAATGGAGCTGAATACATGGTTTGTTTGCATGTGTGAGACCAATGAAACAATATGAGGAAAGCCAGCCTCTTGGGTGTGAATTCTGTGTTTGTTTGTTTTTCGTTTTTTGTTTTTCAGGGTCTTACAATTGTATATACTTTTCTAATTAAGGGATTGATGTTGTTTTCATATGCATCTTAAAATTCTTAGAAATTTACACCCCAGATATTTGTTGTAATCCTCCTCCCCCAGGTTTCCCTTGTCATAAGACTAAAACATTTTTTTAATAACATGACAAGCACAATCTTGCTTAATGAAGATGTCTAAGAAAATCATGCTTCTCACCAAGACAGATCAAGCCCCCAGAGAAAGATGTGGGTGAGTGTGTGGGACTGCTGCATCAGTCTCATCTTGCATGGCCTCGTTTCCACTCTGGAGCATCAGAGATTTACCATAAACCAGAGTAGAACCAGCAAAAGAGTCTAAAATCACTTTATGGTCCTGAGTGGCCCTAGCTCATGAGAGACCAAAGCCTGTGTATCCATGACAACGCTAAGATGGGATCCACTCTCAGCCATTGACTCCTCTCAGTCAGGGCTGAGTGCTGAGGGAGGAAGTAGAGATAAGGAAAGATTCAATTCAATTTGCTCTGAACGACTGCTTGCCCCTCATGTAAATAGAATGAGCAGGTTACACTCTGAACTACACAGGAGTAAAGCACTGAAAAGTAGAAATGAGGGCGAGAATTATGTTGTCACGGCTGAGTCGTCTTTGGTCCCCAGAGGTGTGGAAACACTTTTATTTTTTTCCATTTTTCATTTTAATTTTATTATTTCAACCACTTGAAGAATCTCCTGGAAGAAAGAAACAGCACATCCGTCCCATTGAAGTCTCATCTATTTGATAAAGGAAAATTGGTTCTCAAAAAAAGGCTTTTTGTCAGTCCCAGCTTTGTTTGAGTCCTTTATTTGAAATCTCTAGGACTGTAGTGTTTAATGCTACAGCCTACTGTAAATATGGATACTGCAAAAAGACCTAGAGAAGACCTGCATGGGCAGCAAGGCTTAATGGATCCCACACATGCCGTACAAGTCTCCCTAAACACCTGTGTAACTGCAGGCTCAGTTTATAGCAAGGAGGAGGAGGCAGGTTCGTTGTTAGGTTCCTATCCTAGTCATGATGACCCAACTCTTTTGAAATCAATAGCCATTTCCATCACTGTCTTGTTAGTCAGACAGAAAGAATCCCAGATGTATACTCCTCTTCTGCTGCTGTACACTTTCTAAATAAAGGTGGTGCACTTTCTGTCACAGTCAGCAATATACTGCCTGCTACATGTACACGATTTTTATATTGCTGTCATGTTAAGTACGACAATGATCGAGATGGTTTATTCCATATTATCAGAATAAACTGATCTGAAATTTAACCCTTGGAAAAACGTTTTTGGAACTAACCATTGTTTTCCACGTAATGGTGAAAAGGTTCCTTTTGACCTCTATTTTTAGTTTGGCCAGCATACCCACAGCATGAATACAATCTCCTCCATACACCCCTACTCTCGCTGCTTTTGATCTTAGGATCAAGCTGCATCCCCTGGGCTTGGTGTGTCAGACGATTCCTATTTTCTGTTAGCCAAGCTGACTTTGGGTACACAGACAGCTTTCACTGGGCTCAGTGGAGTTGCTAGAAGAATAAATGCAACTTTTCCACAAATATTTACTGTCTCTTCCCTGTGAAAGACATGATAGTAGAATAATTTCAAAACCTCTGAGGCCATATTAGGACAAATGTTTTCTTCAGCATTAACGCCACTGATGTTTGAAGCTCAATTATGAATTATATTAGTAACAAACTTAAATTGTCTCATTTGTTTTTACATTTATTTACAGTACTTGCATTTTTAAAGCCTTAAGAATTTGTATAGTAACCCAAAAATCAAGAAGAAATCTTCAGATTTGCCTGCAGAGTGCGAAAATATCTACTGGATTTTTATCATTTCACCTTTTGAATTTCATAGCTTGGTAGGCAAAGGTTATTTTCTGGTGGTGTAATTCCATCTGTGCATGGTTTCTTTATCTGAACTTTAATCTCAAGGATCATGGGACACCTTGCAAGTGAAGTCAGAGCTCATCACTCTGTGTCTCTGTGTAGGTGGAAGAGGTGGTGGATGTCGGGGCTTTTGCTGCAGAGGATATCCACATACCCAGCATCTATGTCCACAGGGTTGTCCAGGGCGCCAGTTGTGAAAAAAGGATTGAGGTACAAATTGATACATTAAAGAGCTCAGAGAAGTAGACACATTACATTTGGAAGGCATGCAAAGCATTCTGGATTATGAAATTGTAATGGAAAAAGAAAAAAAGATCAATCCTGCAGTGATAGAACTGTAGAGATGAACCTTTCCCAAGCCTTTTCGCATTTCTTTGACTGTTCAGAAATAGCCTTTGTTGTTTTATTCATGTGTCGTGTTACTCAACCAGAATGAACTTTTCAAGATTATATTATATTTCCATATGTTTCCAGAAACGCACAGTAAGGAAAAGCCAAGAAGAGAAGCCCAAGCCAAAGAAGGAATCTGACATTGTTCGAGAGAGGATCATTCGCAGGGCTGCTCTGGAATTTGAGGATGGCATGTATGGTATCCTTTGATGGAAATGCAAGCAGTGAGAGGATAAAAAAAATCATATACATTTGTGAAGCAGTGGCCTACTTTTAACGCCCACCAGGAAAACCAAACCAAAAAGTATCCAGCTGCCACAGAAGAATGCTTTACCTTGGCTTCCTTTATCATCAAGTTGCATAATAAATGATGCACATAATGTGCTATGCTTTTTTTTTTTTTCTCCCTGTGGTCTTTAGTTACATTTTATCGTGACAGCTTCTGCCCTTCCTTGTGAAATCATCTTTAGTTTTTGATCGACTGATCTGTGATTAACCATGGACTTAACATGACTGTTTAGTGACTGTTTAAACAATGCATGCATTTGTTAATCTTAACACCTTTTTCCCCTGTCAGAAATACAAATATCGAAGCTACTGTCTTTAACAAAGAATAATACAAGCTAACCTTGGTATTGGTATCCCCATGCTGGCCAGCAACTTTATAAAACCAGACATCACTGTACACCTCCAGAGTGAAAATGGGATTCTGGGGCTGGTAAGACCCCTACGTTTTTGTTTTTTTTCCCTTCCCTCAGGTTTCAGCGCTTTGAATCTTGACTAAACAAGCTAACGAGCTACATATTTCTTCATTCTTTGCAGAGACGTTTTTTTTGAAGTGGCAGTAAGCATGTTTCAAACTGAATAGCCATTTATTTAACCAGCATCATTCCTAGTTGGGGCCCTCATTTGAAATGTGTTTCGATTGTTACGTAAGAGATTGTAGCAATTTGACGCTTTTTTTCGTCCATTTTTCTTTCTCATTATTTGCCGGCTGAGCCTTTTAACAAAGGCTGCCGCTGCCGCTGCTATAGAGTGGCTCTCCAATCAGTTGTGTTGACAGAATGTAGGCGCCTATGGTAATTTCTTATTTGTCAATGTTATATTTATGACTGCCAGTTTCAAAAAGGTACCGATCTCTCCACCTCCTCAGTCTCAAAAGATTGCTCTCTTTGTTGAAAGCAGAGAAAATCGATGCCTCATCTAATCGGAGAAATGTGATTGTGCCTCTTTCTTCAAAGACCATGGCCAGTCAGGCTGAGTGACATGTGTCCTGCCTGCATGTGTGCATTTTTTCTTTTTACCTTTTATTTCTTTTTTTATAGGGTCCCTACCCCACTGAGGATGCAGTAGACGCAGACCTGATTAATGCTGGTAAGGGTTATCCTAATGAACATCTAATTTCCCACGTCCTCTGACAAAATTAGATAATTTATTTAAGAGAGTTAAGTATGAAAAATGGTCTGGGAAAATATTAGGGAAAATAAGAGCATTTTATTTTACCATTTTTTCCCTGCCTGCTTCATGCTTGGCACAAACTTACTCAGATAATACTTGTTTGTTGACATTTGACAAGTGTCCAGTTATCCAGCATCGTTTTTCCCTCTCGAATTCAGCCTTCCATTAATTTTTTTTAATGCCATTGTTGTATGTTTTTCTTTGTTATTTACTGTCTTCATGTTCATCTCTAAAGTGCGTTGCTTTTTGATGTGTTGAGTGTTAAACTCACTGCTATGATAAATGAATTGCAATGCTTTGTGTTGCTTTTCTGCAGGGAAGGAGACTGTCACTGTGCTCCCTGGGGCAGCGTATTTTTCCAGTGATGACTCATTTGCTATGATCCGAGGGTAAGTCCATAACACACAAGCTTTTCAAAACTTATTTGTTGAATTCAAGTAAGATATGCCTAACAGTGGTGGACTTAAACGTAAGTCCCTTAAAAATTATTGAGTCACTTATAGCTTGGAGGTATACATAAAGTGAGACCTTTAAAAACATCATTTCTAATCTATTATTTACTGAATTTTAGAGTGGTCATAATTTCATGTTTGCTTATCACCTGCACCAAACACCTGTAACTAGAGGCCAAAACCATGACTCACAATGCTGGACAACACTGTCATCAGTACAACTACACAGCAGCCTTCCAAATATTCCCAAGGTCTTCGGTTCTTATTGATTTGCCAGCTCACTGTGATTGCCCACCCAGACTCCCTGCAGTATCAATTCTTTTTGTCCTCCCAGCAAGAATTCAATATTGCTCATAAATAATACTGTCCTGTCACACTGGCAGGTACCGAATGGAACAACGCTAAATTTGTCCATGTGTGAGTGTGTCTGCTATTGTGCAGATATGCTGGGAAAGAATTACTCAACATATGGTGTGCTGTGAGCCACATTACCTCAGACACCACACTTATTATGTTACACTTGGGCATTTAGACTTTATCACTTCTTAGTCTGTATGTGTTTGTGTGTGGCCAACACCCACCATGAGCTGCTACATTCTTTTGCAGAAACAAAAAGGATTAAAGTGCTTTATGATTATACAGTAGGCAGCAGCACTAATCCGTGCAGCTGTAGACATCCTAGTGATACCCCTAACTGCCTGTTGCAGGACTTTACTTTGGACTTTAAACTCCTTATTCTGAAGCAGAGATTGCTTCTAGTGAAGAAAGTATCACACATAAAGAGACAAGTGAAACTTAATTTGCTAATATAGTGGATTATAGTGGTACCTCTAGCACAGGGGTCGGCAACCTTTCTGATGATGAGTGCCATCTAAAATTTCCTCAGAAGTCA
>NW_005187514.1:337676-339607 GCF_000239375.1 Pundamilia nyererei | reverse complement strand
CAACTCTACTAACTAACCTTATGAATGAAATAAAGTTCACTATCAGTAACATCATAGCACCCACCCAGCCATTGGCTGTATAGAAACTCGGTCATGCTAGTTAGTACGAGTTATTGTAACTAACTGTAAAAAGTCAGTATAACGAAAATAAACTCCACCTAAACTTGGCTTATATCTGACTCAGATAGACTGCAGGTCATAACTTCTTACCTGAAGTTCAGTTCACCTGACACTCGGACCGGCGGCCGCCTCGGATCTCTCCTCCTCCTGTCTCCCCTTTCCCTCAGCCACCTGCTGGCTTCTGTAAAAGCTCCGCCACAGTCACCACCAAACAACTGAGTTATTTTTACACATCGGCCAGCATCTGGCCAGTCCACCACCTTTCAGTGTTTATACCGTTACAAAAACAACAACAACAACAAAAACATAGGCCAATGAAAACAAAAAGTCACCATCACCGGTATGCCCGATGGCCAGTCCAGCTATGGTCGTGCCATCAGTTAACCCTTTGCGTGCCAGCTGTGGCACACGTGTCCAGGTTTGCCGACGCCTGCTATAGCAGATAAGAGTGTTTGTTTAAAAAGATGTGAATAAAACATTGGAACAGACCTTTTATCTATGACAAGTACTGCTATCAAAAAAAGGCTGAGATGGGAAGATTATTATTGTGAAGGCATTTAATGTGAGAATCAGTCTGATACGCTTGTATGGTGTCTTGTCACAAAAATGGGGTCACTCTAGCAGTACTGTTGTGTTTTATTTTTTATCTGATGGGCGGATTTGTGAGTTCATAAGTGGAAGTGATTCTGGAGTTGACAGCTGTCTTCTTCTGTTGTGTCATTCTCATCAGGGGTCACATCAACCTGACAATGCTGGGCGCCATGCAGGTGTCAAAACATGGAGATCTAGCCAACTGGATGATCCCAGTAAGTTTGCTTTTGATTGCCCACAGCTGTTAACTTTTTTCCACATTTGTTGTTTCTTCAGCACCTGCTGTGGTTCAGCACAGCAGTATAATGAGCGTGCTCCAAATGTTTAATTTGTTGAGGGTTTGCTGATAGGGTTTACTGATATTTTTGTAATTTTATTTAATTATTTTTATTTATTGAGTTTGTGTCAGGTGGGTGTTTGGTAATGTAAAAGTTGTGGTACGGTTTTATTGTTACATTATTCTAATTGTATACATACATCCTTCTGTCAGTATAGTACATATTCATACTCATTCTTTGTCTTTATCTGGCTTTCAAGATCTAAAACACTGAATAATCCATCACTATATAAATAATTACTTGTTGTAATATTAGTTCAAACATGTAACTACTACGAATTCTCTTTCAGAATACTTGCAACGGTACTTGTATCAATATTCAACCGTTCGATATAGTGGTTTCAGTTCGGTACGCATATGTATCGAACAATACAAAATTTTTAATTTACTTTATCAACTTTTCTTCTGACGATGCTGTCTGTGTTGAGAGCTCAGTGGATATGTGTTCGACTACTCCGCCTAGACTGCACTGTCGAGGAAATGCCTTTCACTCTCTTGTTTGTGAGTGCTGCAGCATAATGGGTGTACAACATTATTATTAGATATTACATCAGGTCAGTTGGTCCTAAGACCACAGTGGCCTCAGACCTTGGGAATGATTACTAAGGTCAAGAACCCATTAAAAGCCTCTTTGCCATGTGGGAGTCCTCAACCAGAATGCCCCCTGGCCACAGAGTTTTTTTTTTTTTTTGTTTTGTCTTTTTGCACTGAAGTGCTGACGTGTACGTGCAGAGTTGTTTCAGCATGTACATCATTTTATAGACACATCTCCTCTAAGCGACAAACTAGAAACGGGCACAGTCTTGGAGACATGCAATTTTACCATGCAATTTCTTGTGTTATTTCCTTTTTTAGTTTTTCCTCTTTAGTCTAGCCCTCAAAG
>NW_005187514.1:335188-336425 GCF_000239375.1 Pundamilia nyererei | reverse complement strand
CCTCAAAGGGTTGATGGCTTTGGTTTCCACTAACCATTGTTACATCATTTCAAACTAAAACAACGTATATCAGTAAAGATTTTGAGTTTCAATATTTCATTCATCAACAGCCGATGTCCATTTGAGTATTCCTTTAATTGTTTTGAACAGTGTAAATGACTGCATAACAGCTTGGTGAATAGAATACTGTTGTTGATGGTGATTTGTAAATTTTGCAACTTAATTCATTTAATTTTTACCACTTCACTCATACTTGTTTGTCCATGGTAATTGCTAATTAACCAGTGCTTGATTAAGTATGCTATGCAGATTTTGAAGCCCTGCAGTGGAGCTGCTCATAGACAAAGAATTTATTTTGTTCTCTTGTGTAATTCTGGACATTTTGAAAAGCGAAACAATGCGGAACATTGGCACACATACTTCTGTCCTCACCTACGCTTCAATCTTCATTATCCCCTCTTTAGAAAGGATGGATGATGAGAATTACATTTGCAACCCTTTGTAATAATGAAAATTATTCACTATCTAAAGATGGGTGCATAGCGTGAAATTGGAAATGTTTTACGTAGGAGTTGGGGATGCAGTACTCTCAGTGAGATTATGTTGATTTCAAATGCTTTTAATATGCAAAATGCAGATGAACATTTTCCAGTTGAGGGCTTTGAAACGCTTTTACATCTCCACTCAGGCTGAAACATCTGGAAAAACAATAGATGAAGTGAAAAGGGGTAATAGAATACAGGATTCGGACTTGTTGTGCTATTTTATGGAGAGGTCTTTCACAGGAGATACACAAAATACTTCTTGTTATATGCACATCCTTCCAGGTTTCAAAATGAGAATCAAGTTCAAGTTCAAATTTTATTCGCCACATGCAGTGGCAGGTTGCCCTGCAGTGGAATGAACCCGCCCCCCAACCTTACACACACGACACAGACATCACATGGGGTTACAAGTCAGAGAACGGTTGCATTCCAGAAAAAACACTGAAATGTACACTACAATGGGAAAGTACAAGTGGAAAAAAAGAGACCTCTACTCATGCTGGGCTATAGGAGGACAGCATGAGAACAGGAAACAAAAAAACTCCTCTGCACAGAAAGCACATAAATGTCCACAGTACAACATTATAGAGCACATGACCAGAAACAGGGTTGGGTAGGGGATAAGGAGTAATCCCAGGCAACACAGCAGCCATCCTGCCACTGCGCCGACTCTCCAGCGCGGGCCCAGACCC
>NW_005187514.1:320246-333928 GCF_000239375.1 Pundamilia nyererei | reverse complement strand
TTTTTTTTCAAATATTCATTTTATTTGTTACTAACTATGAGTCTATTAAAAGCCTATGATTATGATTTATCCTTTCCTTTGTTTGTTCATTGAAGTTTGTATTTTACAGAACAGAATTAGAATTGATCATTGTTGAGCTTAAATGGAGAAAACAGCCGCTGCCTCAGACATATATTCCAAAACCCCAGAGGCTCGGTATAAGTGCAGCTAAGTGCAGCAATATTACAAACTACTTACTATTAAAATGCAGTTACTCTCCTAAGTGCTCATAAGATCTGGTGGCAGCTTTAATGAAGCTGCTTAAGAAGATTTTTCTTTTTTATATATTTATAACAACAATTTAACTTAGACAACTTAGACATGACTGAAGGCTTATAAGTTAAAAATGTCCTAATGGATATTTGTAATCTCTCTGTGTCTTCTTGTGTATATATTTTTTAAGTTTTACTTTACTTGGGCTTCTCTGCTTAAAATTTCAGCTTTACAGTGAAATAAATTGCATTACTTATAGTGGATTGGAGCATATTTACCAATTATACACTGTAAACAGTTGTGTTTTTCGGTTGCTTTGAACACGCTGTGCATTGTCTTGCTGTCAGTTCCATCTCTCTGATTCTTGTCATTAGTTGTCTGGGTAACGAAGGCTTGTGGCAGTCTGTTGCTATGTTATTAAATAGAGAGCTGTTTGTATCAGACAGTGGAGATTGTCAGAGAACTGGAAGGGAGAGAAAGGAAGCCAGTTGGTAAGTGGGAACTCTTGGATTGTGAAGGGGGTCATTTTCTGTGGTGTTTCTGCCACTGATTAGAAAGCGAACACTCGCACAACAAATGAGAAAATTGTATGCTGTAGCCATGGCAACACAAAAAATGCAAGCGTGCCTTAACCCTTAGATGATCCTGGGGTTTTTGTGTCATTGCATTTTTTATTTTCATGCTATTTTGGCTTTGCTGAATTAGTATGGCTCATATTTGCCAGAGGATATTCATTTTTAAAAAATGTTATTATAAAATTGTCATCCCAGTTCCTTAAATTAGCTGAAAAATCCTAAGCGATGCAAAAACCTCCACATTTTATCCTAAGGCCAAAAAATGCCCCATTGAAAATCTTTGAAAATGCATTTTTTTTATCACACATTTATCATGACATCAACTAATTCATTCTTTTAAGATAACCTAACCCTCAGTTTTTAGTTTTTATATTTGTCTCCCAGGTGGCGCTTCTTTTTGTCATCCAAGGCATGTACCAAAATTTTACATTTTTCTGTTTTCTGCTAAAATGATAAATGCGCGAAGCTATTGATGTTGGATAATTGTGTGAGTGTGTGTGTGCATGTGTGTGATGTTCACCTTCAAGTCTTTTCTCTTAGAAGGCCACACTCTGTGTTATAAAGTAATTCAGTAATAATAAACGATGAGTAACCTTTCAGATCTTCAAAGATATCTCAGCAGCAAATAAAATAAAACAATAATTGGAATTTAATGTGGCTCTTCCTCAGGTAGACTATGCAGTTGCACTGCATTGTTAGAAGTACAGGCGTTTTGGAGATGCAAGACTTTACAGCACACAGGAGGCGATTTATGAGTGTAAAGATGGCGCCTCATCCTCCTCTGAGGACTCACCTGAAGGTGAGAGAAGAGAGGAGATGGTTGAAGTCACAGGGTGAACTTCTCTATAGACTTGTAGTCAAGACCGCCTAATCCGAGACCAAGACGAGACCAAGACCAAGACCGAGACAAAAAAGTCTTTAAACTGCAGCCAGATGCTGCTTCGTTTATGGGTGTCAGGTATATTTATGTGTCTTTGCTTTCGCACAGCCCTCCTCACCGCTGTCTACTGTCTCACTCACTTACTGAGAGGACAGACGCATGCTCCACTTGACTGTCGCGTTTCTCACCCTCTCGGTTTTTCACATAATGATATTATCCTATATCCTCGCATGTGATTGGCCACAATATGGAGGGATTGTAGCATAGCTGAGCCACTGTGTGACAGCTGAGCAGCGAAAGGAAATTAAGTGAGGGTAGAAATGACTGAAAGATTAATTGGCTCTGTTTTGAGTTTTGTTCAAAAAAGAATGACTTCATATAGAAAAAAATATATCACATATGCAGGACACCTTAAGCTAGTTTTTTAATTAACCAGCAAGGCAGAACAAAGTCAGGGCTGTATCAAGACACAGGGACTAAACCCCAATTCAACCAGACCCAGAACTGATCTGGAATTAAAACAGGACTACAACAGTTCAAAATCAGGAGTACTTGGGACTTAACCAAGACAGACTATAAAAACTAGATGATAGTAGCACTAAAAATCATCATAGACCTGCACTACACTTATTTTTTAATTCTACCAAAGTCCACTATTTAGATTCAGAAAAGTTTATGTAATTATTTAGCCTTGTTGTGCAAACAAGCCTGCATAACTTAATAAATATAGAATTTGAAAAGTAACAAATGGTATCTAAAAAGTTACATTAGGCACTAGATACATGTTCTGATGAGTTTTGATCCCGGGACATACACACCCTGCCACTGCTGCTGATGGATGAAATCTTGCAGCAAATTGTGGCCATCACAAACCTGCATGGGAAACACTTAGTGGCTTATGGACACAGAGGAACTGCAGGCTTATGTAGGGATGCTTGTCACAAACCGGATCACACGGCCATGGCAAAAACCTGGATTGTCCAAAATCTATTTATTTTAAATAAATAAAACCAAAAAAAGAAACCTTATACAAACCATGGCGTGTGTAGTCAGTACAATCAGTGGTGTAGATGAGTGCATGGTTGGAAGGATTGTGTATGCAAAGTTTGTTTGTTTGCAAAACCAAACCAAATGCAAGCAAAATCCAGAGGGATGTCTCAGGGGAAAACGCCACCCAGCAACTGAGCTCTGAAAGCTTTTATAGAGCACTGGCACACCGGGCCCAGGTGTTGGTAGTGTCATTAATTGGGAGTGAACCGCTCCATCCCTCCAATGCCTGCAAACGAGACATGCCACACAAAGAGGCCAAAAGGACGGCAGGGTGGAGTGGGTCATCACAGTGCTCATTTTGGACAGTTTTTGCAGGTCAAAAAATTAATTAATTAATTCAAATCTGTTGGGTGGTGCTATGATGAGCCCCTCTCATCAGCAAATGTAAGGGCAGTGATTTTTGCACGGACAAAAAAAGAAGAGCTGGCAGCACCATGTGGGAAGCTTAGATTCAAAGACCTCAGTCTGTACATTTGCAAACTGTGCTCTAGCTCAGCTGGAGTCCCTCTTCTTTATACAGCTATAATCCAAAGGCTATAATTAATATTTTATATTTATATTTCAAGCTGAAGCAGTTTTAAAAGACTGTCATTTAAAGTATTACTATACAGTACTTTTACAGCCGTTGGTGTTGGGTTGAGTTTTTGTAAATATCGGACACTGTAGAAAAAAATAAGAATGCATTCAAATCAGTGTTGCTGCCAATCGTTGATGCCGGGCCTAATAAAAAGAATAAAAGAATAGTCAAACACTCCTTGAAATAAAGTTTTTAGACATTATTTGTTGTTGTGTTTTTCTATAAAAAAACAGTGGAGATATCTAAACATAATGGCATTTAAAGAGTGAAAAAATAAGGAGTTAAAATAAAAAGAACTAAAATTAATTTTCAATTCATCATTCAAATTTGAAAAATAATATTACTATGTAATAGTTTTACACCTGTTTTGGGAAGAATCTAATGTCTTCGCAGGACAGATGACATTAAGTACTAGGTTGTCCCATGCCCTGCTGTCCCATGTTCCTGGAGAGATGGACCAACAGTTTTGAATGTACAGCAAATAGTATAAAAGTATAAAAATGTTATAGAATACAATAGCCCTTTGTTGTTATTCTACATGTACAATTAAATTATATTTCGTTTTGTTTTTTATTTAGTTTTTTTAGAATAGAATATATAGCCATTTCAAACTGTTCCATACTTGGTCTAAACAGCAATAGTCTTAGTCCTCTGGCACCTGGGGCTCACTTTGAACGGTGGTTTAGTGAGATAGACTGTCATTGTCTATGCTTTTACATATTGTGATAGGTGTCATCTTAGCAAAGCTTCAACTTAAGAGGTCTTATCAGGTTTCTGCACCAGTTACACTGCTCCCGGCAGCCCCACACCCTCCACCCCACCATTAATCACTCATTGTTATAGTTGTGAGATGGTTTTCGTGAGTCTGTGTGCTATCTCGTGTTAGAATATTTTTACCAGGTCTTTTGTTAAGTAAATTATTAAATGAATGAATGAATTAGCCCACCTACTCCCGTAAAGCCTGTTCCCACTGCACTTTGAATGAAGAACAAGATAAATAACCTGCCATCTGTTGTTGGATTGAAGTTCTCAAACTTTTCATGCTGAATGTAACTTGAGAAACGCACAATTACGCCACCTTTTGAGGGATGAAACAAATCAATATGTCGGGTTCAGCTACACTATATAGTAAATACTGTATGTGTGCTTACTGGTAGATTTGTAACTTACTTGCGAGTGAGTTGTCAGTTTGTTCATATAGGGCAAACAGTATTATGCAGCAATGGTAATGAATGGCAGGTTTTCTCCATGTTTCCTGTCTATTTTATTTTCTTACACATTTAGATTCAAACCAGTCTCTGGTTATCACCCTACATGTGACATTAGTTGTCAGTTTTGATTGGCTGTTTAATTTTTTATCAACATCCAATACACATCTGTACACATCCAATCAGGAAGATTCATGTTATTTAACATTCTGATCTTGTGTGTCATTTGGAACCAGGCTGACTTGCTGCTGTAGCTTTTATTTTGCCTGGATTTTATATGATGAATAACATCTACAGTTGAACTAGGCCATTAATGTAGAACTACTAAAAATCTCAAACCTAACACAGTCTGTTCCTTATGTTCATTTATGTAGAATTTGTTGTTCTCTTCTATATACAGTTGTACAGCTGTAGGGTTTTTGGGAGCTGAACATTGTTTAGAAGAGAGATGTTTCGTGTTTTTGTGTGTTTCTGCTACTGAATTGTTTCCTGACATACTTTTAAGTGTCCTAGTGGCCCTGTGGTGCTACGATTATAGCAGACAAATGGACACAGTAAGAGTGGTGAGGAAATTTAAAACGAACCAGCCTCAGTCAGACCAACAAGGTTAATATCATTAAAGCTTTGTTAATTAAATGACTAAATTGCTCTGCTCTTGTTGGCTGCTTAAAAAGAGGATATTTCCATGGGTGTTGTTCTGAAAGTATGCTTTACAGCATCTGCTGGTCAGAGGCTCAATGCTGTGTGTAGCTTTGTCATCTTCATAGCGTTGATTTTGCAAAACACAAGTCTTTAAGACGTCTAACATTGAGAGGCAAGTTATTGTGAGCAGTTCAACATTCGAGTGCCACTCAAAGGTTAGGCAGTTTACCGGAACATAAGTCAACCTAACGCATATATATTAATGTAATGTCGAACTTCAGAGGCAAGTTTTAACTGAATTCTAAGGAAAACCTGGTCCAGACAAGGTTGGGCTGACCCCTGTTAACATGGTGAATGTGCTAAGTAAGTAAAAGAGCCAGCCTCATGACACAAGGTTCAACATGCCTTGATAATACAGCCTTCTGGGTGGAATAGATTTGCTTTTCCCATCATAACTCTCCATTAATTTGATTTTTTTTTTTTACACTCTTACAGATCATGTTAATTTTGAGTTTTGCTGCATGCAGCAGTTTAGATCAAAGTAGGCTCAGATAACCTCGTGCAAAGCTGTGAATGAGAGGGAAGTAAATGCCAATCCTCCTAGCAATATAGGTCACTGACAAACAGAGCATCAACCTTTCTTTAATTTTCCACATCAAATCTTATTTTCTTGCACAATTTATATTCAACAAGGTCACATTTTGCTATTTATCGTGCTGTTTATTTTAATCTTTGTGTACAACGCTTTGCGACTACCTGTCTATGAAAAGCGCTTAATAAATAAACTTTACTTACTTACAATCATTTGTGACACATTTGACTACTTCCACAGAAAGCTGTTGATCCTCTGCTACATTTTTGGTTACAAGAAAATACATCAAATCATTTTCGCAGTTAGGGATAAATGTACTGCCCCATAGCAAAATAAAAAATTGATTTTTCCATTTTATAATTTCCTCCGGAGTCATTGTCTTGATTTTTACTAATCAAAACCATACTAGAATGTTAATACTTGTGTGGTTATGATCTCAAAAGACACACCCTTTCGATTAACAGCCTATGTTGTTAAATGGAGTACATTAGCAGATGTCTAGTTCTGGATGGTAGCTGTAAATCACAACTTGCATTTAGCAGGTCAGACAGTCTTATCCCCTTAGGCCTGTGTACCCATCACCTAAGCCCACTGGCTGTCATAAAGTGCATTAACATTGATTATATGAAAAACAACACTGTTTAATCTCAAGTGTCTGTGTAATAAATAAAAACGCTGAAGGAAAAAAGCTGGTGAGACAGTTTGGAGATTAAAAGTCAAAATGGATACAGTTGTATTAAACCTGATATTGGTAGTTTATTTGGGGGTATTGATATGCTGTTACAGCAGGCACTTTCAATTGGACGACAAACAAGTAAATGAAATTAAATGCTGCCTCTTCAATATCCAATATTCTAACCCACCTCCTGTCTCCCAAACCTCCTTTCTGTTCTCAGTTAATATCTTCTCTCCCCAGCTGGCCTTTCCCACAGGCAAACAGTATCCTTACAATGTGTCACCCTTGGCATACATACCCTCCGGTTATTGAGCAAAAAGCAAACCACGCTCTACACATGATTGATGAGGAAATGGGATTCTAATTCAGTTATTGAGCCGTCACCCTGCGGCCATATGTGCACATCAACCTTCCTTATTCGGAAACCTTCCTTATTGTGACCAATGTTTAACTTGAAGACAGTTTTTTTCCCCCGGCTGGCGGATCTCAGATTCCTTTTTTTTAGCATTTTTCTTTCCCACCTTTTAAAAAAAAAAAAGAAAAAGAAAAAAAAAGAAAAGAAAACAGTTTTGGTTTTATTTGTTATTGAAGAAAATATCCATTGTGACATGACAAAGCTTCAGTACACTGGATTCCTGCACAGAATCATTCAGTTATGTTTAGTGCAGTTCTAATGCAGAATGCTTTTTCTTCCTGCTCTCTGCATTGCTTACATTTCTTGCAGTTGTCATTGTGTTTTTCTGTTGAAAATAACAGACCGGTCATGAGCAGTTATGGCTGAATTATTTTAACAGCACAAGTCTTTACCTGTACTACTAATGAGACACTCTGTCTTGAGAGAATCCTCCATTCACTGCACCAGAATAATTCTTATGCTGGTTCTGACTTCAGAACATTGTAATCCTGTTGTTGCTCTGTCTTTCAGTACATTACTACAGCACAACTAGCCCCTATATATCTTCAAAGGGTCACACTGGAATCCTTTATCTTGTGCAAAATCCTAAGATACTTAATCCCTTCTCTGCCCCTTAGTTCTCTGCACGTGTCAGACCTCCAACTCTAAACCCAGGTATGGAATTTGCAGTCCTCAGGCAGAGGTTTGTTAGGTAACCTGCACACCAGCCTGTGGCCAGAGGTTTCAGACCTTAGATTTTGGCGTGGTTCCCCAGCAGAGATCTGCACTGCATTATACCAAGAACTCATTGCGTCAGTAAATGGCAATGTGTGAATGAAACTGTTAGAAACATTAACATAAATGTGACCCGTGTCTGAATTTTAAAATGCTGTCACTTCAACAGATTGATACTGCTTTCAACGTTACTTATGCCGTGACTGAAAAGGCTTAAGAAATGGTCAATGTTTTCTTGTGGCACTTGTTTGGGTTTTCTCAATAAATGTGAAGCATCATTATTAAAGGTAGAATTATTTTTACTTTGTGATTCAGTCTATACAAAATGGAGTTCTGGGGACACGCATGCCGTAGGTGGGACTATCAGAAAAGGTGGCTTGGAGTACTCTGCTGGTGTTTCTTTTTCTTTTGTTTCTTTTTCCTCTAATGCTGCATTACTTTTACGTTGGAAGTCAGGTATGCGTTCCAATAGTAGTAGTCAAGAACGCAAGAAAAGACAGGCTTTGTTTTGCGCCCTTGGAAGGTAGAGCCATTTATCCATCACTAGCAATATTACTATAATGTTAGGGTTTTCGCACTTACAAACACCAATGCAGCACATTTATAGATGGAGCGTGTTAGTACTTTGTTTATGACTTATTTACAGAGTCACAAATACACAACAGTAGTAGTACAGATTGCAGGTTTTACTTCTCAGTTTCTGCCATCTTGAATTGCAAAGTCAGGGTTTGCGGGGCTTTTTTGAATTTGAAACTTCAAACTCAGAATCAAGGGTTTCTGGCTTCCCACTTCAAATGGAATGCAGCATAAAACACATTGGTGCCACTAACTGGTGTGATCCTATAGATAAATGTAGCTAAATGGTCTTTCTCTCTCTCCCTTTTTTTCTTTTTTTCAACGTATGTGTAGCTGTTTTATGGTCTATTGTCAATTAAGCTTAAATGTAAAATGTTTTGGTAATCCTAACTAGGGATTAGACCGACTATAATTTTGTACTATACTCTCTAGCTAATGTTGTGAAAAATCAGTCAAGTGAAAATATCATTCTGTCCAAGATTAGATGGAATAACTAAAGTCTGTTTGTTTCTCTTCTATTCTCAGGGTAAGATGGTGAAAGGAATGGGAGGAGCCATGGATTTGGTGGCAAGCGCTGGAACTAAGGTGGTGGTCACCATGGAGCATTCAGCTAAGGTGTGTAAACATGTAGTTGGGTCAATATGCTCGCTGTGTCACGCAGTGATTTTTAAGTCAAATCGTGTGTCGTGTGACACAATCTTTGTGGTTTGTCAGCCGCCTGTGCACCTCTAGATTTGTGTAACTTGGCGTGTTGCGTTTTGGCAGTAGGAGCTGGATTGAAGACACGAGTGTATGATCGTGACACTTTTTACCGCCAATTTAAGCTCAGCGATATACAGATATACAGAGGGAGAACAGTTTAACAGTTTAAAAACTTGCAAACCCCCCCCCCTTGACTTCTGGTTTTGACTTATTTTCCTCCTATATCAGCGCTTATGTGGCGATATTGTCCGAGTGGCGACACCTATCATTCAGGAGAATACTGCAGTGGCTTAAAGTGACTGTGAGACGAGGTTGCGGAGGTGATAGAAGCGACCATTGAGGCCTTAAGGGTGTGTTAGCATGAACTCTTATTGTGGTTTTTCTAGCTAACATTGCCTTTACGAGTCACTCAAGAGACTTGTTTCCTTTCTGTGAGTGAAATTAAATTAACAGCGTCCTTTTCCCGTGTTTATATCTTCACCAGCGTTACTTGTATCTGCTTCCTACAGTAATGAATGTGAGTGCTAGGGCTGATTAAGGATAATTCTGCTAATGGATTGCTTAATATCCTTTTACTAGAGAGGCTTGGCTCATTCTAGTGAGGCACACAATCCACCTCCTGTTTGCTCATCTTCAGTTAATTTAAATACAAGTCTAGAATTGGGCTTAGTGTTTTGAGACGAGCTGATAGTTAGACCGGGACTGCAGCAAGAGATGACTAATCCCACAGGGGTTCTGACACTTGCAGTACGCAATCCAGCTGAATTGGTTTACTTTTAGAAAGTCCAAACCAATGTGATGCAAGGGCAATGTAACATTCTGCATTTACAAAAGCATGCTGTTTTTTGCTAATGGGACTCTGTCTGGCGCCCAGCTAAAGTCCAGATGGTGCAGCAGGTGAGCATAAATTTACTGCCCTGAAGGCTGCTTTCATTCATGATGGGGAAGGGGAGTGGGAGAGTGAGAGAGGGTGTGTGATGTATGCCTCTTAGACATCGTTGGAGGCTTCTCTCTCTCTTTCTCTCTCTCTCTCCCTCTCTCCTTCTTTCTTTCTCTCTCCCTCCTTTTCCTTGAAGATGTCTGATGGAGAAACTGAGGCGCACACACTGTATTTGTGCTGGATGTCCTTTAGGATCAATATACATACCCAGCTGAAACACTGAATATACACATATATGTACAACATAAAAGATCCCTTCCAAAAACATCCAGATAC
This sequence comes from Pundamilia nyererei, assembly GCF_000239375.1. NCBI lineage: Eukaryota > Metazoa > Chordata > Actinopteri > Cichliformes > Cichlidae > Pundamilia > Pundamilia nyererei. The sequence continues at coordinate 323,853 of NW_005187514.1, read as the reverse complement.
TAAATGAAGGCAATGATGTTGTCCTGTTCTTTTTAGGGAGGAAAACACAAGATACTGGACAAGTGCAGCCTGCCTTTGACAGGGAAACAATGTGTGGATCGGATCATCACAGAAAAGGTGCACTTTTATCTTTTTGTTTCTATATGTACATAATAGATGCAGATGTGCCTCCATGGATGCAAATGTGAATAGTGGATGGATAGATGAATGGATGATTGAGCTGTTCGTCATAAACTTCGACTGCTTACTAAGGTTTGCTACATAGACGGTGCAAGTGAGTAAGCTATGACTGAACAGGACTCCTGGCCTAGAAAGGATTTACATGGGGGACATGAGAGTGTTTTGTAGAACTAGTTTTTTAGTATATCTTCTAAAAATTGGGGTTTTGGAATATACTGCATTATATGAATTAGATACCTGTGATTTGAATTTATTTTAATGTTAATAGAATAATGTAAAATTCATTTTTTAATGCCACAGAATGGTCAACCCACAAAAATCCATCTAAATCCCCTGCTCGACTGCAGCTGAACACAGATTTATTTCAGAATCTATTTGTTAGATGATGTCATGAGGTACAACTGTAAACGCCACGCTTGTTACTCAGAGTAAAAAGGAGGTCCACCTCTACTGATGTCAAATACAATGTCTGACTGAACAGAAATGTACTATGTGTAAATAGTGTTGCAGACACAGGTTGGAATCACATTTTGTGTCATTAGCAATAATGAAAAAAATAATAATGCACAAAAGTCCACAAAGCACACGTAAACTAGAAGATCTTCTCCCAGGAGAAGCTGAATGTTGATGAAATTTAACTATTCACCATTGATAAGTGATTATCATTTTGGCAGGCAGTGATTTCAATTCCTTTTCTACCACAGCTAATTAGTATTAGTAACAACGAGGGGTACACAGAAGTCCTTAACCAATAAAACACAAGTGCCTACACTGTGCGTTACATCACACTAACACACACACACTAACTAATACCAAAGGACTAAAGCTGTGCCACAAAGCACAAGCTGTATGCGTTGCATGAGCTTGGAAAATGTGCTTAACATAAAAACAAGAAAACACAAATGTTACCCAAAACCTATTTTTTAAAAAAATTAAATTATACTGTTATATATTAGGCCTATAAGAAACTGAATCCACACTTTATACCCAAAATTGAGCTGGCACACTAGACTCCAGTGAGAAGTCAAAAATGAATCAAGCATAACATTAACCGCTAAAACTTTTTTTTTCTTTTCAGTAAATTGTTGTAATTTGGCATATCAATCAAAAAATAATTATGTGCTTTACTGTTTTTTGTAAGCTTTTTGTAAAACAGTAAATTAGAAAGTTCATGGATAAAAATAATACTAATCTTTTAGCATTAAAGATATCATTAACTTTTACAGAATCATAAAAAAGGATTTGGGTAATTACCTTCCTGTTAATTTAGGGCAGCTGTGGCATAAACCTTACGTTTGGTGGTAGTTTAATGAATTTGTTAAGCACAAGAACACAATTCAAAAATGAGCAAACAGAAGCAGCAGATACATTGTTATGATAAAAGAGAGTGGAAATTGAATTTGTTCATTTAACCCTAATTCAGTCTATTGATTTTCATAAGCAATCATGTGATTTTTTTTATTTATTTATTTTTTTAAACATTTAATTTGTTATGGTTTTATCATTTTCATTCTTGGGCTTGGGTTTCCCTTTAAATTCAATTAATCTTTAATTAATCTTCATCCTTGTCTGTTAATGTTTGATGCAGCTGAATATTTTGCACCCTGTCTTATGCTTAAAGGGTGGCACACAGTCAGAACAAAGACATCTGGTTCTTGTCCGTAGGCTCTTCAGGTTCCACTGACAGACTCATGCACCAAAGAAACTATTGGTCTCTACAACTGATGGTGGAAGCCATTGAGCTGCATCAGCAGCCTTTTATTGCAACAGGCTGAGACAGAAGCATTAGTTTTTAGCATGCCCATCGATCTGTCGGTCAGCGTTACTCTCCTTAGCATTATGTTTCAAAAACATTTGGAGGGAATTTCTTTAATTTTGGCACAATTGTTCACATGGACTAAGATGTGAAATGATTTTAAATTGCGAGGTCAAAGGTTAAGTTAATTTCTCAATTAATATGCTAATTATGCCAAATTACACACAGTGTCTAATAGGATAAGATGATGTTGTCATGGAATTTCACATTCAAAAGATCAAAGGTTAACTTCATTGTGCCACTGTCATTTTCTGGAATATTTTCTTGGGTAGATTTCAAACTTCCATTAGAGCTGAGGTATAAGTCTCTGAGCTTTCTTTTGAGTGTGTTGGTTCTTACGTTATTATGTTAATTATAGTTTATGTTCTCTGGTGTGTGCGTGATGAAAGGATTTGAAAACGTTTGCTTATCTGATAGAGATATCACAGAATTTAGGAACGGATGACAGTTCAAAGGAATGTAAAAAGGAGAAAGGAAGTGGCATAAATGCTGAGTAGGAAAAAGGTCTGTGGCAGTTGAGGAAGAAAAGCACAGTGAGGGATTCCAGTAAGTAGAAGAGCTTGGTGTTGATGCAGTTTGTGTCCTCATGTACTCCGGTCAGTTCCGTGTTACCCTCTGGTGGTTACTGCCTTTAGAGGTTGTTCATTGAAAACATGACCTGTCAGGGGCAAAGTCAGACAGTGTGTCCGTGCTTCCACCCCCAGTTCTTTTCTGCTCGACTGGCTGCTGTTGTGATTGCACAACATTTCTCAGCAAGCAGATTTCTGTCAACATTTATAAAGGTTAAAGCTCTTTGTATTGCCCCACTAGCCCTGGTACCACCTCCTTCTTTTCATCCTCCTCATTTTAACTTATGCCGCTCTCTCTTTCACTCTGTACATAAGTACTCTTGTATTATATTCTCAGAAATAGAATGAAAGAAAACAATATATGGTGGCATTCATCCATTCCTCTTAGCAAAATTGCAGCCAGTGCTCAACTTCCTTCCTATTTGACACACATATATCAGCACATTTATATACGTCATTGTCTTTTTTGAGACGGAAGAAAATAAAATCAGTCTGGCTTGTTTGAGTTCACATTGATAAGATCAGACTAGAGTAGATGAGGTGTGTAACTTCATGTTATAGATTTCTACAAGCCTCATCTCTAGATTTCATGGAACATTTTGGCCATGCTGAAACTATGAAAGCAAAGTTTATATATAATTTTCCTTTTTTATGTTTTATGGACCAAATAATACCAAAGTAACTCAACTTTCCTTATGCCTACATGCTAACAGATTGTGAGAGGGTGAGATTAGTGATGATGTGAGGATGGAGGTGCTGCAACTACCAAATGAACATCAGTCTTAAGTGACCTTAAAATGTGACAGACTGCACCTTAAAATGTGTCCCACATTGCAAGGTGTGGTATTTGTACATCTTGAAGGATGTCTATACTAGAGATGGCACGATACCACTTTTTTATGTCCGATACCGATATCATAAATTTGGATATCAGCTGATACCGATAGGAATCCGATATAGTGTGTTTTTTAATCAATAAAACTGTTTTTTTAATATCTTGCTGCTTTTTGTATAAGTTCATACTCAAGTTAAAAAAAAAAAA
>NW_005187514.1:317070-319253 GCF_000239375.1 Pundamilia nyererei | reverse complement strand
GGACTCGCGATAGAAAAGCCGATCAGCTGATCACTGATCAGTTTCATGATTGAAGTAGCAGCAGGAGACGGAGGGGGAGAGAAGAGGCAGTCGCTCCATATATCGGTTGTTCAGCTTAACGCAGGAATGCTTTATAAACATTTAGAGATGAACTTACACACTTGCTTTGCTTCTCTCTGGGATCACTTCCTCGGAGATGAAATGCCGGATTGGTAGCGAGGCTACAAATACACACAGCCGCTCTATCACGTGAGCACACTGCTCCGACGTGCTACGGTTATGAGGAGAGTTACGCCGTGTCGCAAGTTTTGTGAGGTGCTTTTTTGATATTTAATGGATGGGATTACATTTTTTTTATTTCTCTCCGATATCCGATCCAGTAATTTACGTCAGTATCGGACCGAGACCGATACGTAATATCGGATCAGTCCATCTCTAGTCTATACCTGTGTTTCTTCTCACTAAACTCGTCTATAGACCTCCATGGTTCTTGTCTCTTCGAGGTGCGTATAGGGAAGTGGAACATCCTACATTAGAGGCAGATTGCATGAGTTAGTATATTAAAGGGCATCCATTATCGTGCACATGTGATCTTGGTGTGACTTTCAGATAAAGGAAACCTCTTGAATCAAATGCATTAATTTTGTCCATGTTGTGTGGTCAAGTTTGAGCAATATAACATTTGCGTACTCTGGGAATTATCTAGTATTCTGTGCCTGTCAACTGATGTTGGTGTCCTTCCTTAGCTACAAGTTAGAAGATGCTTGTGAAGGCTTCAGCATGGTACTGCATTAGGCAGAGCCTAGTTGTTAGCTGTGTTGGGAGCAGTTTAAAAAAATATTTGAAACATCCAGGAATGTAGACCTAATTTATATTTGTGCTGTTGTTGGTTCTTTTGCTTTTCCCATGTATCTGGGATAAAAACTTTTAGCATTGCACATGGTTGATGTATCACCATCCACCTGCCCTAACACATACCGTGTGCCGTAGAGAGAACTACATAGATGCAACAGTTCTATCTCTTATCTTCGGGAATATTGGTGAAGGGAGAGAAGATACACAACAGGGATTTTATTTATTTTACTTCCAGCAATAGAACTTTTTTATTTGCATCAGCACTAGTTTTCTCCTCTGCTCTCTGTTTTAGTCTAAGTGTGTGAGTTTATGTGCATCTATTTATGCACCTGTTTTACTCCACCACACACAGAGCAGAGAAGATCAACCAGACCAGTTATGCTATCATGCCTGGTAGTCTTCCAGACCAGTTTCTTCTTCCTGGTGTAATTTTCAGCATAATCAAACTTGCTTTTTCACAAGTTAATAGAGTCCTTGTGGTACAATTTCACCAGCAATAGTTGTAAAAGTAGGTCAATAGTCTTCTCTGCTGCCATTGTTCTCCATAATAATAACAATGGTTAAAAACAGCAAACACCAATTGTATATGTAGTTCCTCATGTTTAGAGACTCAAAGATATTTCAAAAAATGTATATAATTACAAATATAAGGATTGTTTTTAATATAGTACTTGTATAAAAATCTTTCACAGCTGACGACTTCCTGAAGTCTAGAACTTGTCAACTTCAACAAATTCTAGTCCTTTACTGCCGCCTCTTTCTGTTGCTGCTTGTTTGTGGGTCTCTCTATCCTCTTTTAGGTTCGGGTCATATTGCATTTACCCTGTGAACAGTGTTGGGAAGGTTACTTTTAAAATGTATTCCATTACAGATTACAGAATACATGCCCCAAAATGTATTCTGTAACGTATTCCGTTACGTTACTCAGTGAGTGTAACGTATTCTGAATACTTTGGATTACCTAATATATTATCATGCTGCTTACAACTACGTGAATGTACTATTTCTGTGATTTATTACTGTTACTGAAGGTCCGCGTCTCCGAACCGTAGTAAAGGAACCTCTGACAAATACGGCGGGTTCTATGTCGGGCTCGTAGCCGAAAAATAGCTTTACTTTGTTGTCTGGGTCAACTTTGCTTGCGAGAGGCAAAGAGAGGCGTTGAAAGGCTGCTCCAACGGAACTTATTGTTTCGGAGATAAACACGAACACAGCGAAAGTCGAGTCTTAATAGCGTACTTACACCTGGGCTCGTCAGGCACTCTTCTTGGCTGCAGTGGTTATTATTATATTTACATGCTTCCAGCTCCCGTTTCTGCTCGATGACA
>NW_005187514.1:297932-316673 GCF_000239375.1 Pundamilia nyererei | reverse complement strand
CGTAACGGCGGTACATGTATTCCGTTACTCCCCAACACTGCCTGTGAAGCACCAGGGCTATGGGTTATGGAGCATTTGGCTGAATGTGAGCAGAGAATATAGCCCTGTGCACTTCAGAATTCATCCCGCTACTTCTGTCAGCATTCACCTCACCAACTAATGCTTCCACTGGCAGCCATACATGCTCATGCCATAACATTGCCTCCACTATAATTGACAGATAATGTTTGACAGCTTCAGATCATGAGCTGTTCCTAACCCTCTGAATACTTTTCTCTTCCTACCAGAATGGTGTGAGATAATCTAAATTTAATCTCTTCAAAGATTTATTTGTTTTTTCAGAACTGTGCAGACTCTCTTCGATATTTACTGGTAAAGTCTAATCTGGCCTTCCTGCTTGTGATTGTGCAACTTGTCATATATCTTCTCTATTCATATTTATGGAAGCATTGCTTGAGAGAAAATGCATTAGAGTTTGCATTAGAAAAAATGATGCACCTACATCCTCAAGAGTGTTTATCTAAGGAGAGAACTGGCCATGAAACTGATTGTCACTCCAATGTCTGGAGGACTATTCCTAAATAGTTCATAAAATATTTTTTAAACCCTGTGAAGTAAATTCTGCAGTTTACTCAGAATTTGCAAAATTATATATTATATCACTGTCCAAATACTTACAGACCTGAATGTAAGCTGCAACCATTGGTTGGGTAAATTAAATACCGCATCCAACCAGTAAAAAGGTGGACTTTCTTTCTTTTCTTTTCTTTTTTTTTTTTTTAGCCCAGAAGATTTTATAATCCTGTTTGTGGACTGTAAGAAAATTTGACGATCACAAGAGGCGATAGAAGATATGGACATAAGTAATGCATAGTATCTTTAATAAAGCCGATAATGCTCATCTGTACTTTATTGTCCATTGATTTCTTTTCATGCATGATTCTGCTCCAAATTGTTTTTAAAATAAGAGCAGAAACTAAAACCTTTAAAACCAAATACACTCCGCGCACAGACACATGCTGACCTAGCACATGTATTCACACAAACACAGCATCCTCCTTGGCTCAACATGTCCAGGAGGGATAGCAATTCAAGTGTTGTCCTAAATAGTGATGTTATGATTTAAAGCTAAGTGTGGTAGGAAATCGATTGCCTCAAGCTGTGTCTCTGCTGCTGGAATCATTTTTGTACCCCATGTTGCCACTTCTTCACTCTTTACTACTTTGCTTCATTTAACAGTTAGTTGACTTACAGGAGTTTATTGCAATGATTTTGTGTGAGTAATTCTTATCACCTCTGTTCCCACTGTTGCTTTACATGCTGCCATGACAAAGGTCTCCACACTAGCTTTGAGTATTTTTCTCATCTTATCAGTTAAATCCTTCTTTAAAAATGAGGAAGTGAAAAAACAATAATTGCCCATTCATTTACCAATGAAACACAATGACTCCTGAATTATTCAATCATTTAATGGGAGCATAAAATCATTACCTTTGGCATTACCTAATGACAGCAATACCAGTGATGGCAATTATTTTTCAGCAACCAAATTGAAATTCTTTTATAGTCCTCCTGTGAGCTTTTGTCTGAAAACATCTCAAAAGCTACTCCTTGTAATTGCTGCAGTATATTGACAGGATGCTGGATAAGCTGTTGTTTATTTGTTGGAAGGTCAGGTGCTAATTTCTCCTCCTTTTCTCTTGTATTTGTCTAAAACGTTAAGCTGACCGAGAGAGTGTGCCTTAGTGTTGTTGCATGACATTCGGCCCACGTCTCGCCAGACAGCACATGGGGAAGACTACCGGCTTCTTAATGACTAACTTGCATCAATCTGGTTAATGATGGTGCTGGCTTTGAAGACTGTGAAGAAAGGTGACTCAACATTTTTATAACAAAAGGCTGCTTTGCAAATGGAGGCACGGTTGGTTATTCATTAGTATAGTGTGGCTATTATAAATGAAATCAGCTCCTAGTTCATTTTAAAATGTGCTTACCCAAGCCATTATGTGGCAAGCTTTTTTGCATTGTAAAGCAAACAGGGAGTTTCACATTGACATAGCACAGCACCTATCATACGAGTACATTAGTGCTGCATCTTATATTATACCCTTTGGCACATTTTGACAATTTTTTAATTTGCCCTAATCACTAGCGACATGTGTCACAATTAGAGATACATGTCAGTGTCTGTGTTATCCATAGACCCCTGTTCCTTGTGACATACCATCTGTCTTGCTAATACTGGAGTGAGATATCTTCCTCCTGCCCTGTTACTGTGTGTATAGTTCTAATGAGCTGAGAGTCCTGACAGGCTTAGCCTGAATGTGAATATGACTTAGTCTGTCAGGCCCTGCTTAGGGAAGTAACAGGGCCAGCCTCGAAGAGTGTGCGTGTCTATATAAAGTATTTTTGCATTGTTTGCATAAATAGTGGCATAGGATAATGGCATTTTGCCCTGCATCAGTTTTTAATAGCTATCATATAAACGGTACAGTACGAACCCCTACTTAAGCTGTCATCTTAGACATGTGTTGAGAAGTTGCAGTCTGCTAACTGACGATAATGTCACATTCAATTTGAAAAGACAAATTTGACACATTTTATAAAATAGCTTGTAGTACACACAAAAGAATGCACAAGTATATGAAGTTAGCCTAAAAGCTTAAGAATAGAATAGCAAGAACAGTAATATGTTTTTGTTAGGTTGTTTAATTAAAAAAAGTTTACTCATTAATATACATTGATTAGTGTGTAATTATATCTTCCAACAAACCAATGCCTTCTCATAAACGAATAAATTAATCTATTAAAAATACACAGGAGTGGGCGCCAGATTGTGGAAGCCACCATGTTGCCTCACCATCTTAAAAACATGTAGATGGGCTACATATGGCCACATATGTGGTAGACCTTATAAATAGCTCTTTTTAACTGTACCATTTAGCATTTGTACATCTCTTTCTCTCTATTTATGTCTTTCTTCTCTTCTTAATTTGCCTCCTCCACCATTCTTTTCTCTCCGACCTCATTTCCACCTGTTCCTCCCAAACTCAAACCTCATGTCCAGAAACGAAGTCAGGTCTTTAACACAAACATAAATATGCTGATTTATTCCTGATTGTCATACTTTTGGTCAGCAGATTAGACATTCGACGTTTCCATCTCCAGATATCTGACAATGAACCTGCTAAGTAAAATTACTACCTGGTTAGAAGCTATTATTATGTAGGCTTGAGGGTCCTTAAAATCACACTTCACCTCTAGTAACCAGTTTGAATACATCCAAATATAGAATGAGAGTTTATGCACAAAGTGTCCAAGTCCAACTATGTTAGATCCACTTTCAATAACAACAAAAAAGTTCAGGATATCCTCAACAACTCACCTGAGTATCGCTCTTATAGGATATAAGTGATTTTTATTGACTCATAGACTTCTATCAGACTACTTTGACAAAGTTTAACATGTGTTTTAGACATGGACACATATTTGTCTGACAGATGAACAGGAGGGGTAAGAAAACAGAATTCACTTGACTACAATCTATTGATACCTAGTGGTGAGATCTTACACATTGTACCTTTAATGTTGAAACTGAACTATCTTACTCTAATACAGTTTTTACTAAAACTTGGCACTTAAGATTTGTACTCCTGTATACACTTTCAGTAGCCAGCTGTTAATGGAGCTAAATGAAGCTAGATGGAGAAATATTACATATTGACTTAAAATGGTTAAAGAAAATGTAGCTTTTGTAGTTCCTATGCTTAGATACAAATCTTCATTTGCAGTGTACTTTTTCACTAATTGTATTTGAATATATGCAAGAAGGTAATCCAAGGTTTGAGATAAGATTACACCTTGAACTGATGCCCGCTTACTTGCTTTGAAAGCTTTGAACAATTGACTGTGCTAGATGCACATCACAGTAATCCGACATCATCCAGACTTGTGCTTGCTGGAAGGTTAAAGACTGGCTAATGTCCACTCTCATTAGCTTTGTGGCATGCACCTGTTATGAGCAGTGTCTGGAAACTTGGCTACAGTGCATGTGTGAAAAGGGTTTTGGCTTATAAAAGAAGGAAAGCTATTAATGGGTCTTCTTTTGGCTACTTTTCGGTAGACAGAACATTAGTCAAATTTTCTTTAAATATTCACATTTACTGTATTTTTCCCTTCGGCATGTAAGTTTGATGGGATTTAACATGGTTATTTTCGGTTCTGTTTTGCAGGGATAATGCCTTTGGCTGTTACTGTATTTCATTACAATCAGATATTGACATCTCCAAGGGCCTCATTTATGAGTGCACTGTGTGCGCAAATTGTGTTGGCTTGTTTCGAAGCCTGGAGTCTGTTTATCAATTTTTATGTGTCTATTCACAAATTCTCAAAGTGCACATTCACAAATTCCTAAATGTAGACAAGTGTGCATAAGTACAATGTAAAATCATCACAGCAACCACTATTTTGAACGTTATAGCAAAATTCATATTTTAATCAATAACACAGTAATCTGTTAAAAATGATGCACCAATTAAAATAAAACTGCTTACTGCTTTGTAGTAGTCCAGCTTCAGATAGCTGAGGACCGCTCTCTGAGGCCTTTCCTAGATGTGTCACCAATAATTGCAGCTATTTTGTCATCTGTTGAATGGATGACACTAAAGTGGTACTCTGGCCCTCTGCCTGTGGCACTGATGTATTTTTCTGGAGGTTGTCTCTTCTGGGTCCTTTTTGATAAATGAGGACCCCACATCCTTGACTGTGACCCAGTGACCGGACGCCATAAGGCTCAAACCTGTCTATCACAGAAGTGCTCATTCTGCCTGTTTTGTGTTTGTCTCATCACCCTCTCTCATCTCTCTCCCTCTAAATGTCCCATCTTTTTCCCTTACCCCCCTTATTCCTCTCGCTCATTTCTATCCTCTTTCTCTCATTTTTTTGCCAGGCTGTGTTTGATGTCGATAAGACAAAAGGTCTGACCCTGGTAGAAATATGGGAGGGACTTACTCCCGAAGATATCAAGGGATGCACTGGCACAGATTTTGAGGTGAGTAATGTAACAGTTAGGCTACTAGCACTATGAAGTGTTTTTGGACTTGGGTTTATTAAACATGAAACTTCTACTTGTCCTCTGTCTAATTTTTTCTAGGTGTCTCCCAACCTGATGCCTATGCAGCAAATTTAGAGGAGCTTCCACTGGCCTCAGAGATGTGTTTTTGGTTTGTCACTTCATTTCTCTGTGATAAACATCAGGTTATTTAACAGCCTGAAATGGGTCAAATAAGCTTTTAAAAAACATACCTGGTTCAGCCAAGGTTTTCTTGGCAATCAGCATGCAGGTGTCAAATATTTACCTCTGTATTATTAACTAAATTTGATTAACAGAAGTCCATTTACACTGTTATTTTCGTGCTCTTAGAAGAATTGAAGAAAATTGCATTGTTACCTATTACACATTTAAGTTAATAATTTTATTTTTTTTTACTTACGCGAGTCTTTTACGCAATCATCAGTTTGAAAATTGCTTTAAAAATATTGATATTATTTTGTTTTTTCCAACTTTACTATTATTTTTAAAAGAAATGATGCAAAAACTCTTTTGAATCAGATTTTCTGGGAAATAAATAAGAAAGGTCAAATATTTGAACCGTGAGACAATTTCCAGTGTTTTGGCTCTCGACACTATAACAGTAGATGTTAAAAGTAGCAATCGGTGTGCAGTTAAGTGGAAACAAGCAGTAATTCAAGAATCACAATATATAATATGAAACATTGCAACTTTTTATATCAGCTCCAGACCTCTCCCGCCTGCTTCATTGGTGAAGGAACAACAGTGGAATATGCGACACCATTTATTATTTGGTTGAACGACTACATATTATCCAACTGTAACTTGAATATGATTGATAAGCTGAAAGGCATGCCTGTGTCTCACTGAAATGTAATGAATGAAAACCAATGTCCTATAGGTCAAGTGAGTATTCATTTATCGTAGAACAAATATGTATGGAGTTGTTTTAAATTGTGCTGTGACATGAAACGGAAAAAAAAGTTTGTAGATGAGGCTTCCAGTGTTGAATATGTTTTGTCTTTTTTTTAATAATGAAGACGATGAGCCATTATTTTACTATCAACCTCTGCCGTAATGTAGACTTGTCTATTTTTCTCAACTTCAGGTGTTTTGAAGCAGGTGGGCTTGTCAGATATTTCAACCAGAAAACATGAAGCCTTAATAATTTTTACAGAGACATTTGCTGTTCAGATGCAATTGTGTGTAAAATAAAATACAAGCTGGCGTGCAGAGTGAAGCAAACTACGTTTTTCTTTCTTTTTGAATAAGAATCTTGAAACCAGCAGATGTGTTTTCAAGTGATTTAGCTCATCGAGAGTTTTTGACGCACTACAGGTTAAAGCTTTGTGTGTATGGATGGTGGGCTTAATGTTTACATTCTCGATTTGATTTTTCCACTCGGGCAGAGAGGTGCTGGCATAACCAGAGGCCCGTTACATAACCTGCGAATTCAGCCAGTAGGCTTTTGGGTTCAAGGAGATCAACTGGGTTGGATCATCAAGCAGAAAAATGGAAGAAAGTGACAGGGGCTCCAGCCACCGGCTGTTGATGTTAATCCAGCACACTCCTTCATGAGTCAGACCAAAGCAATACTCCATAAGCCTACATTTTGTAACCTAGTTCTCATACTTGTACTTGAATTCACTGAAGAGGGAATTTGAAGAACGCAGCGGGTTTTAGTAGGAACATGTTTCTGAAAAATACAAATGGATGACCTTGCTTTTGAGTTTTTCAAAAGGGGATATTAAAATGGGTTTTCAAGATTTAGTTAAAGGGACAGAAGTCCTTTTTTTAAGGTTCAGGTTTGTGGCAACCAACGCGAAATATTGTTGAAAGCTGACTCTGACATTAACAGCTGTCATGAATTAGACATTTTATTTTATATGATGGCAATTCAGATCCCTTTTTTTCTTTTTAAATATGTATATTGTTCATTTGAACACTGGGTTTAATAAGGTCAACCAAGGCAAAGCCTATTATTTGAGAGACCTATGTTTATATTGGGAGACATGGTAGTGATTAGTGATTATGCACAGTATTTATGACAATATTGATCTTTTTTCTGTGCTTTTGCTGGCAATGGTTTGATAAACCGTTCTTCTCGTGACACTCCTCCAAACACATAATTGTAGAAAACACAACCAGATGGGAAAACGACAACAACAAAAAAACCTGATTTTGGCAGAGAAGTCAGTCATCTACTTTGCTGTCATTTAGGTAATAAATTCCGTGGAGTGTTTGGACATCATGATACAGACCATGAAAGAAAAGGTTTTGTATATTCTCCATCTTTATACCATTACAACCTATTTTCTGAATGACTCGTGTTAAGCTGGCCAGCCAGCTGATTGTAATCACACTGATTATGCAGAATGGGTCATTTTCATATAGCTTTCAGTGATTCAAGTGCATGACCTTAGCTCAGACATAGGTTAACTAGGAATTAGAATTTAATCTGTGACCATCTTATGTTAAAACCCTACACTAACTGAACCTTTTTGGATAATGCACATATCCAGTCCTCTAAAAAGATGGCTTTAAATGTCCAAAATGTTCTAACCTTAGTAAAAGCATGTCTTGAATTATGGAATCAGCTTGGCAGACCTTTTTACATAGGCTATTCATATCCAACTATGTGGTTCGAAAATATTTAACATGCTGCCCTCATGTGGGGGTGTTCTGGCAACCTTATGGGTTTGTGTAGTCTAGCATTCATGCTCTGTGCATTAATGCTAAAAACATGAGATGATTATATGTTGCCTTTTATTTTGTAAGTGACTAGTACTGAAACATACCCATTGCGGCGTTTAGGCTATGTTACTATTGGGCGACTAACCACCGAATGTTACCATATTTAGATCCATCCAACCGCATTTTCATAAATGTGCAACACGCCTATGTGTGCTGCTGGGGGGGCTGACTTCTCGGTCGCGCAGTTGTGTCTGTGTGTGTGCGTGAGATAGGGATGCTGAGAGAAAGTGAGGCAGGGCGCGAGTGTGTCTGTGTGTAGAGAGAAAGAGAGAGCGCGCGCTCCAGGTTGGCGCAGGCACCGGTCAGGGAGAACGGAGCGTTGTGCAAGGTGGAAGCATGGCTTCGTCTCACGGGAGAAGCGACCTGCGGTTCGCAGACTGGATGGCAAGTTTACCGCAGAGCATGCACACTATCCCGCTCACCAACCTGGCTATTCCCGGTAAGTTTTTTTTTTTTTTTTAAGACCTTGTCCAAGTGTAATCGGATGAGGAGGATGCCCGTGTCTTTTTAACCTCGCGCATTGCGTACAGCTTTTCTAGTAGATTAGAAATGCACAAATTGACAGTTTCAGATTTGTGTTTTACCGCTTCCTAAACTTGAATTGTGCATTTAATACAACCGTCACTTTTGTTGCACCTCGTTGGAACAAAGGGTAAGACCTGTTGCGCAACCAAAGAAGTACTATGTATTTATAATAGTTCAGTTGCTTGTGTTGCGATCACCTGTCTAACGGTTATCATAATGCCCAGCTGTCGTGTTCGTTCTCCGGCCGAGTAAGTATGCACTTAGAAAATAATGATAATAAAGAAAAGGGTCATCTAGAACCACTCTATAGGTTCAGAATAGATGAGCCACGCTGCTCTGTTTGTGCTTTTATGCTGGGGTGGTGGCCACAGGGAGACGGAGTGGGATGGGTGCCGTCTGCACACTCAGATGATCACAGCGCATCCCATTGAAAATGTGCTGTCGGACCTTTATCCAATCAGTGTGCCGGTCTTTTTAACTCCATTCAAATGGGAAATGCTGGTTGTATAGCCCACCACTGATCTGACTGATAGAATGTCTTATTAGCAGCCAGTTAAATCCATATTCACTGCCTAGCGATTATCACACCTCCACACAAAGCGATTCGATTCTTCATTCTTGTGAATTTCTAATCCTTTGTGCTTCATTCCCTTTCCCCCTCCTTTCTGTCTCACTTTCATTCTTCCGCTCTCTGTCTTTTTCTTGCTGAACTCCCAATACCAGAGGTGTTTATTGGTTGCCATGTGCAACATTGCATTTCAAATGCAGATGGATTAGTGGTTGATGTCCAGGGCACGGCATATGACCAAATATGATCACAGCTTTTAAGGATGCCAAGACACATGCAGTCAAATTAGATGTAATGGAATACAAATAAGGACTGGAACAACATAGTATGCATAATCTACGCTTGTAATTTTGCTGAATCATGTGCTGTGTGGAATCACAGTTCATCCATGCCAAGACAGCATGGGAACATGCTCTGTCCCTTTTAATTAGGCATTAATATCTCTCATTGGTTCTGTGGCCTGCAGCTCAGCTGAGGATAGCTCAGTTTATCCTTCATTTGGATACAGATTCTGTAAACATCCACCAAATCTTTGCACTTTCTTGTGTTTGCCTGCACATATTTGCCAAGAAACTCCAGAACACACAGGATTTCTATCCAAGCTCATTATAGCAACAACCATGTGTTCCTATTGGAGTGTACGTCCGAGTTCTTTCAAAAGTGTGCATCTCATATCACATTCTTTTGTCTCATCATTGAACGCAGCATTAAGCCTTTGTTCAAGCAGGAATAAAACTGGGACAGACAAGAAACAAAAAGGATGGGCGATTCATTTCCTCAAACAAGTCTCATAGCTCCACTTAATTGGAAGAATATTATTTCCAGGATGTTACTGGAAAATGCTGCTGTACAAAACTTATTATACAAGCTGCTGCCTGTTTCTTAGTTTATTTTTCTGTGCTCACTTTTTTAAAATAGCAATTCACCTACCGCAGAGCTTGAAATATCCAGGGAAAAGTAGTACTTTACAGTGTAGGATAATGTGATGGCTGCTACTCCGCTGTTGCCAGAAAACTTCACAGTCTAGCTGTTAGCACACATAACCATCTGAATGATTGACAGTTTATTTTAGGGTACTGAGGTGGCAGATTCATTACTGTCGGATTTTTTTTATATATATAATGTTTTAACAGCATTTGCTGTGCTTCAAGTAACTGGTTAATGAGCTAATGCTGCCAAATTATTTGTGCATATAGCACATTAAAGATACTCAAAGTAGCAGGTGTTTGACGGCTACAACAGCTGTATAACAGATGTGTAACAGATTGCATGTGCTTACCTGTTACATTTGAGTGGTTCAACCTGCAAAATCTTGTTATGAAAGCAGTTTATATGCTACAGTACATATGATGCTGACAGTGGTTGTTCACTCATTTTAAATTCCTGCTATTTCTTGTTACTTTGTGTGATTGATGGACAATTCAAAAAATTACATTGAGACTGATCCAGTGACGGTAAACTTAGCAATGTCACCTACCTCTGTCAAGTGAACTTAAATACAGGTTATTTACAGTATTTAAATATGAGAGATATTAACAGATAAAAATCTGTTTTCATTTAGAGACACTTAATGAGATTGCACGGCTAGATCCATATAGTTTTGGACACAGACACAATTTTTGTTCTTTCCATCTGCACTGTAAAGTGTCATCCAATGAATTTTGCTGTGCAACATATTCCCATGCATAAGGAGCCTCCAACATATTTAATAAACGATGTTGTATACTATGAATCTTGGACAAAATATCAGGTGTATGTTCTCAGAGCAGGCAGAGTAAGAAATGAGGGTTGGAAAAAAACAGCATTTTTTATCCTGAGAGATGGTTGCAAAGGAAAGTATTCCTTAACCTTTTGCTCTTCCAGGTAAGGGGCAAAACACTGCAAAGTCTGATCCTGAATGCCAACAACATGGTCGAGACAATCTGAAATAGAGGAATGATCAATTTTGTCAAACTTAGCAGGCCCAGCTGAATTGAAATTGCATGATTTACCGAGTTCAAAAACACATGTGAATCATTTGACACTTAAAGGAGAGCTGACTCAGTGTGGTTGTGAAACCTGGAGAAGATTTGTCCAGAAAAAAGAAATGAGCTGTGCACAGAGCTTTTTCTTTCATTCTAGAATTACAGTATATAACAATAGTACTGAGGAAGGGTGTTATCTGAGGGAGTCAGATTTAGATGTTTTTAACTGGATGACACTGGGACAGCTCTTGTCCAGTTTATTTGGAATAACTGCACATTTCTAATTTGTTTGTTTGTTTTATGCTATGACTCATGACTGAGCACAGTTGCGTTGTGGCTGTTTGATTAATTATGTGAGAATAATACATGCTCTCATTTTCTTAATCCTGCTAATCCACTACAGACTACGTTGTTTGAGACCTAAGAACATGGTTGCACTTAGGCATGACTCAGCTTTCTGCATTGTCCCTACATGCCACTTTGGCCTCCGGCTGTGCCGACATATCGCATCTATAAAAGTCAAATGGCTTGTGCCTATACTAATTGGAACTAGGTTGAAGGGCTGTGCAGGAGAGGAAAGAAAGACGTAGTAGAATATTAAATATTTGGGTCATTGAAGGGAGAGATAGTGAGGGAGAGGGAGCAGCTACCTTTCTTGTTTTACGCAGGCTGATTAGTGTTTGACTCTTTTCCTGTGGCTACTGTTAAATTTGCCAGGTGAGGGCTGCAGACTGGCTGGCTGAGCATTCCTCTCACCAAGACGGTCAGCAGAAAGGTGTGCCACCAGAGATACTGTGAATTTCTTTCTCTGTCACCATGAAACGAGCTTAAGAGGGGGAAGGGAAGATCTGTCACGGTTTTACTACCATAGTAATTAAAATGGATTTTCAGTACTTTGTGTGGTGGTAGGTGTATAATTTGAACTATGTGCTCACTGGCATGTACAATATCTGTGTCGTGCAGGTGTGCATGACAACTAAATGAATCGGCACTATAGTAGCAACACAGTATTAGTCACTTATTATGAAATGCTTTTTATGGGTTTATTTAAGCACCTAAAATATTCAAATGTATTGTCTTAATAAATTGAACTGGTGAGTGAAACCATATCGTTCTGGATTGTTAAAGTTACATTAATTAATATTCAGCGATTATGAATCAGAAGAACTGCAAAATAGACTGCTAGCATGCAATTTATATACATTATACATTTATTATTTATATTATTTTTGCCTTAAACAAAGACTTTAAAACACCCTTAAGAACTAGCAGCTGAAACCTGTTTACATAGACTTTCTCAGTTACTTTAGAAAGCGATGCAATCTCAACTTTTAGTTTTTTTTACTGTTTATTTCTTATTTCAGAGTACAATGATTAGATGGTGCATCATTCTATTGTGATAATTTGGTCAACACACTTTTTAAGTACTTTATTTACTTCACGCCCATGGCCGGTTTCAAATCAC
The DNA here is from genome assembly GCF_000239375.1 of Pundamilia nyererei. Classification (NCBI taxonomy): domain Eukaryota; kingdom Metazoa; phylum Chordata; class Actinopteri; order Cichliformes; family Cichlidae; genus Pundamilia; species Pundamilia nyererei. The sequence continues at coordinate 304,326 of NW_005187514.1, read as the reverse complement.
CAATTAACCTAACGTCTTTGGACTGTGGGAGGCAGCCTGGAGAAAACCCACTCAAACACAGGGAGGACATGCAATCTTGTCCTCCCTGTGTCCTCCCTTGCTGTGAGGCAAAAGTACTAAGCACTATAACACCGTGCTGTCCCATTCCATTCCATGCAGATAATATTGATTATTTTAATACCGGGGAAGAAGGCTGATTTACACTTCTCTATACTACATTTTCAGGCTCAGGGGAGCCATTCTTCACCTCCTGAGTAACAGCTCAAGGCTTTAGGTAAGCAATGAATAGCATGAATTACCAAGGGGGATGGGTGAAGGCAGTGGTATTAGGTTAAGATAGTCTTGCAAGAAATAACAACCAATCCACTGTAGAAGAGGCATCTTGAGTTTCAGTGGTTCCCTCTGGATAGAGAAAAAGGCTTGCCCTGGACTTTTAGCGGTAAAAGGCCATTAGTCCCCTGATTAGATCACTTTGACGCCACTTAAACCCCTACAGAGCAAGATGGATGAATGGTATTAGATGCCAAGATAAACACTGGTAGTGCGGATGTTTGAAGAGGGGGAGTCAGTCAACTCAAAGCCACTGAAAAACAGGATATAATGTGCAATACAAAAGCAAAAGGGGGGTCTTTGTTAGAGAGAGAAAGAGAGAGAATGCCCATCTTAGAGCTATTTCCTGCTATGGCTCTTTATCTGTGAATCAAGACCCTCCTTAATCTGAGTGAAATTTTGTTTTGCCAAAGATATTGTGTGCATCTTGCTTGTTTGGAGCTCATGAGGATTTTACAGTTAGCAGTTTTGCAAAGAATTCCCTCGTTTGCAGTATTGTATTATGCTGATGCATGATACTCATAATTAGCCACTCATCAGCCAACATCATATATTTGTGGAGTTTTCACTTTTATAAGTTGCTTAAAGAAAATTAAAAAAAATATTGTAGAATCCAAAAGAAATGGTTCAGTGTGGAATTCTCCACTGGCTCGTTTTCCCACCATTTGCAGTTAATTGCATTTCCAGCAGAGACACTTATCTTAATAGTCACATAGTCTCAAAGTCAAATAATTCAGCCTCATCAGAAATACAGTGTGCACACTAATGCTCAAACAAGATGGAGAAAATAAAGTGTTAAGACAGGAGAAAAGGAACTGGAGAGTTTGAAAAATAGATGCAAAGAGTAACACTTGCAGAATTACTGTAAAAAAAAAAAAAGAAGTGTAAATGACAAAATTATGTAGAGTCAGAAGCCTATATCTATTTTGTAGTAACATTTAGCTCATCTCCATCCTGTCAGCTTTCGTTCTCTTCTCATTTTTTTTCTTCTCTTCTCCTCTTTCCTCTACTCAGCATCCTAAAATAGATCTAAAAAGAGTCCGTGGAGAGTGGTAATGTTTTGTAATGAAAAAGGGCACAAACCACCAGTGGTTCTCTCTGAATGCTCTGCTCTCATTCAGTCAGAATGATTCAGTTAACAAAGGTCAATTCTCTAAGGTAACAGTAGCAGCACCCAGCACCACTGTCATCAACATTGTCATCATCATCACTCTGTTTCACCTTGTTTAAGTCTTTTTTGTTGTCTCTGTGGCACTCTTGTTCATCTTCTCTCTTTGCAGTTTGAGACTCTTCTTCTTGTGTGCGGCTGATATTTACATGTCAGAGAAAAGAGTTCCCTAAGTTTGCTTTCCAATGAAAGTGCTACACAAGTGACATCTACTTGTATTATTCTGGGATATGGTTTTTTTCAGGGTGCTTTAGTTTTTTCTGTGTACACATCTTCAATTTTATCAAAGTTAAAGTGATCAAACAGCTTGACAGTAGTTTGTTTGGATATTGTTTGCGGTAGGTAATTCATATCAAACACTGGACTCTATTCCCCATTAATGCCTTTCCCAGTAATTGCATATTTTAAATACAGAGAGGAATGTTCATTCTCATGGCAGTAGGATGAAGATTTTGCGCATTTGTATATTATTGTAATTTACTGTCTGCATTTGGTGACAAAGATTATCCGGTCAGTGGTGAATGTGCCTGATCCCATCTGCCGGTGGATCACTGACTTCCTGACGGACAGGAAGCAGCATGTGAGGCTGGGAAAGAATGTCTCGGACTCCCGGACCATCAGCACCGGCTCCTCTCAGGGCTGTGTTCTTTCTCCTCTGCTCTTCTCCCTGTACACCAACTGCTGCACCTCCACCCACCAGTCTGTCAAGCTAATCAAGTTTGTAGATGACACCACCGTTATTGGGCTCATCTCTGACGAGGATGAGTCTGCCTACAGGAGGGAGGTTGAACGTCTGGTGTCCTGGTGCAGCCACAACAACCTGGTGCTGAATGCCCAGAAGACAGTGGAGATTATTGTGGACTTCAGGAAGCACACAGCCCCACTCCCCCCCATCATCCTGACTGACACCCCCATCACCTCTGTGGACTCATTCCGCTTCCTGGGTACCACCATCACCCAGGACCTGAAGTGGGAGCCCACCATCACCTCCGTCATCAAGAAAGCCCAGCAGAGGATGTACTTCCTGAGGCAGCTGAAGAAATTCAACCTGCCAACACGGACGATGATGCAGTTCTACACTGCAATCATCGAGTCCACCCTCACCTCCTCCATCACCGTGTGGTACGCTGGAGCCACTATCAGGGACAAACAGAGACTGCAGCGTGTTGTGCGCTCCGCTGAGAAGGTGATTGGCTGCAGACTCCCATCTTTGCAGGACCTGTACACCTCCAGGACATTGCGGCGTGCAGCTCGGATCTCAGCTGACCCTTCTCACCCTGGACACAGTCTGTTTGACCTGCTCCCCTCAGGCAGGAGGCTCCGGTCCATTCGCACCAGAACCTCTCGCCATAAGAACAGTTTCTTCCCCTCTGCTGTTGGACACATGAACAATAACCATATGACTGTTCCCACCACTAACACATGACCCTACGCTGTGTCACTGTATCATTCCATGTTTGGCACTGATCACCACCTGCACTCATGTATATATCTTTCTACGTAGCACTCTTAATTCTTATTCTCATGTATATATCTCATGTATAGCTCATGCACATATCTTTCTACGTAGCACTTTTAATTCTTATCCCTACTTTTATTTTTTTCATGTCTATTTAAGTGCTATTTATGACACTATTTAAGTGCTATTTATGACACTATGTTTGCACTGAAGCACCGCAGCAATTTCCTAGTGTTGTAAACCTGCTCAACATTTGGCAATAAACCCCTTTCTGATTCTGATTCTGATTCTGGTCTTTTTATTGATTTACCTGCTGCTTTTTTCATTCATCATGACATTCGATAGAAGTATCACAGTCACCGCACATTTGCACTCTGGTAAAAGCTAAGAAACAGCTGTACTTCTTAAGCAAACTTAAGTGGGCTGAATTCCTGTGTCAAGTTCTTGATAACATTTACAGAGGATCAGTGTAAAGCCTGGTAACTGGAAAAATCAGGAACTGGCACGAAATGTGCACATCCCAAGACCTGGAAACTCTGCAGGTGATTAATACTGCTTCGAATGTCACCAGTACCAATCTATGGAACATAAATGATAAACTATATAAGACAATCCACCCCAGTCACAACCTGTTATGTTGTATTTGCTTCTAAAGCTAAAATGAGAAGTATAAGAAGTTTAAAATCTTACACTTTGAAAGCAGAAGTTTTTTTGTCTCTGTAGACAAGTTTGAAATGACTCCGTTCTGAGCTGCTGTTGTTTGTTTTTGTGAGAATGAAAACTAATTGTGTGGATTGTATGTTTCAAAAACTGAAATGCTTCCACACATTTCCAAATGAATGTTTTTCCCTTGAGAAATGGCAGACCATCAAGGTGGAGCATAAACAATAATTAATCACATTCAGGGCTCAGGCATCATAATAGTATTGGAGTGAAGTTCTCACATTTCTGCAAATTCTCACAGATGTTCTGCACATTTGGCAAAAGATTTGGCCCTCCAGGGTTGATACTGTCTCAGCTTTTCCTGTGAGATTGTTTCTCTCTGCAACATGGCATCAACCATGGGCTTTTTGTCATACATATTTATAGAAGTATTTGTTAGCAATGCAAAACAAACCTCATTGGTTTCCCTCAGGTGCTAGGCTTTCATTAAAAACTAATAAAATATAGTTTGTTGCTAGATCCTTGGGGACTGTTAGATTTAATTTATATCTTATAACTGTTCTTCTTTCCCCAAACAGAACAACGCGTATCTCAAGGAGAGTGGCCCATGCAGCTTGATGGGTGTGTAGCTATTAGAAGTGTGTGTTGCAAAACTGAAACAATTATTCAGGTTATTGGTTAAAGGGCAGCAGCCACTTCAAGTGTAAATTAATTGTTTCAGTGATTTTTTTTTCTTTTTAATTAAAGAAGGCCAAACTTACCTTTTCAAACATCTCATATGTGAAGATTTGCTTACTTATTTTTACTTGTATACATTGTGAAGAGGTATTTGCCCCCTTTCCTAAATGTCTTCTTCTTTTGTTATTCATATTTATCAAACAGATGTTAATTAGACAAAATTAAGTTGTAATAGTTGTAAACTTTCCCAAGACTGGCCAGCCTAAATTACTCCAAGAGGTCATCAACAACTCATCCAGTGGTCACAAAGAACCCAGAACAGCATGTAAAGACTCAGTTATGGTCAGTGTTTATGCTCTTTGTCAGAAAAATCCAGAAGGAGAATGTGCAGCTTGGTTGTGGAGCAGGACAATTTATTATCGTTTTGTTTATTTGTATTGTTGCCCTTGCTGCTTAACTAATTTCTCCTTGCGGGACCATAAAGTATTGCATTGAATTGAACTGATCTGAAACACACCAGCAAGTCCACCTCTCAAAGGCTCAAAAACCAACTTTGGCCTAGTCAAAATCTGGATTTAAATCTAACTGATATGTTTGGCATGACCCTGGTTTCATGTTCAGAAACCAACCATACAGCCATGTGAAAGAGTCATTGTCTATTATCACAAGTGGCTGATCAAATTTCTTGCTACCAAGGGTGGCATCGCCAGTTATTACGTTTAGGGAGCAATTACTTTTTTCACATGGGGCCATGTAGGTAGGGGTTGCTTCTACCCCGTGATAGATGAAATCATTATTTAAAGACAGCTTATTGTATTAACTCAGGTTATTGTTGTGTAATATTACAATTATTTAATGATCTGAAACATGTAAGCATGACAAATATGCCAAAAAAAGATGTCAAGATGGGGGCTTAAATAAATTACTTAAATTGTTTGACTTTTTCACCACACTGCAAGGGTCATTTCAGTAACAAGCGCTCTAAAGGCATCAGCAGTAGCGTAGTTTTCAACATTGACTGGATGACTGGATAATGAAAATAATTTTGCGATGATTATGATTTGTTGTTGCGCAACTTTGAGCCCTAAAAAGCAAAGATTTTCTGCAGAGGCAGCTGTTGGAGTCGGTTAAGGTCATGCTCTGCTACGCTGTGACCCTGGTGGTGCGGCTTAGCCAGTAGTGATGCGACTGCTGCCCTGCCCCAGGATTCAGCTGTCTACTCAGCTTATGGTCATTCGCTGTGCTGACTGTGAAGACCTAGCACCGCTATATAGATAGCTGAAGGTCAGTTCAGGCTCTGTGTCAGAGGGGTGGTGGTGGTAGAAGGTGAGGATGTGAAATGTAAAGGGGATAATGAAGAAGTCTCAGTGATTATGAGAGGAGCAGGAGATGTTACCTGCTCAAGCAGAACACACAACCTTCAGGTCTATTTTTACAGCTGATCCTGAGTTTGTCTCAAGGAAATAGTTAAATGTCACAAAGGAATCACCATTCAGTGTACAGACTGGCTTACACAAATGTATTTTTTTCACCATTTCAATTTTAATACAACTAAGAAAACATCAACTGTATCACTGTTAATAACAAAATAAATATGCTTTTAGAGGTTTTTCACAGATTCCACTGCCTGTATTCATGTGACTTGTTTTATTTCCTGAGGCTTGTAGATGTCTGTATCTAAGATTTTTGCTGCCACTCCAAAATGATTGTGATGCCCAAGGCTCCAAAGATGACATTTGGAAAATTTCACAGCATGTATCTTTTCAGATACGGTTCCAGAGCTTGACGAGAAAACTCTGACAGAAGACATAGACCTTTAAATTTTGATCATTCAGAGATATTGGTGAGAAGCGTAGTTGTGTGGAAGCAATTTAATGGCAGGTCCACTTGTTAAGCAAGTGTGTCTGAATTTAAGCAGGAATCCAAAACCAGGCATTTCACAGTTAGAGGTCTATCCTAGTTTAAAGCTTAGTTTAAAGTCTTCATATTCAGAGTGGATAAAATAGTTGTCATCCAGGTTGTAAATTTGTTAAGTCAAAGGCTGTAATTTTTCTTGATTCTTTATTTTGCCTTTAATTTACACCAAAACTCAGTTT
>NW_005187514.1:289433-295597 GCF_000239375.1 Pundamilia nyererei | reverse complement strand
CATATTTTGTATTCTAAATACGTAACGGCGGTACATGTATTCCGTTACTCCCCAACACTGCAGATATCTACAATAAAGTAACTTATCCAACAACGTTTCACCAATCTCCAAACAATGGACAAACAATGACGCAGAAAATCAACAGATCCAATTCAACTATCCATTTTTTCACCTGCTTATCCAGTTCAAGCTTGTAGAACAGACTGATAATAAAAACAGCAGTAAGGGGTGCTGGTATAACTCACTGGGTTGAGCAAGTGATCGGTGTGCTGTACAGCATGCAGATGCCTGAGTTTGAAGGTGCCCTTAGGGCATATAAGGCATGTCTTCCTCTTTCTCTTTCTTCCTGGGTTCTCTCCGGGGTTCTATCTCCATAATGTATATAAAAAACATTACTAAGTCATAGCCGTTTGTATTGAGTATTGTAGTACTTAATGGTTACATGAATTTCCCCCAATTTAAGTCATTTTTCATGCTAGGGCAGCAGTTTCTTGGTAGGCTGCTCCCACCAAGATGAATGAATGTTTGGCCTCAAACTGAGGGAATCTATAGGCTAGCATACTTTATTTAGCATGTGGACCATACTGTACCAAGGAGTACATGCCAAATAATACTTAAAGAGGGAGAGAATAGGAATTACCTACCAACAAGTGCAAAACTAGCAAAATAGCTATGCCTTATAAGGAAATTGTAAACTTACTGCAGTGTTTACCTCAGAGGATTTTGTTCTGCCTGAGTAATGTGAAGGAAAAAAAAAGGTGTGCACAGGCTTTCTTCTTCAAGCTGTCCGAGTTCATGATTTGCAACCTTGGATGCTGTTTTTCGTGTAGTTAGTTTTGTTACCTTGGTTTTGGGCTATTTCTCAGTAATGACCTCAACTTTCAGTCGTCTCCCACCAGAAACGACACCTGCAGTAGTCAGTATGCAGACTCATGTTTGTGTTTCCCCCAGGATCCCACGATTCCTTCAGTTTTTACATCGATGAGGCGTCTCCAGTGGGCCCCGAGCAGCCAGAGACGGTGCAGAACTTCGTTTCTGTTTTTGGCACGGTGGCCAAGAAGCTAATGAGGAAGTGGTTGGCTACACAGACTATGAACTTCACGAGCCAACTGGAGGCTGGGATCCGGTTCTTTGACCTGCGCATCTCCACCAAGCCCCGTGACCCTGAAAATGAGCTGTACTTCGCCCACGGGCTCTTCAGTGCCACGGTTAGAAAAGAGTAGAGTTTTGATGGTTTTTGATGTGATGACTGTTTAGCAATGCTTGTGGTTGCTAAGTGATGTCTAACCATCTCTGTGTGTGTGGCAACATATTTATATTTGAGTGTAGACTGAGAGCCTAATTATACAAGGTCCTTCAGAGATTTGAAGTACACAGTTCACAGTCTGTATGTCTACATTTAATATCATCACTAAAGATTTTAATAATGTGCATATTTTTCTTTTTTTTTTTTTCTTTTTTTTTTAGGTCAGAGAAGGCCTAGAGCAGATCAGCAGTTTTCTGTCAGCTCATGCCAGAGAGGTGGTCTTCCTGGATTTCAACCACTTCTACGGCATGCAGAACCTGCACCATGAAAAACTGGTGACCATGCTAAAGGAGGTGTTTGGAGAGAAGCTCTGCCCTGTTGTTTTTGCTCAGGAGGTATAAATACACTTAACTTTTAACAGGGAGGAGGAGGGGTACGTGAAGTAGGAGCAGCAGAACATTTTTCTGATGCTTCTTTCGTCTTACCAAGAACATCTTATTTAGCTGAGTTCAAAAGACCTCAAGCAATTATTGTTTTCTCAGCACCGTACAACAGTGATTTTGTGTTTTGATCAGTACCGATGTAGAATTATGGTTATTACATCTCTAATCATAGTTCATTTTTTCACTCAGAACATGCCCATTTGCTTAGGAGACAAGTAGAAAAGTCTCCCTAAGATGAGACTTTGCTCTTTGAAGGTTTTTCAGGTTTTTTTTTTTGTCTTTTTTCCCATCCAATTGTGGCCCATCTTCATCTCCCACCCTCCCCTGTAACCGAATAACCTAAAATAAGCAGTACCAGTTAGCCCTACAATTCATGAACTACCACAATCGCTGACACCACTCTAAGATGAGCACCTTCCTGTCAGGTGCAGCAGCTGAGTGAAAGAAAAAGAGGGCAAAAAGGCCAAGAGTGACTAGTAGGTTCTGAGAAAACAATGAGCTCCTCCTCAGTGTTTAATTTTGTAGACGGAGACCTGAGACTGTAAGTTTATCTGCCATTCCCTTGTCATCTCTATAGCCCACATTTGCTTTGCTATTCAAAGTTAATCCACTTCAGCACTGTTTTCCAGCACTTGTTTGGTCTATTTTAAGAACTAATATTCAGCTGCAAGCCCATTTTTCAAAAAAATAAATCAGCTCAAATAATCAGCTGGAAAAGAAGATGTGAAGTGTATGCGTCTTGGGATTGTGATGAAAAGGTGTATTTTTGCTGTAATTGACACTCCCTGAGGATCATCTAGCTCATTGCTGTTACCGGTTGCTTACGATTAATTAATATTGCTATCCAGCATTTCTTTCATCGGATGTAGCCAACAAAATGTGCTGCTGATGTCCAGCTATACACATAAGCATGTATTTGTAAGAATGCAACTTGTGGGAGACAGTCTCACTGTTTTTACGTCTGCAAAAATGCTTTCAGAAATGTATCATCACGTTAGAGTCAATGCAATTCACTTAAAATAGATTTTATATGTAGTTTGGTTCACTTACAGCTCTCTGTTGGTGTTTTATTGAGCCACTGACTTCAAAAATAACACATCTGACACCTTCTGTGATAAGTCAGTACTAAATATTGAAGATGCATCACTCTGAGAGAAATTCATTCATTCAGAATTAATTCAGAACTAAGCTGTCAATAAATCAGCTACCTGTTCAGGTTGTTTTATGTTCCTCAGTTTATAACCTCTTGCTACTATGAACACCTCCCTCCCTCACTCAGGTGAGTCTTCAGTATCTATGGGAGAAGGAGTACCAGGTGCTTGTCTTCTACCACCATCCCATGGCCCTGGAGGTGCCCTTCCTGTGGCCAGGCCAGATGATGCCTTCTCCCTGGGCCAACACCACTGACCCGGAGAAGCTGATTCAGTTTCTGCAGGCATCTATCACTGACCGCAGGTACATTTCATATTCATGAATCCAGTGTCTGCTACACAGAGGAAGAAATCAGATAAAATCTGTTGTGTTCCCCACATAAATTTTTTTAATCACTTTAATTAATGATCCATGTTTCATTAACTTGGTTTTATGTTTTGTAACTTTGCAAATGAGCCATAAGGATTAAACACAATGGATCTTTTTTTATCATGATGTAGATATATTGCAGTGCTTAGAGGTCTGTACAAATAATTTGACTTGCTTTTGGCTCCTTTGCTTAACTTACTGATTTCATCAGCATGCTGCTACAAGTAAGCAGGCTTTAAAAAGATTAATTGCAGTAAATGCAAAGTAATTAATTCAAAGGTAAAGCAGTGAATTATATAAGAAGTAGCACTTCTGTAAAGCAAATATATTATGGTGACTATTAAAAAGGAAGAAAGTTACAGCAAAGATAACATGTAAACCCTCAACGTTTCTCTTGCAGGAGGAAGGGGACATTCTTTGTCTCCCAGGTGGTTCTGACACCAAAAGCCAGCACTGTGATGAAGGGTGTGGCTAGTGGACTGAGAGAGACAATTACAGAAAGGTGTGCATGCTCATTTATGTGCATGTTTTTGTGCTCATGATCGCTATTATGCTAGGCCTAGCAAAAAATGCATTGTTACCACCAGTGGTGGCACACAGTCTTCTTCCACACATACACAGACGCTCAGTTTTGTGACCAGAGTTATGGAAACACCTCAGGCACCAGAGCCCACAGAAGTGATTTAGCCATAACAGCTCGCAACAAAAAATCACAAGCGTGTGTACCCTGACAGATACACACTTTAGGAGTCAAATGTGAGTCATTGTGGCATTTTGTAACTACAACCAAAGGCATGGTGGTTTCTACAGGTATCCCCAGGCATTTGACACTGGCCTAATTCGAGTTATTGTTTTTCTTTCATCTTTTTTTTGTCTGGAACAGCTGCCATAAACCAGAGGCAATTTTTCCTCACATTATGTCTCCTCTTTCCAGTTATGGTACACAACTTTTTTAAAAATTATATTAATTTACTCTTAGCTTTGTCTGTGTTTCATTCCCTCTTAATGTCCCCAGTTTGTTAAAAGCATCAACAGCAAAAGCATCAATTTTCCTGGCATGAATTATTCATTTGATAATTCCACTATCAGCCTCTCTCACCAGGCGTTTAGTTACTTTGATGTAGGCATCCTTCAGAATCCCATCCAAGCGTTTTGCACATAGACTGCCAGCGTTGGACTCAGCATAACAAGAAAGCAAACAACGAGGAGACAACGCGTAGATTTTATTTTTAATTTTTATGCAGAAAGCTGCTCTTCTTTGTTGCTCAGCTCACGTGAACATGTCCGGCATGTTCAGAGTGTCCTTCACGCAGCTGGTGTCTGGCTCGCAGACATCACATGCAGCATCACAGGGATCTTTTATCTCAGCACGCCCCTCTCTGTGTTTAACCAACTGTGAATCATCCCTTCCTCTCTTCCTTTTTTTGACATCATTTTTTTCCCCTTGCACTCTTTCCACTAACATGATTTTTCTTTTCATTTCTCCCAGGGCTTTACCAGGTATGATGCAGTGGATCAGATCTCAAAGACCCGGGGAGAGCGGTATTAACATCATCACAGCTGATTTTGTGGAGCTTGGAGAATTCATCAGCGCCGTCATCACCCTCAATTATCACCTGGATGACGAAGACGACGATGCGACCTGAGAACCCGCAGCAGGCGTCAAGGAGTGCAGTCACCACCACTGATACTAGTGGTTGCGTCTGTGCTCTCACTCTTTTCTCTTTGGCATTTATTTCAGGAGGGGGAGCTAAACGGCTCCTTTCACTTTATTTAGGGCTATAGTGAGATGAGCGGTCAAATGGAAAAAGGAGATTGAGGAATTTCAAGTTGAGACTGGTAGACATAACGCTGATGTTCGGTTGGAGCACTTTGAGAGTGAGGTTTTGTTTTGTTTGTGTCCAGTTTTAGGGGATCCAAAAGATTTTTGATTATTTTGTTTGTTTGTTTTTTCAGGTAAAATGTTTATTTTCTTTACTCCCTGTGCTGTAAAAATCCCTGCTTTGTCCACTGATCAAATGCACTGTTCTCAGGCTTACCGCTTCATCACGGGTAGGTTCCTCAGAGCATATCAACCGTCTGCTAAATGTATTGGTACATCAATCGTGGTATTCTAGTGACAGTGACAGTTTTTTCAGAGGCTGTTTATAATAAGTCTGTGTATCTCAAACTTTAGGCCGGTGTAAGTAGCTAGCAGTTGTATGTCTTGTTTGGCAAATCTGTCCAAGTGAATTCTCTCTCTTTTGTTTTTAACAATATGCATCTTTGGTCAGATCACTGCGGGTGTTTTTGAAAACGCCTCCAGCAGCTTGAATGCAGAGTGTGATTAAAAAGTGTTGTTCCAATGTGTTTATTCAATACATAGACAAAAACGAATCATTCCCATTTCTTTTTGAAACTGTATTCCCTCGTGGGATTTTCACCCAGTAAGTCTCCACTGAAGCCAGCTTGCAGCAATGGCGTTTATTAGACACCTGTGTACTCTAAAACTATTTATCGATAGATTAAAATGATTCATGCAGTAATTCAAAACCATATTGCAAGAGAGAGTGAGAGTGCAGCTTGGCTGGCCGACAAGTGTTCTAATCATGTAAGATGGATACACAGCGGTCTCTTGTGCATGAGCACTAAAACAGTAATTTTCACATTATCTGTTTGATTCATATTGCAAGACAAGCATCAGTTCTCACTGTTGGAAATGAAGTTGATGAAGCAAGACATTTCTAATGAGAAGGCATTCAGTGTGACTTTTTTTTTTTTTTTGCATTCTGTCGTGGGTGTTGAGTCGTGATAGCCAAGTATAAAAATACAGTATATCTGGGTGCCACCGTCTGCATTTCCTTTGCTCATTGCTTGCCCCCAGTCTGCATGTGCACGCAAACACGCGTTGCAACTTCTTATCTTGTGCACGTTTTTTATTTTGACAGTGAATGCGCACCTGCGGACCACTTATG
>NW_005187514.1:278540-288294 GCF_000239375.1 Pundamilia nyererei | reverse complement strand
TAAATTAAAAATTTTGTATTGTTCGATACATATGCGTACCAAACCGAAAGCACCGTATCGAACGGTTCAATATCAATACGAGTATTGTTGCACCCCTAATAAATATAATATATATATATATATATACATATATATGAATGAGTCACCCTGAGCTCCATCACTATATCATGTATTTCATAATACTAGGTGACTGCTTCACAGCCACTCAGAGACTTATTGTATTTAAAAAAAAATAAAATAAAAAAAAATCATAATTTAGAGTCAGGGGTCCTGATTTGGCAATGATGTTTTATCACTAGGAAAATAATACAAGAAATATTCAGTTGAGATATATGTGCAACTCTTTAGCATCTTCTTATCGCTCATGTTTATGAATCCCTCAATTTCTGCTGTATCAATGTTAGGGCAATACATTAATTTCTTTTTTATATTTGGTGCATGTCATTCTTTCGCTTCCCGGGTTTAAATCAAGATGGAAAAGTACAAAGAAATGAGATTCAAAAAGACATCTTTTGTTGCAAGGTTTTATGCATGGAAAACACACACACACACACACACACACACACACACACACACACTAGTCAAATATCCACACACCTCATGGTCTGTGTGGTATTTTCTGTAGAGAATGTATTCTGCCAGGACAGTGTTAAGAAGTTCAGTAATGTAAAGCCAAAAACAGAAAACTTTACTCTTTGGATTGGTGAATGTATGTGTCTCGTGCGTATCTGTGCCATTTCTAAAAGTTTCATGTGAGTGACTGAGTTTCAGCTAGAAAGTCATGTTTGTATTATTATGCTTCAATGTGAAAATGAGTTCAAGTTTTAGAGTTTAAAGATGTGGTTTCATGTTAAAATGTTTTATATCGTGGAGAGTTTCTACATGCTGTAACTGCAAATAGTATACTGCCGATAAATTGTAAGATATTTAGATTATTATATCGTCACTAACAACATTTTCTTCGTTTTAGTGAACTACCACACCGCCCGCGTTTGTCATATTTATTTTACACTTTACTTTTTTTTTGCATGAACTGAAATCTTCTACATACTATACTGTTTTCTGTACACCTAGAGGGTCCATGAGGTTTGTGCATAAATTTGATTATTTTCTGCATATTGTTGTTAGGAGCATGCGTGCATCTCAGCTGGAAATGTTCCTTCCCTTTAAGACAAATGTCTAAATTAATTTATTTTTTAAAGGTTGCACTCTTACTAGCCCATGCAGATCATGAATGAACCCACACAAATGAGCAGACTTTAAAATGCTTGCAAACCGTGTTGTAAGGACATTTGTGTCTCTCCTGGTCCAAACTGTTGTCACTGCCTTTATGTTCTGATGTGAAGAGTCCTTTGCTGTTGTAAAACTCGGAAACCTTTGTTCAAAGTGACTCTGTTCTAAGTGGAAAATGGCAGATCAAATAAAGCTTCTATGCCTATTAAGTGAAGTATCATTTCCTCAGGAGTGTCTGGCTTGTTGAGTGGTTAGTGGTTGCTTGGTTGCTTAATTGCTTGACTGAAAAACAAAATCATTATTATGGCCATTATAATAAAATTCTAATCTAATTCAATCACTAAATGGCGGTACTCTAGATCTAATGTAGATTTTCAGCTTTTAAGCCAGCATAGCTGCATTTTTTTTACTCGATTTGTGCAGAGGAGCATCTTAAAATCATCCTGTTTCCAGGGTGATGTGGATGAAGGTGGGTGGGCAGCGGCACCCAGGGTGACCTTACTGAGACTGTGTTTTGTAATTCAGCATCTGCCATTCTGCAGTAAGGCGTTGCTCATGAAGAGGAAATAAAGATAACTCAGGTGGAGAGTAGCCCCCTGCATCTGTGTACCTTCGAGAGTATCTAATATGATGACTAATATGATGCACTTATTAGTTATTACAATCTTTTTTTGTTAGGTTAATGTTTTTAAGCATGTAGTTATTCGCTTAAAAAAGGTTAGTTTTGATGCAGTTCTCATGTTAATGCTGTTTTACTCTTATTAACAGAGGTTAATTGACTGAGTGCACTCACTGCTGTGAGCAGTCATCAACCTTCTCTGGAAGCTGCAGTGTGCAATAGCAGAGTGGTTTTGATAGCCACAGACTAGCTCAATGAACGGATATTAAGTGCTTTGATTGCACATTACAGTAGTTTTGGGAAGGAATGGCACAGCTACTTCCCTTTCTGTTTATATTCCTTTCTATGTGATATGAGGATTCTTTAAATGTTCTTGTAGTGTGCTTTTTATTTGTTTTCTAAACCATGTTAATGGACTGATGGATGACATGCCAAGAAAAAAAAATGAACGGAAATAGTCTTGGATGTTATTGCTGCAGTCATTTTCCCCTGAAGAAATGATAAAAATGCCAATGTGTTGTTGTGCTTAAAAATGTGTGCATGTTTGGGTCTGTCTGTCTTTTTTTTTTTTCTGTCACGCACGCACAAGCAAATAGACAGATGAAGAGGAGGTAGAGGTGTAGGAGGTAGAGATGATGGCATTCAGACAGTTTAAAGAGGGGCAGCAGTGAAATGCACAGTTTCAGAAAAGTTTGAAATGTGTGGAGGAGGAAGAATAATTTTACCAGCCACTCTTGTTTCTAGTTCTGAAGTCCTGATTGCTGTTTCTCTGAGGCATATGTATGTATGTATGTGTATATATATATATATATGGTAATGTATAGTAAATCCTTTGAATGGAAACTGTTCTCTCAGGCATGAAGAGGAAATAAAGAATGAAGAAAAGTAATTGGAATGCTACAAACAAACTAAACACAATTTTTCCTTGTCCTAAAAACGCAAGGAATTAGGAATTGGAAGATATCTTTCTAGCCTCAGAGATAAAAGCAGACATGTATCCTAACTCGGTTTTCACAGCTGAAAAAAGGAAACAGAATATGTGGTCAATCGTTTATGGGTGAGGCTGAGATGCACTTCACCCTACAGTGTAAAACATGCAACGGAGTAAAGAACAAGTTCAACACTGGGGCAATGGCGGGACGGTAATTAGTACTGTTGCCTCACAGCAAGGAGGCCCTGGGTTTGAATCCACTGGCCAGCCGGGGCCTGCTCCCTCTCACAGCCCAAAGGCAGGTATGTTAGGTTAACTGGTGGTTCTAAATTAGCTGTGCTGTAGATGAGAATGTAAGTCTGAATGACTGTGTGTCTCTTGGTGTTAGCCCTCTGATAGATTGTGACCTGTGGAGGGTGTGACCAAACTCTTCCCCAGACAGATGGTTGGATGGACAGATGAATAAATGTTCAACACAAATTTTCAGGTTTCAGAGAACTTAATGACCTTTGAAATGAGACAGAGGAAGCAAAGCTTTCTTAAAAGTCTTGTGACAACCAAGAGAGGGAGCATGAGAAGGAGAGAGAGAGTTGGTCCGTGGCCACTGGTGGTTTATGACCTTTTTAGTCACAACTCATTTTTAAACAGTCTGCATATAAATATGCCACATCAGCAGACAACCCATATACTATAGGGTGTTTGCCTTTTTCCTCCATCTTTATTTGTATTTAACAATTCTGGTTAACATTAGATGGATGGATGGATGAATGGATGATGGATGGATGGTGTTCAGTTTCTTATTACCGCACATGTCCTTGGATTTATCTGATGACCCCTTTAGTCACTAAAGCACCAGGCTAGGAAGCTCCAGCACATGTATAGTGGGCCTAATTCTTTTAAATAGAAATAATTATGGATGATTTGGGGTTTTTTGACCATTTAAAATCTTGTAGTATACTTAAATATTTTTGTAACACAATTTGGACATTCATCTGGAGATGAGTATGGATAAAAGCTGCATATTCATTGACTGATACACCCTGTGTGTGCAGCTTACTAACGTCTCTGGCAAGCCAAACTTCCAGGGCAGATGGCGGTCAAAGATGGCTCTCTGAACATCATGAAAACCACACAAGCAGAACTAATGAAGGAGGGCATGGTCTGGTGGCATATTGTCTGAGCCAAATGTTATTCTAGCCTGAGGTGCTGGGATTTGGCTTGCTGCTGTACAGTAGCTGAGTCATTTAGCATTAGGTGGTCATTTCAGAAATACTGGAAATTACTTTTACATCCATTATTGAAGTCCAGGGGAAAGATATGCATGACTTCAGTGTGATTGCCTTGAGTTTATATCATAAACTGAGGTGACACGCTTAGACTAAAGTATTCTCCTAATTATATATTTCCTTTAATGGTTATTACTACATAATTACCCAATATAATTTCACCTTCTTGTGCGTGAAAAATAAACATCTTGGGTGGTCAGTTTAAATCCAGCCCACATCTGCAGTAACCTTCTATGCATAAAGTTGGCAAAATTCAGATAGTGAGGCTATAGCAGCATTTGTAATGGATGTTTCACCTTTGCTAGCCACAACCATCACCTTCATCTTAAGACTACATCCTAAGAATGACAAAAGCATGGACTAGTTTTTCAACATTACTCTTAGACTGGATGTTTCTTTTTTTCAATACCGATCAGATGAAATAAGGTAGTCCTTGAGACTTATTTCATAAATAAATATAAATTTCAAATGACAGGGAAAATATATAATAAAGATCAGTTCATCACATGTAATTAATAAAGCATTAATTGAGGGTAAGACATTTTGCATAGTTCTGTAGGTATGGTATTTGCATAGACATGCAGATTAAAAAAAACATTATTAGATTTTTAAATGAAATAATTACCAAGGTTGTATGAGGGTGTTTTTTTTTTTTTTAAACTGATGTAAACTCCTCCATAGCAACCAGTTTTAGGATCTAGAGGAAAAGTTCAAATATGTAGAGGAATACTTGTGACTTCTTGACTGACAAACACAAACAAAAACACACACTAGCTTCTTTGGATACTGACCAGGTGCAATCATAGAGACAAAATCTTAAATATCTCGGATACATTTGCAGAATGGATACTGGTGAGCTGCTGGAACAAATTGCTTTTGACATCAGACCGACATCACAAGTGATGTGGAAGAGGTTTGCGAATCTGCTGGGACCAGGTGTCAAACGGATTAGAAGAAATTTGATGTCTAAAGCAGAATTAGAACTGCTGCGGTATAAGATAATGTCCAGACAGTAGTACAACAAGAAACAAGTGGCTGAAATGAAACTGATGATGAAAGAGCAGATCACTCTGATCAAATAACAGTAAAATTGTGTTTCCCTGCCTGAACGGAGAATCGAGACTTATTCCAAAAAGGAAACTTAGTTTAAGTATCCCTTTACACACAAAGATCCCACAGTGTGTTTTAAATGACAACATTTCATCTGTAACAGTACCTAATGATCGGGCATTATTACACATGGCTAATAATCTGTAATGCTATTGCAGATAAAGTAATACAAGGCTCCGTAAAACATATCATCTGTGTCACCGCTGCCTGCTCTGCTTTGTCCTGTTGCTGCTGCTCTCCCTGCCTGTGGCTTTGCAGTATGCACGTGGAAATGCAGGGAGGCCTCACAACAGAGAAACCGCAATCAGGACTTAGTGGTCCTGACTTCAGTAGGTAAATATCACACAATTTCTACTTTGTTCTAAAATTGCTGCACCTGGAAAATGACTTCTAAATAAGGAGGTTACCATGGGGGAGCTTTTGAGTGGATAAAGGGCTGAGATTTTGGGCACTAAGTGTTTGCTCAAGCTTTTTTTTTTCTGCTTTATTCCTCTGCTATTGCTATATTCTCATCTCCAACATGTCTTTCCCTTTCCTGTCATTTTACCTCAGTTTCAATCACACTATGCGTTCATTTGACAACCTTAAATTGTAATGTGGGTTGGTTATTGCTAGAATTGATAGGCAGCAGGAATCAATGCACAGCAACACAACCTCGCCTGCCCCGCGACTGCTAAAAAGCATTTCGATGCAGCACTCAGTTTTTGCTATTGAGCTGCCACTATGTGATGAATATGAAGCCGTGATTGCCTGAGACAGCAAATATATATTCATCATTAGTGAGAACCTTGACACATATGGGAACAGCTTTTCATAAACAGCAGAAAATCTCAAGTTTGGCCGTGAGATATGTCTCCTTGAAGCTGCAGAGCTGACTGTGATGGACATCACCCAACCTCTCTCTGTCTCCCTTACCATGCATATATGCCAGGAATATTAAGATATGAAGATATAAGATATAATCGAGCTCAAGCAGAATGGCTGTGTTGCAGTTTTCCTCAAAGGTGATAAATACTGTGGAGATCAGAAACAGTCACAAATTTGCTTGAATCAAATTTAACCCAAGAGGAAACAGTTCTTAAATCTCTGTTGCCCTCCAGTGTTTGGTTGGATAAATCACATCTCAGTATGCATCACTACTGTATGTCTGTTTTTACTGTTTCAGAGCTGTAGATGCAAAAAAATCACTCATCCGAATAAGTTAAAAATGATAGTAGTCATTTAGATAACAGTTTACAAGGAGAAACACTGAAGCGTGGTTAGTAACTAAGGAACAGTTGATAAATAAATCAATAAGTCATTAATCAATGCTGCTGTAAATCGTAATACAACACAAAAGGGTGATGCTATATTATTGGGTGACTGGTCAATCAGTGTTTCATAAATATCAACGAATAAATCTAAATTCTCAGGCATTAATTAAACGATTAATGACTAAATAATTCTGAATGGCACAAAACTGTAATTCATCATTGTTTCATTAATTAATATGTGTTGCCTTAAGTAATGAAGCATTTTCTTAAAGGAAGACTAAGCAATGGTTAATTAATCTTGTGGTAATGTGGAACTATTATGTAACTTGGTGGTTTTCTGAAGACGGTTTGTATTAAACCCTTGTTTTTCCTCCACTGATGAGTAAAAGCATCTGTTGTGAGAAAGGTCATTCTTAGTAGAGGAAGCTTTGTTCAGTTTCAAAATGACTTCTCTGGAAGAACTTTTTGGCATGAACTTCCAACATATTATTTTCTTGCCTCTTTCACAATATGGACAGGAAGACATTCCCCTCTCTCTCTCTCAAACACACACATGCTCATAAATTTTCCCTTGAAACCTGATAAGCTCCATGTGTTGTATTTACAACAGCTGGACTCCCTAGGAAGAACGAAACATAGAAATCTTGCTCATTATCCATCTGTTGCTGTGCTTCTCTCAACATGAAGGCAAGTAGATTTTGCATGGATACATTTTTCAGTTTTCTGTAAAATATGTCACTGATGTGATTTCAGTAAGAGTAATTTTGTATTGTCATTGCTGTGATATTTCCGTGGGTGACTGCTATTACCAAAGCTTTTCTTTTGTTTTGCTTTCTTTAACTTTCTTTTCTTTGCTGTGCTTTTTTGTGTTTTCATTTTCCTCCTCAGAAAGTTGCACAACTCTGTGCAAGAGTCTTACCATGGCTCCTCTTCCTGTTCACTGCCAAGGGGTAAATCTGGTTTTCGTTTTGTGCTTTAAAGCATAAATATATTGTGCTTGTTGAACTTTATACGTTGTCATTTATATCGTGTTATGTTGATTTAAATGTCATTTTCAAGAATGTGTAACCAGGAAGTTCATTGCCAGTGGGGTCCTTTTGGCAGTTGGTCAGAATGTGATAGCTGCACCAAATTACAGGTCAGGGAGATTCATTGGTAACTAATTTCTTACCCATACAAACTTGCATGCATTTTCACGTACTGTATACAGTACAGTACAAGAAAGTGTATTCATAATAAAGATTTTTCACCATCAGAAATACTCAAGATTATGTTATTTTTAAAACTTGTGAAGATATTTTGCCATTAATTAAATTATTATTACTTTATATAAATATTTCTTTGTCATCCTGTGGATGCTACAGACAAGAACCCGATCCATGGTTGTCTACGCTCAGTTCGGTGGAAACTGTTGCTATGGAGAGCGAAGCGAGACGAGGTCCTGTGAAACCACACAAGGCTGCCCTATAGAGGACGGATGTGGAAACAGGTTTCGCTGTCGATCGGGTAGGAATCGAAACTGCCCTCACTTCCTTAATCCTACTGAAGTGGTTAAACAATAACTATCTATCTGTCTTTTGACTTGCAGGGAAGTGTGTTAGCCAGTCTCTGGTGTGTAACGGAGATCAGGACTGTGAGGAGGATGGACTTGATGAGAGTAACTGCGACATTTCAGAATACATTGTTTGTTCAAACTCAGTTCCTCCGCCGAACATTGAGATCCTAGGACTCGGGTAAGAGAAAAGTCTTGATCTAGATGTTTATTTTTTATGATTCATTGAGACATTAATCTACAATCGCTGTTGTTTCTGTAGGGTTGACGCTGTGTCAGGAAAGAGCAGAGAAAGTGTCATCAATACTAAGAGCTTTGGTGGCCAGTGCCGCACCATCTTCAGCGGCGTTCATAATTCTGTTTATCGACTGCCCCTTAGTACTCTTCAGTACAGCTTTTTGGTTGGTACCTGTGGAAGAACTTGAACTGTAGTTCATACTGATACTTCTTTGGTCACAATTTCTTTTAAAGTACCCCTTGGATTTGTATTCTAGAGTTAAGGAGTGAATATAGCAATATTTTCTACCTATTCTACTTTTTTAATCTATTCAATCACACATTATTACCATTGGCTTGCTGCCTTTTGCTCTTTTTTTTGTTGCATTAGGCATTTGGCCATTGACTCACATTCGGTGCCCTCAACTTGACATACATTCACATCATCTGCAACATCTCATCATCTTCTCTTTATATAGTTAATCAGCTCGTTAGAGTTTGTCTTGCTGCTGATGGTGTTTTCTGATTTGTGGATTGAAAAGAGATGTCCAAAGTCCTCTCTGGAAAAACAAACTAACAAAGTGTAAATATATATGTCAACACATTGAAACAATAATTTTAAACCTGTTTTTATTCAAAGTTCAGATTTATGCTCATTTTTAGACATACAGTGACTCATTTGTATGACTCATTTTAACATAAGATTTCTGTAAACACAAAAAATTCACCTGTTTCATCTTATTCACCTGTAGGGTCTTCCCCTAAATCTAGTTAAGTTGTCCAGGTGAGCATTTCATATCTCTAAACTAGAGGAAACCAGACATTGTAACCCCTGTCCCGATTCCAGGTTAAAGTCCAGAATGACTTCAGTGATGAGATGTACACCAGCAAATGGCACTATGCAAAGGATATTGTCAAGAGGCAGACAGTAACCGGGACTACCACGGGATATCGCAACTATGATTTTCATGAACAACACGACAAGACTCAAGTGAGTAGAAACCTAACACTTTAAATAAAAAATGCCTTTGACAAGTCATCTCATGTTGAAACTGAACCTTTTTTTCCTCTTCTTACAGACCAAAAAGCTTTTAGTTTTAAAGAATGACATCGAGGTAGCTCAGTTCCAGACTAACGCTCCTCGGTACATCCCGATATCCGAGGCGTTTTGGAAGGCACTGGTCAAACTGCCATCTGTCTATGACTACTCGGCCTACAGGAAGATTTTGGAAAGGTTTGGAACGCACTACCTGTCTGCTGGAAGCTTAGGAGGCTCCTTCAAAGTTATTGCCACAATTGATGAAGAAACTGAAAACAATATGGGTAAGGATTCATAAAACACTAGTGTAATGGAAGAATTTAAAAATATGGTCTTAGTGGTTAATTCTACCCAGTGTTTTAGGGTGCTAAACAACAAGCCACTGCATGTGTCTATTGCTTGTAATAGTTGTAATATACATTTTTAAAAAATGCATTTGACTAAAAATGCTCAAAAATTTCTAAAATGTGTTTTTAAATGTAATCAGTTTGTAATGTAATTAAATTATATATATA
>NW_005187514.1:266543-270801 GCF_000239375.1 Pundamilia nyererei | reverse complement strand
TATGTATGTATGTATGTATGTATTAATATGTATTTTCCTTATAACATAAGGTGGTCCGATATTATTTTTAAAAAAATCCAAGTTGTAATTGCAGCTGGATTTAACTATATCACACAGCTGTAGTGGTAGTATTTTTCCAATGCCAAGTAAAACATCTGGCTGATAAAAATGCTGCCAAAAAGCCCTTCTTTAGTCCTGCCTCACTTTTCTGACACTGACTTTACGTTTTCCTTTGTTTTCAAGTCAGCGAAAGTGAGCAGTATGACGAATGTTCAAGGACTAAACGCTGGATTCTCATATTCCCCATCACCATAGTGAACTGTAAGCGAGGCCAGAGCACTCACTCATCAGGCAGAGGTACAATTTGGATGATAATTTTACATATACCAGTACCTATAAAAGCACTTTACCTCTATAAGTTTTTCTGCCATCCACTATCTCTTCAAACCTTTAAAAATAGGAACCAGGAGGAGCAATAATCTCAAAAAAGTGGATGTAGAGGGAGGAGGTGTCTCACATATTGCAGCGCTGAATATGATGAACCTAGATAATCCAGAGAGAAACTGGGAAATGTACTCAAACTGGGCAGAGTCTGTTAGGTCGTTTCCAAAGGTCATAAAACAAAAGGTAAAGAGAACGTAAAATAAGCTGTTTGTATGTTAAAAAGCAAGATCATAATGTTTAATGAATCTTATATGGATTTCATCTTATCACTTAATGCAACCTTGCATCGCTTTTATTTTACTATTGTTTCTCCAGCTGCGGCCGCTGTCAGAGCTGGTGAAGGAGGTTCAGTGTCCTGGTTTGAAGAAGCTCTACCTTCGCAGGGCTATAGATCAGTACCTTGCTGAAAGTGCCCCCTGCCACTGCCGGCCATGCAGGAACAATGGAATGGTTGTCATGGATGGAGATGAATGTAAGTGCATCTGCAAGCCTAACACGTCAGGACCAGCCTGTGAGCAAGGAACTGAAGCAGAAGGGCAGCAGGGTGTGTATTGTCTTTCATACAGGATCTTTATTACTGTAGTTTTTTAAGCTCACCAATGTTACTTTTAAAGTCTAAAAGGGGCACATTGCAGTGAAAACCCCCTTTAAAAAAACAAGTGTTCTTTTTCCTTTTAGCTTTTAGTTTTTGTGTTGTGATTATGCTTAGAAATGCCAAAATAGCCCTGTGGGGCTGGCAGATGTGAGATTGGTGTCAGGCTTACTTTCAGGATGAAAACAAGGAAATTAACAAACTGTTAAATTGGGTTAAGTTACTATCATGGGTGGGGGTAGGATTTAATCGAGGCTAATATCAGACAGACTTTATTATTGTCCTTAATTTCTTTCTATTTCTTATTTTCCATTTCTGGTCATTAAGGAGTGATCCATGGTAGCTGGACCTGTTGGTCTGCCTGGTCATCGTGCTCTGGGGGCCGAAGGTCTCGTAGTCGTTCCTGCTCTAACCCCTACCCTCAGAATGGGGGACAGCACTGTATCGGAGAACCAGCTGAGACGTCCGACTGCGAAGATGAAGAGCTGCAATACTTAAGGTGAGAGCTTAAGTTTGTTTTGTGGGTTTTATGAGTTTTTTGTTTGTTTGTTTGTGCTGCGTGAATTTAGTGACATATTTGTAACAAGCACTGTGTTCATTGCATTGAGTTTCCAGTAAGAGAAAGTGTCAAACTGATTTTCATCAATATGTAGTTATGCAACACATACTTTTTCTACAGAACTATGGAGCCTCAGTGCTTCGACTATACTCTCCCAGCAAGTCAGAAGTGTGGAACCCCACCTGCTCTGATCAATGGCTACATTCTGGTAAAAATAGAAATTTTCACCATGGTGTGGAACAACTGATTACAAACATTTAGTATTTATTAACCAGACTAACTGCTACTTTTGTAGTGCTTGAACAGTGTTTTGCACAAAGTCACAGTACAGTGTTAGAAAAAGAGTTACGGGAAGAGATTTGAAACTGAAGCTCTAGTATCTCCTATCTAAGTGAAAGAGAGTCTGCCTCAATGTTACTGAGTTTATTAGTTATCTTTAAATATTTTGCTGAATTTTATATCTTCTCTTCCCCATAATAGAGATGTGTTTTGTCCTTGTGTCTCTATGTTCTCCTCTGTGCTCATCCTCCAACCATTTTTGGCAAATGGCTGCTCTTCCTGCTGCCACTTGTTCCTCATAGGGGAACTACAAGTGGTACTGTCTTATAAAGTGCCTTGAGGCAACCCTTGTTGTGAACATAAATAAAACTGAACCGAGCTGAGTTACATACCCACATCAAAGCTAAGAAGTTGAACTTGATGATCTTATCTTTATTACATGTGTCACAGGATCCAAAGGACATTTATCTTGTGGGTAGTAAAGTTGAATACACCTGCACTGAAGGTTTTTACCTTGTTGGTCACAGCACCATAGAGTGCACTGCAGATCAAACCTGGTCTGCCCGGCCTGGATTGTGCACAGGTGAGTAAATAAAGTTTAACATTTAGTGTATCATAATAATGAATTGCTGTGTCACATTGTAAAATTACACATTTTCTTCAAGTTACAAGTTGCCAGATTGGACTCCTTGCAGATGGTGTCATAGCCTCTCCTTTAAAGGAGACCTATGGCATAGGAGAGTTAGTAACATTCTCCTGCCCAGCGGGTAAACGGCTAACAGGCGAAGCCACGGCTATTTGCAATCCCAGTCTGGATTTTTCACCAAAACCAGCAGACGTCAGGTGCATCCAAGGTAAATTTTACATCAAGCTTTATAATCCTTTAGCTCTCTGCTAAAGGACTGTCCTGGGCTGCTATGTAACAATATGAAATATGATGAGCTCTATATTTAGTCATTCAGTGTAGAGAATCAGTAGACAATGTGGAACAGTGATTTCTGTGTATTCCACAGACAGCGCACCAGAACCAAGCATTGTTCCTGGAGTGCAGTGTAAACTGTGGGAGAAGCCTTCCAGAGGAAAATGTGTTTGCAAAATGCCTATTGAGTGTGGGTATGTCTATTCTGCTAATAAATAATTTGGTCATGTCAGTTTTGGCAAACTGGCTAATGATACTGATTTACTGTGTTTTTTGTGCTTTGTGCCCACCGGCCAGTTCATCTTTGAAGTTGTGTGCCACAGCTGCTGTAGGTAGAAAATCGGTCCTTCTGGATGTGTGCAAAATGAATGCATTGCAATGTATGGGGAAGAAATATATGACAGCAGAGGACAGCACCTGCATTTGGCCACAGCGTGATACAACAGGTTGCACCGGCTGCCACATGTGGGAGAACTGCGATGGTATGAACATGTGAAGTGACAAATGATCTATTATAATGTACAGCAGTTTGTAGTAATTCATGCTGTTTGTCTTCACACGATTTTCTCAGATCAAGCCAATGACTGTCGCTGTAAGGACTCTGCAGATTGTGCGAACCCTGGGTATAACGTGTGTGTCCGTGTTGGAGAGGATGAGACTGCGGCCACACAGACCATGAGTGAATGTGAAGCAGGACTTCGGCGATGTAAGGGAGAAAAAGTGTTTGTTGTCAGTATCCAGCCCTGCACCTCCTGAGCATTCAGGGCAGGAGCTGATTGACTGACCTCTCTTATTGGTCTTCTTTTATTATCCCACTTTGAAATATTCCAGAAATTTTTTTGTGTAGCCAATGTTTTTTGTTTTTTTTATGCTAAGATTTAGCACACTTTAAAGGCACATTTTTTGCATGCGTAAAAATAGAACAATACTGTATTAACAATAAATAAAAAGCACATCAGTCATGTTTGATCTTTCTTCTTTTGTATTACTAATATTGAGACCAAGAGATATGTAATATTCTCACAGACAAACATAGCATAATGGACTGTTGGTTGGGTTTGAGAGGTAATGTTTGGAAATCTGTTTTTCAGGCTCGAGAAAGTGTAGGGCTTCTCACAAAAGATGTCTTGTGCTTACTAAACCCGACAAAGCTCATCCTGCGAAGCAAACCCCTGCTGACAGTCTATTCCTGCCTCTGGCTTGCAGCCCTCGCACAGTGTGAATGCATGTCTGCATGTGTGTCTGAACCTGTCCGTGAATAGCTGTGAAGACACCAACTACTTAATGTTTTATCATCAATTCAAGAAATACTTATGGTCAGCAGAATGATTTTCTAGGTTTGAGATGTTGATCACAAAGACTGATAGTTGGGGGAAAGGTGTTAAAAGTGCATCTGAGCTGCCATTCTTGAAGGGATAATGCATACAAATTGATGGTTTTTGGGTGAGATGTGGTAAAAAAAAAA
>NW_005187514.1:260677-266523 GCF_000239375.1 Pundamilia nyererei | reverse complement strand
CTATCTATCTATCTATCTATCTATCTATCTATCTATCTATCTATCTATCTATCTATCTATCTATCTATCTATCTATCTATCTATCTATCTATGAAGGACAGAGAGAGAAAAAAAGCACAAATAATGGCATACATGTTTGTTCTTTGAATGCAAACCACCTAATTTGCATTTAACACAGTCAATTTATCTAATTAATTCAGTGTAATTTTACTGTTTGAGCTTTACCAGAACGTGCTAGACAAGTTTGTCTCTGTTGATTGTTTGTCTCCACCCGGTGGACATTTCAGTTCATGCAAGACAATGACAAACACTGGTGGATGAGTTTCAATAACAAAAGTTTTATTAACAATGTAAAATGACCTATATCAGCTTTGACTACTGTACCTTCAGCTTGCCATAAACAGTGATCACTATATTTAATAAGCTGCGCTCTGTCTGCTTGACTGCCCAAGAGAGAGAGATGCTCTCTGCTTATGCCAACAGCTTCTTTACTAACCACGTGCAACCTTGAAAATAATTCAGAGAGCATTGCGTAAAGAGTATGTGTATATACAAGTCTAATGTCTCGATTTATAGATAGATATTGTGTGCAAAGAAGTTTTCTTTTGACTATTGTATCTTCTATTCCATTTTGAAGCTGGAAAGTTTAAGTTGGGTACAGGTTCTTGTTTTATGGAAGACTAAATTAAGTACATTGAGAAGAAAAACAGCAAGGAACAGAAAACGGAGACTGTAATACACAAACGTATTCTTCACAAACCTGTCATTTCAGCTTAGACAAACGACAGTAAAACTTTGTCATTGCAAGAGCCGTCCTCAGATGTGTGAATGGCATCTGTTCATAAGTTATCACATTATTTCTGACAAAATGGACATTTAGATTCCCTTTTTTTTTAAAAATAAAAACATAAATCCACATCATTCACTCAGGCTTGTGGAAGTAACAGAACATTGATATTATCATTTCAGACAAACTCTCATTCCCTTTTACATCAGACAAGCAGATATCGCACTTCGTTTACCAAAAAAGGGGAAAATCTGTTGCAAAATATCTTAAAATATATGTTCATGACTTTTGTTTTCATTACACTGCAGTTACAATTCTTCTTCGTATTACAAAATAAAATTATAAAATGGGCAGCCGTTAAAAAAAAGAGAAAGAGACAATTTATTTGAAAATGGCAGTAATAGATTGGTGGGAGACACAAGTGGTGAAGGACAGTGGGTAATGGTGTCTTTGTTGCCGCCTCCTACCCACAAAGGCGGGGCCCTTAGCTGGTTACCAGGCAACAGAGCCCAAAGAACCGCCTCTTCCTCTGTCGGACTAGTGGGTAGGGAGTCAGGTTCAGCAAACTGCTGTCATCTGGGCGAAAGAACACACAGACACCACAGCCAAGTCATGCATTTTTCCTCATTTGAGCTACGATGCAGTCCACTTAAACCAGTACCTCTGCTTCACAATGAATAATTCTGAAAGTGTTACTGCTTTTTGCATTTTCTTTCTCACCTTGGTTCTTCAGTGGTAAAGGCATTGTCTCCCTGAGTTTACTGAGAAGGTTCTTCATCTCCCTCATATCCCTGCAGTAATGCAAATGGCTTTTTATGTTGTGTACATAAAGTATCCATAATATATGCAGTACATACTCGCATTCAGAAAAGCACAAAATCAGGTTTCCATTATTGGATTTTCTGGAGACTTTCCTCCCTAACTCGAACTCTTAACTTAATGTTAACCTAGGGACTGTATTTCAATTTATTTCATAATGTATTTCATAGCAGGAGTCGTAAGCACACACGGTGTCTAGAAAAATAAGTAGTGGTAGTAAAATAAGTGTGTATACTTTTTGTTTTGAAATGTTGAAGCTTTGACACAAATATCTGATTATTTTTGGTATACTTCTATTGTTTTGTAAACTCAAATCTTAAATCCAACTGTGAGGTAAAACTATAGACCCACACAAACTACATAAATGTAATTTCAAGAAAGCCTTAGCTGATAAAAAAATATAAACATCCCAATGAATCTTATAATACAACATGTATTCCCAGTGTATTAAAATGCAATTTAATGTGATACGATACTTTGCATTATGTTCTTATAGGAAATGTAACAGATTACCCACCAAAATATATGTGAAATATTTGTTAAATCATAATAAAAACGCAAGTGCAGACACAGCACCTACGTACATCCCGAAGGACACAACAGAACACACTTTGTTTACCTACTTTTCTATGTTTTCTATGTCAGTGGCCACCAGCCAGCAGAGCTGAGGACAGTCAGTGGGGGAGGAAGAGGTGTCCTCCAGAATGGGGATGTCTGAGCTTTCCTCCGTTTTACCATCTAAGCCGGGAGGGCCACATGAGTCGTTACCTAAAGCACACAGAGAAATGCCTTAATCGTGTTTCCTCACTAGATACTGACCTAAATTATTTATGTCATTTGTACACAGTTATTTGAGTTTACTGATCGGTTTAGTGATGGCATTACTGGAATGACGGTGACGTTAGAGATACAAAATCCCATTTGTCCACATGTTTCTTTAAAAAAATTAAAAACAAAACAAAGCATACTATCTATAAACTATCCATGAGGCTTGTCTGTGTATTAACCTTTCCTGTGGAGCTGCAGCGATCCCAGCAAGCACACAGATTTGAGCATCTCTGTGATGTACATCTCCAGACAGCACTGCAGCTGGATGAAGAGCCTACAGATCTCAGGGTGGATTTCCCCGTCCTCTGGCCTGAAATGGCACATGAAGAGAACAAAGCTTACCAGCCAGGTGGAACTTGGTAGACAAAATAGTTTCTGCAAGTCTCTATGAGCATTACAGTAGTTGTTAATTCATCCGTGTATGTGCTAATCTTGAGTCTGAAACCAGCAGCAGCTTAAATAAATATTAATACTAAACCAAAAAGTTAAAACAAAGAAAAATATATTCCACTCTCAGGATGTGTTACTGACATGTCTAATTTGTTTGACTCATTTAAACTGTAAATACAATATCTGTTGAAGAAATATGATCACCTACATTGGTAACTTATGCACTGCCTGTTCTTGTAATTTCAGGGTGCACATCTGTGTCACATCTGTGACAAATGCGAGTCACATGCTTTTACTTGGAAATATCTTTACTTAAGTGAATGAATGAGGGCTGGACCTGGTGATACTCGTGGTATTTTCTGTGCGTGATTACAGAAAATCTGTAACCTGAAGAATAACAGCAAATTCTTAATACCAGGTTTTAAGGCCAGAGAGGTTTATGAACTCAAATATGCATTAAAATGTTTGAGCAGAGTGTTTCCCAATCAAAGCTTAAAGTAAGCCTATAGAGTCTGCAATGATAATAAACATACTGTGCTTCTTATCCATGTTTTTTACAGCAAAGTTCAAATTGCTGCTGTCTCTGTGATTGTGCAAGCGTCTATATGTAGTGCTTACTTAACTCCCTGAGAAGATATAAATAAAATGCACTGAAGGGATTCAAGCAACACAAAAGCCCGTCACAATATTTTTCATTCAACTGGAGCTGATCATTAGCTTTTATGAGACATCGCAGTAGCTTCACAACTATATTAATCGGGTTTTCAAAGGGAAACAGCAGGTGATATCCAGTGGGTGTAATATCACATGGGAAAGTGACAGCGATAAAAGGCGTGAAACTTGGTACAAATCTTTCTCACACAAATCATGCTCTAGAATTCACCTCTTCCAACAGCAAGCTTCTCCTTGCCATCACCGTTTTGTCACAGTGCCGCTTTACTGTTGCTCAAGCACAGCTGTCACCAGTGCTATCCCTCTAATCAGCTTTCCCCCTGCACATTGGAGGGACCTCGCATCATTCAAACCATTCTGACACACTGGGTTTATTTTATTAAAGGGGAATGAACTGGTTTAATTCAAGCTCTGTGTCTCTAGTAGCAGAGACAGACACTTAGATGGCCGAGAGAGCTTTTAGGGAAGGAGTTTTTAGAATATGTGCTGGTGATAATAATGGCAATGATGCAGATGCTGTTATCAGTGAGAATTTAAGAGTTCTCTCTAAAGCTACTGCACCATCTCCATTTAGCAGCAGAAGCTGGAACATTTAAGAGCACAGTTTCAATGGCTAATAGTCTTTTTTCTGCAGATACAGGTATAACTGTATTTAGGTGTATAATTATGAGCCATGCAGTTGAAAAACAACAGTGAAATGGTTCATTTTCCACCACTGCCTTGCTGCATTAAGGTATATTATTATTTAAAGCAACTAAATGCTCCTATTCAAATAAAGTTACATTCATGATTCATGCATGTGCACGATGGGAGATGTGCACTGAACATATTCAGTCTCACGCATCAAACATGTAGTTTTAAAACCCCACTAGAGTGAATTAAAATAGAAAAGAATTCAGCTTAACACTTTTTAAAACTGGAGCTTGTAAAAAATATGGTGACAAATAATTTCTAATAGAAAAGGATCTCTCGTGGTTTAAATATACAGTATGTCCAGTGGTAGGAATATGCCCCTTCTGCAAGATAAATCATGATGCTGTTATTGTTCCAGCAGCACCCAGGCTTTGGCAAGCAGCTGGCACTGCAGACGTCCTCCAAATCTCTCTCACCACTGGCTTCAGTCTGTCCGATTGTTATTTAAGTAAGTTTGAGTGTGCCAAGTTGGCTGGCATCTTAGCCTCACTGAGGATGTTAAAATCCCAAGCCTCCCTTTGCCCTTCTTCTACTGGCGCTATTGTAGAGGAGATATTGTGGGCCAAAACAGCAGGCTCCTAAAACAGCTGTTTTCCTGTATCTTGAATCAAAGCTTTCATCACAAACAAACCACTTGAAATCTAATTTAGCATGAAAATCTACTCAGAATCACTAAACAGTGAACAAACTTTGGATCTAACCACTTTAATTTACTGTTTCATTGTGATATCATTTGTTTTTGATGAGCAAAAGAAAAAAAACTCCCAAGGATTCCGATTCTTAAAAAAAATCTGTACTGAAGAAGCCACTCTCTCAATAAATTACAAGAAAAAGAAGGAAAAAAAACGTCATTGGCTCCACATTATTGATACTATTATCTCAGATATTAGTCCCGGGAAGCATTCCACTTTCCCTCCACTTTGTGCATTAACGTTTTAGGTCAGCTAGTGGGAAGTGATCAGTTACAGTATGTTGTTGTGATTGCTTCCTGGTAAAGCTCTCCTTCTAACAAATTTGAAATGTCATGATTTTTAAAAGCTGATCTCATGTTCTGTTTTCCCACATACTTTGCCCACCACGAAAAAAAAAATCTGTCCTTTAATGGGACAAGCATTAGATGGCCTATCGAAAGAACATTCTTATAAAAACACACACAAAAAAAATATTCAGCAGCTCAAATGTTGATACTTGTGCAGGTTTACTTTGGTAAAATTAGCTACTTTTTTTTAACTTCCGGCGCTGCAGTGTTGCAGAGCGTTCAGCCACTGATGGCTCTTCATTTTCAGGACCACGGACAGCGTCTGTGCCAACTCACCCCGATATCAAGGAGAGACTGTGGTGTGCCGCTCGCGCCATTTCGCAGCCTTTGGTTCGGGTCCTCAGCATTTCGGCCCGTAACGAAGGACAGTCGACAGTGATCTCGCCAATTGAGATGACCAGCTCACGGTACAGAGCCACAAGTGTATTGAATTCTTGGACGATCTGCATTACAGTGAGATAATAAGTCACACAGACACAAAAAGTTATTACCTAACGAACCAGACAAGTAAGCATCACACAAATAAATTGCAGGATAGTCTTTATCCTCAGTCCGACCTGTCAACATGAAAACGCGTGAGCCAAGAAGGAAATGCTGAGCAGCATTTTACAGCCCCCC
>NW_005187514.1:221322-260657 GCF_000239375.1 Pundamilia nyererei | reverse complement strand
CCCCCCCAAAAAAAGACTAATGGGGACAAATAATGCTCCATGTGCAGTTAGACTGTCATGTGCTTCATTTCAAAAATTGCAGCCTTGCACATGTGCAGTCACCAAAGCTTATTGATCCTTGCGAAAAACGCGGAAAGTGAAGCACAGCCCGCAAAGTAAGAGTGCACGATAAACCAGCTGATTGTTGAATTGGTTGGTTTTCCATCATGCTAAATTTGGTTGTCTGCACAACCACGAAATTTGAGCTTGGGGCACAAGTATTCTGCTCTTTTTGTGCACCTCCTGCATAGCATCCTGCTGTAGTCCTGTAAACGAACAGCGAGGCTCCATGACGATCACTGATGTATGAAAGGGTGAAGTAGGCTTTATCATTCCTGTCAGCTTCTGTCAAAGCACATATGTGCCAAGATCATGCACTCCACCATGGGTAATCTTGTCATTCGGGCAATGCTGAAATCATTCCAAATCACCAGCAGCTTTCCACACTTTAAATGCAAATCACACAGTCAATCTGCACGCCGAGGTGTTCTGTTTGGCTTCACTGCCGACAAAGCAATGCAAATGCATAAAGCTATTTTTAGGCTGCTAGACCGGGTTAGAATCTTTTTTTTTCTTTTTCTTTTTCTTGCAGCTATTAAGAGCTGTCGCCTGTGCGGCGTGCATGCACGGGGTATTGGAACATCCTTAAACAAAGAAAGGTTGAGATAATAGCACAGCACTCCTTATCAGAGGCACCATGCAGGCACTAACGTGCCGCAAACCTACCATTCTGCAGTCGGCCACGGCGCGCTGGGCTTTGCGGGTACTTTCGGTGCTCTCCCTCCTTTGTGAGTCTCGATAAGGAGGCTTGCCGATCTGGAAGATGTTCCCGGCGGATCTGGGGCGATTTTTGCGCCCATTCGATGCAGAACTCATGCATACACATCCACTATTAAAACAGCCCTAAGACAGAACGATTTGGTCTTATCCCCCCAAACTCCACCACTTTCTCTCTTCCTGCCTTACCACCCTGCACCTTACTGTTCACCTTATTCTCTCCTCGATTTACGCTCAGCTCACCTTCGCCAGCTATTGGCTGTGTTGAAACTCGAACGCTATTATTGCTCTATGTCTTACGTTCTTTCCTCCTAATGTGGGAAAGGTAGCAATTTTTTCCCAAGAAGAGCCCTAGAGCGCAGGTAAAGTACCGGATGAGCGCCCGTGACTCCTCTCCGCATTGCCTTGACTGCGACGGGGCGCAAGTCACCTTCACTCCAGCAGCACACGGTGCACAGTGAAGACTTCACACCCAACCCGGACTCCAGCTAGCTGAGGTGCCTTTTCTGACGCACCGATGTCAAGAGGGAACGATCGCATTCACGGATATTCTCCAAATGCAACCATTTTTTATGATTGCGCGTTTCCATTAAGCACCAATAAGACGGACGGTAACAGTCTTTTCTTAGCTATACAACCTCCTATTAAGACGAAATAACACGGCCAGTGTCCACGGCGACAATTTCACAGCGTACAACTGTGCCGGAAAACGTCGAAAAACTTAATTCCTGCTCTCGCGGTCTCAAGTCGGCTCCCAGTCTGTTTCCTTGAGTGTTTCCAGCTATTAGGAAGGGCCTATATCTAACCTTGGAGAGGCAGTAGAAGAACAGTTGCTACAGGCCTGACGTGGCTGGCAACACTGCGCACCCAAAGGACGCGAATACTAATAGGGCCCATCAACTCAACCCCCCTCCTCCCCCATGCTGACATATCAACTCCTGTACGTATGAAATTGAGGTCACTGGCCACTTTACCTCCACCACAAGTACCGAGTGGAGACAAAAAAAGAATGAATTGAACACTTCCGTTAAAAATGAGCCTAAAGTGGTTCTCTTTAGTTTTTAATATCACAAATTATCACTGCGTTTATACTCACATGCAGGTTAACTTAACAAGTGCTTAAGTTTCTGTTTTTGCATGTGTGTCCGTCTACCTTTACAAGAATATAATTAACATAAAGAATGAAAAGGGTGGGCTAGAGCTATATTACCGTTACTTAACTGGCTTGTAGATAGTGTATCGTTTATTTTACATATGGATAGTTCAAGATTTAGCTTCGTTTCGACTAATAAAAATGCAGTTTTATCATCAGACCCTAAAACACAGTTGGGGTTGAGATATACATTAAAGTTAAAAATGCACAAAGACAAAGTATTTTTTTTACTATATATTATGAGTATATAGATGTGTAACTGATCAATAAACTTTTTGTGTGTGTGTGTGTCTGATTACACCACAAAAGATCATCCAGGAAATACGTTATTTCAGCATGGGCACCGCTTTACTATAAGAGTGCCAGAATCAATTACTGGCTGTTGATGAGTGCTTTTCTCTCCTTGCTTTTCACAACCACAAATAGAAAAGTTTGCAGCAGATATTGTGAATAAATCAGTGAATGTGTATGGAGTGCTCTTCCTGACATGCATTACCATGAACACAAAGGAAGACTTGCGTGTGGAGTTGAAGACGCAATCACATATATTAGTGGCACAAAAAAGGCAAGGCAGAGAATTAGTTTGTGATATTTACTGTATAGTGACAATTAGTTTAAAGTAAGTTTTTGTGATCAATGTTTTCGGACAAACAAAAACCCCTAAACATATCAGTAGTATGAACAACTACAGTAAAAGTTCAGCAAAAAACAAACAACCAAAGAGAACCATAACAGCCACACACAAAAAATGTAAAAAAAAAAAAAAAAACTTGTCCAAAAGGAGGCAAGACAAAAAATGGGAGATGAACGGCTAGAGAGCAGAGACCAATGAAGCAATCGGTTCAGTAAAGATTTAAGATTCTCCACAGCTTGGGCCTAAAGTTTAACTACGCCTTCTTTAGCTCCACAGATTTAGGCTATGGAGAGTTTAATTAAGATAAGCACATCCATGAAAGTGAGCAGCCATTGCTGCCAAATGAGCATTTGAAGTTTCCACCTTGTGGCAATCAACTTCTTAGCAGCTCTGAAACCAGCTAAAAACACTTGTCTCTGAGCCTTATGCAATGTAAGTTGATCTAAATAATTTAAAATTGAAATGTATGGGGCAAGTGGACCAGAAGTATGTAATAAACACAGATTTTCTTAAACCATCATTTACAGCAAGCTAAGCAGCACTGACTAATGTTTAGTTTTAGAGCTGTGAGCAATGCATCCACACTGAGATTAAAAGCCTGGTGCATACTTTATATGAAGCTGCTATAGAAATAATGGAAACTTGTAGAAAAAGTTCAAATAAAGGAGTTTTTTATATCCCAAACTAAAAGTTTGAAATGTGTAAGATGTGTGAGATGTGTGAATTCTTTGGCAAAAAATAGAAATGACCTAAAATGTCTTAAATAAAAATTTGTTGCATCTACAAACCTGTATGAAGTTTAAATGTTATTTCATATAAATTGTAATAAGTTAAACTAAACATGCATGTAGCCAATATAGACTCACCAGTAACCTAACATCCAAATCTGTGGAAGGAAAACCAGAGAGAAGGGAGGGAGCATGAAGGGAAACAGGAAGAACATGCAAACTAAACAGAAAGTCCTCACCTGACCAGACCATTTAAAACCAGAACCAGCAGTACTGAGCACTTCACCACCATCATGGTGCCCCCATCAGGTATAAGCATTATTAGCATTAGTAATATGTTGGGGAAAGCATTCATGAAACCACAAATGAATGTTCCCATACCTTAAAGCACATTTTTTTGTGTGTTTTTCTAACGTTTCGTTTCGTTTTTCTTATTGCGATATCCAACCTCTACAGTCTTATTAGACCCTCATCAGTCTGTTTTCTTTTAACTAAGATCTGCTCATTATTTTGGTTAATTCCATTTACAGGAATGCAACAAGGATGCAATTTAAACTTATTTTGCATTGAGTGTTTGCTGCATTACAATATGTTTAACCAACAGTAACACATCTTAAAAATGAAGTGTCTGCAGTGGATGGAAGTTGGTAATTAAAAATTTCACATTGAAATTAATATGTCCTTGGACATTAGAAAAGTAATCACACTGGGAACAGTTCAAGTGGCTGTGCTGTTAAACAAAAGTTTAGGCATTGAAAAGTGTAATGGGATCATGTTGAAACACTGCAGCCTAACATGTTATATTAACATGCTGTTCGTTATGTTGAGACACAAAACTGAGAACACTGGATTTTCCTTATTTCAGTGATTTATTAGAGATGTGAAGCTAGCACACTGATGGTTTTCCTCTACTACACCTCCTCACCTGCTTGAAATTCACTCACTGTGTTTTCATTAAACCTTTACAGCTTAAGTTGACCCCCCTTTGCATGCTCGCTGCATCATGTTTATGTTATGTCCTCACTCCCCTTTACCCCCACCCACCCCAAATTTATCTTCAGCCTTACCTTATTTCTATGTTACCCCAAAATTTCTGCCAGGGCATCAAAAAGAGGGGAAGAAGAAATAGCAAAGAAAGCAGAATATGAAGAACCCAATAACCCAGTTCACTGAGTAGATGTAGATGATGACCATGTCCATGTCAAATCGCCAGCCACGAGTGTCATCCTCGAAATCCATGGTGTCCAGAGGGTAGCCTTCTCCGTGGGGGAACTGGCGTCTAGCAATGGGACTCGACTGCCTCTGGAAGCCTGGTTTAAATGAGAAATAAGTCATTTTGTGTAGTTAAAAAAGCAACAATTTCCTCTGGGGTAATTAACACACATAACCTCAGTGTTTTGATAAATGTTAGACGACAGATTTTGATACAACTAGAGCTGCTATTGAAGACATTTACAAATTCATACAAATGAAAAGTGCACAGGATTATTTTTAGTCTTCTGTGAGGCCTTGAGGTACAATTACGATAAATAGGTAGCACAGCATACACGCGTCATATTGTCAAAAGTCACAAACAACAGCGCTCTTTAAGTGCAGCTTCATAAAATACTAGCTATGCTTTATCTTTATATAGTTTTGCTGTTGTTGCAGATGACGTTGCTTAAATATGACCCCACTTTAGAGGGAATTAAAAACTTGCCTCCAAAGATGCGGAAGAGTTTTCTGCAGCTCGGGAGAGGCCACTTTGCACAGCTTGCTTTCTGAAAGTTCTGTTTCCGGGAAAGGTATTCCTTTGGAAAGAATGTTCTTGCTGTTTGGTTTAGCTCTATATAAATACATATTTTAAAAAAGACACAAAGTTAATGCAATAAAAAAAACCCGACCATTTTAATCACTTCTTCATAGCTTGGCTAGATATGTTTGGTTTACTCAACACATTCACTAACAGCACATGTAGCGTCACTTGCTTCTCTGATTATCTCCTTGTTCTGTGACCTTGGCTCTGGTAATCAACACGACAGTCTAATCTTGTCATCTAATCATTAACAAGAGCCCTCAGTGTTTCTACAGTCCTCCTCACCATCTAATCCATGCTACTATATACATCTAGAAATAGGCTGGGATGAAGAATAAAAGTTTTTCAGTGATTCATAAATTTGACCAAAATCAAACCAAAATTGTATCTAATAAATTATCCCAAGGTGACAAAATACATTTGTTAGCACACACCACAGAAATATACACAATACATATATTATTACAGTAATAACTACTATTATACTGCTTAACATTGTGGTGAAAAGGTTTCCCTACAGCTTTAGGGTTCCACTTTTTACTGGTTTAAAGAAACCCTAAAACATCTGCTCCTATTATTACAGTTCATTTCCACCCACGGGGAATACTACTTCTTATTTCCATTAGAAAGCACCGAATCAAAGTGCTCAGACTGTGTTTGATTTTGTCTTCTCAGTCTAAGTGACTCATCTGGTCAAAGCTGAACTTAGGTCTACTCTGCTCCCTGTGGGACATCTGCAGCTGGGCCCTCTGAACAATCTGCAGCTTAGATGTTGTGTAGCAGCCAACATAGGAATAAAAATATAGCTGAAATCGTTTGTCTTTGATGTCAGATTTTTACATGAAGTTGTTTTTTGCTTTATTCAGTCTTTAGTGCTGAGGAAGTTTGATTAAGTGATTATACAGTAAGTGGTCCTTGCTCATCATCTCACCTTTTTGGAAGAAAACATGTGTGATGATTGTTCTGCACAGGGGGCAGGGGGTATTAGTGGGGCTGTTCTTAGCCAGCGTCCTAAGACAGGGCTCACAGAAGATGTGATTGCACGGGTGGCACATGTAAGGACTGAAGTACACATCCAAGCAGACAGCGCAGATGTAGCCCTCTCTGTCCCCGGTAGTCAGGGCCTCATCGTCCTCACTGCTGCTGCTGGATGGGTTTCCTGTTGAACTCTGGGAAAAAACAGAAGTAGAAAAGAACATTTTAATTGTTAAAAATATCTTTTCTTGTGTGACCACAAACCTGCTTATGTTTGCATGTGTGCATATTTAAAGCTCCAATATTAGAATGATAAAACCCATTTTTGCACAGTTTTGGCTGTATGGACTAACCTCTGAGACAGTTATATTAGTATCTTGCCTAGGATTGGATAACAGCAATAAGAGAGAGCAATCCAGAGATTTGACCCTTCACGTATGAGATGTTAAGTATAAATTATCACTACAAGATGCTACCAGTTAGCATTAAATATAAGTGAAAATGTCCTCTTTCACAGTTCTCTTCTATTTGAATTTCTTTTCTCTTTTGATGAATGTAACCCTCTTTGACACCCATCCAAACAGCATAATAATATGTGTGAGGACATGAGGGTGTCAGGTGTGAGTTCAGTCAAGTGAAATGTCTGCCTACCTACATTTTCACACATCTTACTGTAAAGCATAAACATTGTTTGTTAGAGAGAGCATTCTGACCCATCATAGGCATTAGTTCAAACTCCTATTACTTCATGGAAAACCAATAGAGGTGCATCTTAGGATGTGTCACTTTATATCTGTTGCAGTTTGTCAGTTAAGCCCTACTATGAGCCCTCTTAACCTCTATTGGATAAAAACAGAAGGTGGGTTTTGGATCTGGTTAGTATTCTCTTTCATCATGCAGAGCATCTGCTACACTCTTTCCTTACTTCCTCTCTTCTCCTCAACAGTTAATTTATCCTCATCACTCACTTTTTATGGTTCCAAATTCCAGCTATAACTCCATGATGTAACAAAAGCTCTTTTTTTAAAATAGTAGCTAGGGCTTTCCAAGTCACCCACCGCCTCCTCAAACACGTGTTGTGTTGGCAGACCCCTGAGAATTGAAGCTTCACTGTTTAAAAAGAATCCTGGGGGTGTTTCCAAAGTAATTACTATTTTCTCACCCTGGGGGAGCTCCAGGGACTTCCCAGTCACATCAGCCCATCCTCCCAAGGTGTGTCATTAAAGAGAGGAGAGAACACAGAGCACAGGGTGTCTAAGTAAGCATAGATGCTGAGGCTCTCCTGGCAACATGTATGGTGACATGCCAGTTTTGTCCAGGTTACAATCATATACTGGTATATAAATGAATAAGAGTGTGCTCTATGACATACAGAACCAAAGTTTAGACTAAAAAAACTGCTAATTTATAGATAGACCTATAACTGAGTGAAGCTCTATTTGATAGCGCTGCTGCACCACAAACAATTTGCATTTCCTTCACAAAATGTGTTTCTGCAGAACAGCAGCTAAAACCACATTTTAGCTTTTTTCCAGCAGCTGGAAACAAGCCAGCACTAAACGTCTCTGCATTACTCAGGATGAAATCACATCCTGTGGTTTGTTTTTATACAACAGCATCTCCTCTAGCTTTGTCCTACGACACTTTTCTCACAAACAAATTCAAACAAGCCAGCACAAACCAAGAAGGCAGCCACATGAATGCAGTAAGTTAAGACAGTTTAAAAAGGGGATTAAAAAAAATGTAAAACATTCTGTATTGTACAAAATATTGATAAAACACATTGTGAAAATCCAAAATCTAAACCAGGGTATTTGACCAGTGTGCCCAATAGCAGCGTGTGTTCTAGGTTTTTATATTCTCCCAATCGAGAATAAGTGCAAAATTTCTGAAATTCAATTTTCACAGAGCTGATAAATGGAAATAAAGATTCAACATGATAAATGAGCAAGAAATGGGTACTGGGTAACAAAAGTAATTGTTTAAAAACATATTGAATATATGTTGGGTTTTCAATGTCTTTATCAGTCTAAGGAAAAAATGCCTTTTTCCTGAAAGTTAGCTGAGAACATCAATATACAAGGGTGTGCTAGGTGTGGAGCAGGAGCTTAGCTTAGGATAAATGGAAGCAGAAGGAAGAAGCTAGCTGGCTTCATCCAGTGTACACCAAAATGCACCCGCCTTCAAACCTATTTGAAAATCCGTTATTTTTTTTTATTATTAGGACATAATAAAAAAAAAAGAAGAAATCATTTGGTTTTTGCTAGAGTCTATCAGCTTCAGATGAACGACAACACATTATATGCTACAGTATCGTTATCTATTTATCAAGCCTATACAGCAATGGCGACACAGCGTATGAAAAACCAAGCATACCCTATCATTCAGTAGTTTGCAAAACTATTCTTAGCGGCAGTAAGTTTAAATAATGGCTTTCTGTGTGATTTTATCAGTCTCTCACATCATTGTGGGGGAAATCTGAGCCATTCTTTTTTACAGCGTTGCTACAGTTCACTCAGATTTGCAGGCATTTGTTCATGCACAGGTCCCACGACAGCATTTTATTTGGGAGTAGGTCTGGACTTTCTTCCTTTCTTTTTCAGCCATACTAGCAAATTTGCTGGTGTGCTAAGGTCCTGTTGCATGACCCAGTTTATTTACACACCAAGTCCAATGAATAACAGATAGGAATATCTTAACTAAAAACAGCACAGTCTGTAGGAGGACAAAGGATTAGGAAATCGATCATACGAAAGTGTTGAAGACACTAATTTGACTTTCGGTAACAGAGCAGTCAGAGTAATTTCAGTCTGCCAACGTGACTGCAGCTCTGCAGCAGCCAATCAAAATGGAATCTGCTCTTTTGTCTGGTCGGTTTTGAAGGGCTCTCTGCCCAAGCCTCATCATGCAACTAATTCAGATGTAACCCCACTTTAAACCACGCACACAATGGCTATTGAAATGAGCTGGTTGCTGATATAGCTTTTGAGAGCCAGAGTCTAGATGAAACAAACAGACACACACACACACACACACACACACACACACACACACACACACACACACACACACACACACACACACGTGTATGCTGTAATATAAAGTACCATGAGTAAAAACAGTGAAAAATAGATGCAGTGCAAAAAAACAAAAACAAAAACAAAGCCCCAACAACAACAAAACAGAAACAGGCCTAATGTTTGTACCTGTTGTTTTGTACCACGTGATTATGTGCATGCAGCCTCTGTTTCTTTCTTTCTTTACTACATATACCTGCCATGTTGTGCTATAAATACTTCTTTAGTAAGAGTAAGTCCTGAGTATAAATCTCAGGACTTACTCAGTTAAAAACATTTGTTATTTGGTGTGTCTTTAATCCTTAAAGTCCATAAAGACTACATATTAAAAAAAAATTTATCCTGGGTATTAATTACTGGATCTAGTAATTACTAAATCATTTAGTGATCTAATAACTGCCTCTGTGACTCATCTCGTGGTGATACTTAAACCTCTGTGATGTCAGTGTGCAGTGCCAGTCACCTGTCTGCTCTCTTGCTGTTGATTTTGTCTCCATTTCTCCCTTCTTCGCTGTCTCCTCCTCAGACTTTTAATCCTGTTCCTCTCCCTTTTACTCATCCTCCTCTCACAAGGAACACAAGGTTGTGCCACTGCTGAGGTCACGCTTTGACTCATCACCCTTACCACCCCGCTGCCTCCTTCATCACCATCCTCCACGTTCTCTTCATCACCCTCATCCTCTCCCTCCCCTCTTAGCTCATAGAAGGTCAAAGATCGCCCAGGTGCTGACCCTGGTCTCACCTCCACCCAGAATGGATCTGGCTCCCTGAATGAACTTAGTGAGTAGAGGTGCAAGTCTCCTGCAGCTGGTCTGGATAAAGGTCTCTGAGGTGACCGGGGTATGGACCTGGTATGAGCAGCAGGCCGACGGGACAGTGCGTTTGAACTGGAAGTGAAGGTCCAGTTGCAGCCAGTGCTCTGGAGTCGAGAGCAGGTGTGTCCTCTCTGCAAGTTGCTCGATCCTTCTCCAAGTTCCAAAATGTTGTTTAACTGATGATCAGAATTATTACTTGACAAACTTCCAGTGCTTTCTCTTCTCTGTCTATACTGTGCTTCATCTCCATGTGTTTCATCTCTTTCCGCCATTCTTCTTTCCATGCTTTTCCCTCTTTCTCTGCCTTCCAAATCTCCAGCAGTTATTGTCTCCTCGCCCCTGTCTTGGTTTTGCTCTCTCCAGCTTCCTTTGTTGTCCTCACTGCAGGTCTTTTTGCGTGCTTTTCCACCTGACAGCACAGGTCTCACCAGCACATTGCTTGACCTTCCCTCGCCTGCTGGATTTACACTCCTTTGCCTAGATCTCTCCACTTTTGGTGTGTGAGTCTCATTAGTACTGGTTTCCTCACCAGCATCCTCAGCTTCGCTACATCCAACTCTGTTCGAGACATTTACACTAGAAGCTCCCACATGGGAGCTCATCATGGCTCATTCAAAGCACCTCGCCCACCAGTGGAAGACATCTGAAGCAACTTCACCCAGTTAGCCTGGTTTTTTCCCTGTCATCCTTTTCCTGCTCTTCTTCCCCACTTCTTCTGGATGTATAGATTGAAGCTCTTTTTAAGAGCTTCAGGGACTGTTCGAGTGCAGAGGTGGTGAGCAGTGGTGCTCTCTATCCTGCCCCTGTTAGCCCACTGGGGCATTCCACTCTGTTAACAAAGACAAAGTCCCCATAGTGTGCCCCACTGCAATAGGTGCACTGTTAACAGCCTTGCTATTGTCCTTCATGACCTATAGAAAGCACACCACTATGGAACCAGCAGACTCACAAAAACCAAGTGAAATAGCCAGAGCCACCTTTTTCCCCCTCATGCCCACAACCGTGGTGTCAGCTTTTTTCACTTACTGGTTGATAAGCACAGCACAGTGTGTGTGTGTGTGTGTGTGTGTGTGTGTGTGTGTGTGTGTGTGTGTGTGTGTGTGTGTGTGTGTGTGTGTGTTGCTGCTGCTGCTTCCTTGTTAAAGCATTTCAGTGGTCTAGCATAGCAGAATTTATTTTTCCTGAATTCAAAAAAGATCTGCATGAAAATCATTCAATTAAATGCATTTTTATTTATATAGGCAAAAATCACAACAACAGTTGCCTGAAGGTGCTTTATACTGTAGGGTAAAGATGTGACAATGATACAGAGGAAAATCCAACAATCAGACAAAATCCCAACAACTGGAAATTAAAGAGCCTGCTTTATAACTGAGGTTCTATTAAAAAGGTTATTACATGAAGTTATATATTAGTATTTATCAAAATAATCATCCTTTCCACCCTTTCCCATTGTGAAGGTGGCTCTTCACACCTCCCTCACCTGTTTTCTATTCCTTCATTCTCATTGTATTCTTGACATTTCCTCTCATCTTTTGCCAAGTTGTTTTGTCAGTTTGTTGCGTCAGTCTAGTGTCTTGTCTCTTTAATGTATTTATCATTTCCTGGCAATCTGATCTTTTATCCATCACTTATAGAGCAGTTAAATGAAAGCACTAAATTTATCCTCGTTTTTTTTCAGCACTTAGCTTTTATTACACGCTTTTATCATTTTTGCAGTGACTGTCATGTCTAATTGTTTCAAAGACAAATGACAAGAAAGGGTGATTTGTATCCCTTTAAAGGTGTCTGTCTGTGATAAAATTGTCATTTTAATAAGTACTTCTGTTACTTAGATTTTGGTTTCGCTGACATTCTGAGAAAATTGAGTGGCTCCCTCAATGCCAAGCAGTCAATCTGGAATTACATCAAGAGACAAATAAAAGTCAGATGTTATACAAAAGAACAGTGGCAAGCACTCAAAGATGCTTTGTACAACCTACCTGCCAAGTACCTTGAAAAAGGAAGAGAACAAGTGCCATTTATGGCACAGTGACAACCCCA
The DNA here is from genome assembly GCF_000239375.1 of Pundamilia nyererei. Classification (NCBI taxonomy): domain Eukaryota; kingdom Metazoa; phylum Chordata; class Actinopteri; order Cichliformes; family Cichlidae; genus Pundamilia; species Pundamilia nyererei. The sequence goes on along the minus strand of NW_005187514.1, from coordinate 248,621 downwards.
AATTTTAGTTTGATTTACTTTTTTGTTCTTTCTGATTCACCACTCTTTGGTTGAAAGTGGTAATATGTTTTAAAACATCCTTGCACACCCTCCCCCTTCAAATTTAACACAAGGCTATATTTACCTGTGTCGTGTCAGCTGATTTCCACACACACTGGAAGTACTATACAGAAAGAGCATGAGACTTTCTAATCTAATCATTGTACTGGTATTTCAGAAGCTTCAGAGGGATGGGAAAACAATACATCCATTTTGATTTTAAACTCCAGTATAACCAACACAGCAGATTCTCGCAGTTAAAGTCAAAGTTAAGTGTCTAAAAACTGAAACCATCCAACAAAAAGAATGCAGAACAAGGTTTTTTTAAAACAGAACTTTGGAGTTTTTTCAAACATGTTGAGTATTATCTTTGGTGGGGAGGAGGGGGGGGCACCTGGAGGCACAGGCTGGGATGTTGGATGAGTCTTATCCCAAATTAGGATTGTAATTGTAATTTGTAGGAAAAAACGTATTTCAACAAATAGAGAAAATAGAAATTGCCCACTATCTGCTCTGTTTGTACACATTTTGTTGTCCATTTAAGCTTTTGTCATTTCTAGCTTTTGCAATTTTCACTTCATGGCCCTTTTCCTAAATTGACATTTTGCATCTAAATATCTTTTCTTTTTAAATGTTTAATTATCACCTGGCCTTAGGGCCTCTGCGTGGAATTCCAATGAGAACTTTTAAGATTTTTTTAAATACGTTTTTTAGACTCACTCATCTTTCATACAATCACCTCATAACAGACACTCACCCACAGCCTCCATCCCTCCCCTTTGAGAAGTTCCTCACTAACTGCGTTTATTCAGACTCCACTCTGACTCATAGCTGACATTATTTGTTGGCTCGAATACACTTGAACACAAGGCAACGGCTACAGCTGTTTTCAAGGGAACCCCCTCCTTCCTGTAATGTACTCACACAACCTACCCTGAACTCATATGCGCTGATGGAGCAACGTCCACCATTTGGTGCAATATCATTCGCGTACAGCAGAGGGCAGCAGCATTCCTTTCAGGACTGCAGAGGAGCTGTTCCTGGTCCTGAAACTATTTTCTCTCAGCGCTCTGGACATTTGAACTTTTCTCCCTTTCACATCAAAATTGCAAAGCTCCACTCGTAAGCACGCTTTACGAATTACTCGGTTCTAGTTCAAACTGTTTTAAAATATTTTTTAAAGATCCGTTTCAAACGAAGTTGCTTTACACAAAAACTTCATGGGAACGGACGATAGATACTCTTTTTTAAAATGTATCCGTCTTAGGTAGCCCAACGACAAATTTGCTTCATTTGATAGTTAATTTTCTGATATCTCGTTATATTAAAAAAAAGAAAGGAAAAATTCCTGGTTACTGGTTCTGGCTGATACCAACCCTTTCCGATGAAGGCTAAAACTAAACTTTAAAAAATGAATAAATAAACAAAATACTTTTTTCAGTGAGTCCAAAGAGTAAAATAAAGGAGATACAAAAAGGACAGTAGCTCTCTGCACCCTCGGCGGCGGTCTGTGATGAAAAACTGAGCAACAGGGAGAGTAAAGGCACAAACCTCCAGGACGACCTCCTCCCGGTCTGACGTACCTAAAGCTGTTGGTATAAATGAATTCACGGCGTCACCAAGCTCAGATGATTCGCAGTACCAGTGTGCGCACCCGGCTGTCAACACTCATGGGCTACAACATACACAGCCCCCTCACACGCACTCACAAGCACGTCTGCGTCATGCGTCCTGAGAGCGACAGCACGAGCCCGGTAACTCCGATGGACCCGGTAAAACGCACAGCGGCAGCAGCAGTCTGAGGGGGCTGACTGACTCCTGCTTATTCTTCCACTACTCCCCACTACTTTGGGAAAAGTTTCGCTCTGAGTGTGGTTGCATTATGGATTTTATAACCACAAGCAACAACGACAGCAACGCGACCAGTGTTTACCCCAGTGGGGGGGACGTGGTTGCCGACTGGAACGGGGGTGAGAATGGCACGGGGTCCGGGTCTCTTCCAGATCTGGTGCTAAGTTACCAGATTATTACCTCAATGCTCCTGGGGGCCCTCATCCTCTGCTCCATATTTGGCAATGCGTGCGTCGTGGCAGCCATCGCCCTGGAGAGATCTCTCCAGAATGTGGCCAACTATCTGATCGGATCCCTGGCCGTGACAGACCTCATGGTATCTGTGCTGGTCCTGCCAATGGCGGCCCTGTATCAGGTTTTAAACAAGTGGACTCTGGGGCAGGAGATCTGTGATTTATTCATCTCTCTGGATGTACTGTGTTGTACATCATCCATCCTGCATCTGTGCGCAATTGCTTTGGACAGGTACTGGGCCATAACGGACCCTATTGACTATGTAAATAAACGGACACCAAGGAGAGCTGCGTTCTTGATTAGCGTCACTTGGCTAATTGGTTTCTCCATTTCTATTCCGCCTATGTTAGGCTGGAGAAGCGCCGAAGACAGGGCAAACCCCGACGCCTGCATGATCAGCCAGGACCCGGGCTACACCATCTATTCTACGTTTGGAGCTTTTTACATCCCTCTTATCCTCATGTTAGTTCTATACGGACGAATATTCAGAGCTGCTCGGTTTCGGATTCGAAAGACAGTGAAGAAAGCAGAGAAAGCAAAAGTGTCAGAAAAGTGCTTGAGTGTGTCTCCGGCCATCTTTCACAAGAAAACCAACGGAGAAACCGGCGGCAAAGGCTGGAAGCGCGGGGATGAGTCTAAATCCAGCTCTCCGTGCGTAAATGGCGCGGTGAAGCATGGAGACGAGGGCGAATCATTGGAGATCATAGAAGTTATCAGCAACTCAAAGACGCACTTGCCTCTGCCCAACACTCCTCAGTCCTCCTCGCACGGCTATGAAAACATGAATGAAAAGAACTCGGGGGCGAAGAGAAAGATCGCGCTGGCCAGGGAACGTAAAACGGTGAAAACACTCGGCATCATTATGGGAACTTTCATCTTCTGCTGGCTGCCCTTTTTCATCGTTGCACTGGTACTGCCTTTCTGTGCAGAGAGCTGCTACATGCCCGAGTGGCTGGGCGCAGTCATAAACTGGCTGGGCTATTCAAACTCTCTCCTCAACCCCATCATATATGCCTACTTCAACAAAGACTTCCAAAACGCTTTCAAGAAGATTATAAAATGCAAATTCCACAGACCATAACCAGAGTAAAAAAAAAAGAAAAAAGAAAAACGTTTACGTTTATTTAAATGCGGATACGTTAATCAGAGAGCGGGGATGTTCAGTGACTGTATAGAAACAGCAAAAAGACAAAAAAAAACAACAACAACAATACACAGACTTTCATTCAGGGACAGTCCCTTTTAGTCGTGTCTTAAGGATGGTGTAAAAATAATCCACCGGTGAAACAAATCAATATAGAAACTTTCGCTGTTAATGTACAAGCTCATGTTTATTCAGTGTTGTAGCTACAGTATATAGCTTATATGCGACGGCAGCCATCGTTGTATTGCCATGCAAGACGTGTCCTGTGCTGTTTCCATGCATTTTATCATGAGGCACGCGGGGTTTCCGTCCCATGTCATGAGCTGTGTAGCACTGAAACAATAAAAGCAATCAAAGTTTGTCACGAAGAAATATGAGTGAATGTTTGTTTAGAAGCAAAAACGAGAAAAGAAGAGAGCAGAGGCCCATTATGAAAAATCACACTTTCACTTATAGGACATGGCTCGTCATATATCTTCATATAGATAATAAGGAATGAGTGATTTTCCTATGTTCTTGAGCACTCGAAGCAGTGGGCAACTTATCAGTTTGCTTTGACAGGCCAACACACTGATGATGATGAGTGATGCTCAGGTTATCAGTGCATGGTGTATTTAAGGTCTTAAAACAAATGGGTATCAAATGAAGCCCAGTGTCTAGCCATCAAATCCACCTCAGAGTTGAAAGCAAAAGAAGATGGGCATTTTTCTTCTAAAATGGGAACTGGTATTGCATTTATGATACGATGCATTCTCAATCTCCCTGTGGCTCTTCTCATTTTGGCCTCCTCTCTTCTCTATTTCTGTCCCTTGAGTGTTAGAGAAAGACAGAAAAAACAACAGACTGACAGTGAAAGTAAAATTACTCAGAGAAAAACCAAGAGAGGGAGTCTAACTCGTTTCTCTTGTATAGGATTGTTGTGCAGTTCTCCATCGAGGCTTATTGAGAACTACATAGACAGCTTGTTACATCATCAACCTCAAGAAAATCTGTGCTAAATTTAGTCCACACACACGCACACACGTACACACACACACACACACACACACACACATACACATGTGTGCACACTCATAATAGCACATAGTTTAGAGGGTTACTCAGAAAAATAGGCCACATAATAAAAAGGGTTGCAGGAAACCTCCTCACTGTATAACTGCTATCATCTATCAAGCAAATCTCAGACACAAATCCACTTACAGTTGATAGAGAGATAAATGCTGTCAGGCATTAAAAGAGGAAGGAGGAAAACAACTTTCAGGAAGAAGCCCCAATCAGGCCCGCTTCCTTCACAAGATGGGTGGCTATCTGAAGCATTGCCATGGCAACACATCAAGCCCAAGGCATCAAGGTTGGTCAGATATGAAGGCAGGCTGGCTAGGGACAGACAGGAATGTGAGACATACAGTAGCATGACAGTTTACAGGTGACACCTGTGGCATGACAAGTTAGCTGATACTCTGCTGGGTGATCGTATGTGAGATAAAATTACAGTATATCTAATTTTTATCACTGCAAGGAGCCTTTTCACCAAGGATTGCTTTTTAAGTTGGGATTTTCACTTTAAAATATCTTGAATAATTCCAGTGAAAATTAGAACTTTCTTTCCTCTACCTTCTCTTACATTCTTCTCACAAACTTGCCTCTCTTTGAGACTATGTTAGTGATTCAAAAAAGTTTTATTAATGTTTTAATAGCAATGCAAAGAATGCTGGTGTATCAACAGCTAATGAATGAAATATAATCCATTAAAACAGCTGCAGTCCCACTTGAGGATATTTGATCACATGCATGGAAAGAAACAGTACATTGTTTTGTAAACCCCCATTTTTACACACGTAAAAGTAATAAAGGTCTAGCGTATGGTCTAGCGTATGGGCCAATTGTTGAATTTAATTTAAGGCTTGCAATTACATCCCACGACCTTCATTAATTAATGTACATTGCAGTGGTAGTACTATGGTACTAGTACAAGAAAGCAGTAGTCAAATAACTGAAGACTCTATCAAATAATAATGATTATAAGCAATTAATAAATATATTTTCTAGATATAATAAATATCTTGCAAAGAATTAATAAAAACAAAACTAAAATGCACTTTATTTTTCATTTTATTTGAGGAATGTTTTATATGAGGAAGCACATATCAATACCGCACACCTACTGCTGCACTGTAAAGTAACAGTTACCAGGCTTGTTTATGAGTAAGAGAAAACACACTCATAGTGTGGAGAACGCTGCTTTTGCTTGTATGTGTAAAATCTGGTGGTTTTTAAAAGGGAACTGACAACACAGGCCAATAAAATTTATTTCACATAAGTGATCAAGTATTAAATCAAAATTGTGAAACAGAAATGTATTCTCAGTCTCTTGCCTGTCTCTGTGATGCATTGATTATTGTTCTGATAACTGATATTATGTCATCATAAATGATGATGGATGATGAAGACTTGTATGCCAAAAACACAGGGGAGGGCTTTGTTTTAGGTTAAAGATGAGAATAAAGCCATTTAAGATATTATTAGAAAAGAGAGTTCCTTGGATTCTTTGACAATTTCATTTCCAAAGAGCACCTGAAACAATAAACTAATAGGACAGGAGGATGTCATACAACCCCTCTGTCTCTCCACGCCCGGGTTTCCCCATCTGATCACTTTGCTCTGTGGCCGGTTAGAGTACCATGAATGCACTTAAAATGCTTTTGGGAAAATTAATCCTCTACCTATGACCTCTAGGCTCATAACAGGCTCAGAGAAACACATACAGATTGTGGTGTGAGCCAATGAGCAGAAATGAGTATATTTCACAACTATGAGTCACACTGTGTGTAAGACTATTACTGTATAATCATTACATTTTGCTCCTGCTGTATGGGATTACGAAGTAGATGACCTTCTTTGAACTATGCCGTAATATCAAAGGAATCGGTTGTGGAAGTGCATTAATCCCAATCACTCTGGGAATCTTAAACGTAATATAGGTATGTGGGTGCACTGTGATGACGCAGGAGCTTTCCTTCAACCCAGCAGGAGAGGAGAGGAGAGGATGCTTATATAAAATGCTAGCCTATCGGTAACAGGGGGATTAGCCTTTACTGCTTTAGCTGCCCTCAAGACTAAAACTGTGAAATTTAGCTGATTCTGGCTTTATTTTGTAGTTTGATGCTGGTTCTATAGAAGCATTTCAGTATACTGTAGGTTAGAGAGTAGCCAAAATCAGTTGTTTCAGCTCTTCTTAAACACAGAGAAGTACTATGACCCATGTCCTCTAACAGCACATGCTATATCCAACATTTATAGAGTTTATATGGAGCGTTAAGCAAAAAACAAAAAAAAAGGAAAGATCGATAGATCAAGACAGGTAGATCAAACATCTGGCACTTAAAATTGAACATACATTTATTTAAATAAGTTCTTTGAAGGTGGTACAGTAATTTGGAAAGTGCACAAACTGTAAACAAAGAAGTAGACCTGCTGTTAATTATTAATTACTACCTCTTTTTTCTTCTTTTTTCCCCCTGATATTTAAGTTGTTTATTTTGAGGCAAAGCAGCAAAAACACTGGACATTTAAAAGGCTAAACAGGGGTTTGGTCATGAGAAAAGAAGTGACCACATGACTGAAAACAGCAGTCCCTTTCAATCACCCATTGGGAAAGTCTAAGCCTGGACTGTGTACTGAGAAAAGAAACATTTTAAACACACAATTTGCACTAATAAATATGGACCATTATCTAAGGTCAGTTTATTAGCTTGTGAGGGATTTCAAAATGGAAAACGGAAAATAAACCAACGTGTTTAGGTTGCATTCAAAGGAAACCCAGCAGTGAATGACATGAATTAAGCGGAAATAATTTTACCACTTCAGGTAAAGACAGCAGTTCGGTGTTTGATCTGTTTATGATCATTCTCTCAATAAATTCATAAAGTACATGAACATCATTTGATGTATAAACACACATGAAGGTCAGCGTTATTATATAAAGCCAATCAAGCCGTCAGAGCATTCTCCTTCTGATTGACCTCATTAACATGAGGATAACACCTCTCCTTCCTGGAAGGACGCAGAAACACCTCTGGAGTTGAGTCAGGAAGGGCATCCGGTGTAAAAAAAAAAAAAAATCTGCCAAATCAAACACATAGAGCTACCCACTGTGGTAACCTCTTGTGAACGAGGGACAAGCTCAAAGTGGCATTATATTAGAGTATAACACAAGGTGGAAAAATGTATAGGCTCTACTGCATGTTAGTTCTGGTGGTGTGTTTGCTTCTGTAGGAACAGAGCGAAACAGTGTCTAAGTGGATTGAAAGGCAAATTATAGAAAGAAAAGCATGCTGAGTTGTAGAAACGAGTGGATGAGCAGAAACTAAAATAGAAAAAGAAGACTTACATAATACAAAATCTAATATAAGCCCAAAGATATAGAAGACTGGGTGAAGGCTTGAAAGGGAATGGTAACAGGAAAAGACAAGGAGAAAGTAAGAGAGACATGGATATGACTGAGCACTCAGCACAACACGTTTCTGCTTCGCCCCCTCCTACTTCAGGGTCTTTTTGATCTGTCATAGTTTTTTCAAGGATCTCACATCCCACAGCCCATCACACACCGGAGGCTCTGAGAAATAACGCCACAAAACCCCCTCTGACGTGGAGAAATGAGGATTTGGGTCTGTTAAGGTATGGGTTTTCTTTTCTTTTCTTTTTAGAACAGAGGTTAGTTAAAAACAGAACATTCCTGTTTCATAGGGTAGTCCAAATGTTGATGGATGAGACTGTCTCTTGCTCACGCTAGCACACTCACAATAACTCATCACAGTGATGGAGGACATGTGTTCAAGGACAGCAAACACAAAAGAATGTAAAAGCAAACAATATCTAATCCATTCTGCCACTTTCTGCTTTAAAAAAAAAACAAAAGACCCAAAAGTATAAGAGAGATGAAGAGTCGGACCCCATTGTTAGTATTACAGTCGGTGAGGAACACTTTCACCTCAGCGTTTGAAATTTGAAAGAACTCTTCTGTCTCTCCTTCAGCAAGCGCCAAACATTTGCTGCCGCCGCTTCATTTGTTCTCCTTTCTGTTTGCTCCTCTTCTCCCAGAGGATCGCGCACTCCTTTTCAATAAGTGATGTTCGGCTAAAACTCTGATAAAAAACAGTGGACAGACTCTGCACCAAACATGCCTCAGTGACACAAACAGTGACTGCGTGACACAGTCTCTGAAGAAGGCCACTCTAAACAGAACAAGCCCCTCTTAGTTTGCCTGGAGGCAGTTATGACTTTGCACTTGTTTGTGTGTATGTGTGTGCGTGCACACGTCTACTGTAGCAGGAGGAATCACAAAGGCAGTTTTGACTTTAGCAGCTGTATCTGTCTGTCTGTTTGGAGGTGGATGTGTGTCACAGACACAGTCAGTCTCAGGTACAAACATTGACAGGTGTCTACTAAATGCATGAGTTTAAAGAGGGATTTGGTTTGAGGAAAGCATGGCACTAAAGAGGTAGGAAAGTCCTGGGGTCTATAGCCTCTGAGTGTTGTTGCTGACCATGACCATTCTTTTTATGACCAGAGTACAGATCGTTTGATGTGCAGGGTAACGTGCCATGAACATGACTTCAATGTATTCAAATGGCCTCTGCTATCACCATATCTCAGTCCCACAGAACACATTTGGGATGTTGTGGAACTGGAGATTTCCATCATGGATACTATCATGTTAGTATGGACCTAAATCTCTGAGAAATGTTTCCAACACTTTGTGGCAAACGGGGGTTCAGCCCAGTATTAGCAAGCTGTAACTAATGAAGTGGTCTGCAAGCATACTCACAAAATAAATAAAATAAACAAAACAAGTGTAAAAGCGGGGACTGATTTCTATCTATCTATATATATCTATATCTATCTATCTATATATACTTTTTTTTAACCCAATAGATATGCCTGTCAAGTCAATGTCTTGTTAAAATAATGTGATTTGAGCCACTAATAATCCAAATACTAATATTTGAATTTTGAGAGACAGTTGAAGGGTCTTTAACTCACTTCCACAAAACAGGAGTTTTTGGACCGCACACTACAGGAGATGAACTCAGCGTCAAGGCACTTGACACCCATCATTCACCAAACACAGGCGTAGCTGCCATTATCCACCAACAAAATGTTATTTATCATTTGAAGAGTTTTTAAAGGTAGAAATCATTCAAAAAAATTGTCTGTCTTTTTGACTGATGAAAATAAATGCTCACTTCCTTATTTATGCCACAAAGAAAGCACCTTTTCTCTCTACAAACAGTTTGCCAACAAACTTCACTTCCTTAAATCAGAGGGCAGGAAGACAAGCACAGAAATTATTAATTGTCCAGTAAGTTCTATTGTATTAACCATCCTCTCCTCAAGAGAATTACAGCTGTATTTCATCAACCCTTTTAATAACAATCTCTAAAGGTTTTTTTTCTACTAATAGCTACAGCTGTCAAAGCAAAAAATATTTCCCTATTTTTACTTAAAACGGCACTTCAGCTGCCCGACAGCTCATGGTCTGCTTTGTCTGGAGTGAAAGGGGGTCATACTCTTTTCACCATGGAGGATGCTGTTGGAATTCATGCAGATAAATGCTTGGCATTGTCTTGCTGAAATCAGTAATGCCTGACTTGAAAAAAAAGAGTTCATATCAGGCATTTCTCACTATTAATATTATGCATTTTTAGGAATGCCTGCTAAGATGTCCCCATTGCAACTATTAATCTATTAGCAGGACAGCTGTGGCTCAGTAGGTAGTAACGGTCTTCTACCACTCAGATAGTTCCCCATTGGCTACCCGGTTCCTCCAGTCTGCATGGCGAAGTATGCCTGGGAAAGTACAGAATTCCCGATGCATCCATCGGATTGTGAGTGTTTGTGTGTGAATGTTCGGCAAGACGAGGGAATAGAACCAAGCTCTTGTATGAATGTGGGTGTGACTGGCTCATTGAGACTTGTAGTAAAAAGAACTTTGAGTGCTGGGTAATAGTAGAAAAGCACTAAGCAAATCCATTTTATCATTTTCCTTCACACATGCTGGATTTTAGCTGGGTGCATCCTAAAAGAGGTGGGGGTCAGCGAAAGCATTGTTTGGAGATTTAAAACCCCAACAATCAGAAAATCACCTTGAGGTGACCGTTGCTGTAAACTGGGAGTAAAAAAATTAACTGACCTGACTTGAATTGACTCACAATTAACAGAATCAGACCTGTTTGTAATAGAGGGCCCTTTGAGGGCAGAAGTTCATGGACGTTCAGTATCGGTTTTTAGCCTTGTCCCTTGTGTACAGAGATTTCTCTGGATTTACTAAATCGCCTAATTATATAATGTAGATGATGAAATCCCCAAAGTCTTTGCAATTTAACGCTGAGAAACATTCTTAAATTGTTGACCTTCACTTGCAGTCTTTTTATTTTTTATTTATTTTTGTTGAGCTTGGATTTAAACATCAATACTCGGTTAATTATCTCAGAGTTCTTCATGAAAAATACCACATAGATGCTGTGAGAGTATTTCTCCCAGCGGCTGGATGCAGCAGTAATTCCCACAGAAGATCACGTTAATATACAGTAGGTGTTAATTTGGACCATGCTGCCTGTGGCACCTTGTTAATGGCAACTGAAAACAGAGCAAGAAACAGAGAGTGATAGACTGAGTGAGCGAGAGCTCTTGGAGAGGAAAGATTACTTGGCTTATTGCATCATATCCAGCGCCTGTCAGCAGGCAAAACATGTTGCCAAGAGCAAGATCTATTGCCTTAAAACGAACCCTTTCACACAAAAAACCCCCAGCGCCCACCGTCTTCGTTTCATCTGCTGCCAACTCTTGCGACGCATTTTCACAGCGTCTCTCCGTGTGTCCTGTAAATATGCTCACAGTCCAAGTAAAAATAACTTAACATGTCAGCTTTTTTGCTTCAGGGACAACATTTAACCTGAAAGACAAACTGCTTTTTGGGGCTTAAGTGTCTCTGCCTTGAGCAACAGTGGCTCCACGGCTGCTTCACAGATCTTTAATAATATCATCTCCGTGCTCGCTGCTCTGGGTCCTCTGAGACAGCATCTTTGCTTTCAGTCATGTTGTTTTAATTGCCAACATGATACTGACAGTGGCAGAAGATGTGCACATTAATTGGGCACTTACAAACACACATGCACACACACACACGCCAGGCAAAAACACACAGTAATTCATTTAAGCTCCACTGATAGTTCAGATCCCATCTAATTAGGTGTCTTTAGAGCAACCTTTACCTCTTATTGGTCACAACTTAGCAAACTGCTGAGCGATTAACAGAGCGGAGCGAGCTACTGTCGCTGATAACTGCAAGAAATATTACTTGGACTACTTGTGTGTGTTTTGTGAGTTTGTTTCTCTTTACTTGTATCAGCCTGCCAGATGAAAACTAGCCTTCAGGCTAAATCTGACGGTGCTGATATATATGTTATAAATAAATTAAGAAAGTAATGCAGTCTAGATGAAGCAGCCTCAAAGCCTGATTTGGGTTTGATTGATTTTATGATGGTCAAAAAGATAAATAAATAAATGAAAAGTAAAAAAAAAACCATTGAAATGATTCAGTGTCAAAAATAATCACAGATGAGATAAAGCTTCATGCATAGAGAGATACATATAATCGCTAAAGTATTTGTGTTTATAGTTTTTTCTTCTGTTTTTGTTTCCACTAAGCTCCAATCGAATCACATCTTTTTATTACACAGTTGTTTACAGGTTTATTGTTTAGTGTGTGTGCTTGCTGAGCAAAGAAGTTTAATGATTTTTGAAGGAGAGATGGCTGGCTGGCCGCCTGAATAATCTATAGTGAGAGCTACATTTCCAATAACCACTATTAGAGTCAGGTAATGTATTCTCTTTATTTACTCAGTGCTTTAAGGTAGTTATTCCAATAAAGTACACTGAGGGTAGCGAACAAGGAGTCATATATGCCTACATACTGGCAAAAAAAGAAAAGGTGGGTGGAGGGACTGAGAGAGAAACAGAAATAAAAAGACATGATTTTTTATTTTTTACGTGTGTTTTTTCCCCCTGTTCACTTCTTCATCAGCATCGATCATGTGGATTATCTGAGTCTGGACTCGTAGCTAAGCTAAAAGCTGCAGATGAGGAAGCTGCTGCAGTGTAAAAGTGCGTATGTGAAGTTATTTCTTATCAAGCTGTATTGAAGTGTGTGTGCTTGGTAATCTACGCATGAGCAAGCATCCTCGAGGTGTTTATATACCCATATGGGGTTGCTGTGTGTAGTATATTTGTGCTCTCTGTAGAGGTTTGCATTGTGTTTAGATTTTTATGTATGTGACTGTCACTGTGTGTGATGTGAGTGCATTCATGCATGTTGTGCGCTGTACTCTAAGGTTAGTGGACAGCAGCAGAAGTACCTGTAACAGAGTCCATCCATTTGTCTCTGCCACGGCCCGACTGCAGTTTATGTATCTAAAGGAGCGCTCAGTGACACTTCATCATTCACAAACAGGGCCTTTAACTGAGGCCATTTAGATACATGCAGTAACAGCAGACACCGGGTTTATCTTATGAACAGCATATGAGAGTATATCCCCAGACATCCCCAGTCAAGTATGGTTGTTTGTACAAGCAGCACCAGGTGTGTATTTGCAATTGTGCAACAGTGTTAGATGAGAGACATGTGGAAGACCCAGATATGAGGAAAAATAAACATTGACAATGACAGTGATACTAGTCTGTGTTCAATACTCAACCATGATGTCAATAATTCTGGGATCTGACCCTGAGATGTTCCCAAATAGTATGTGTATACCTCCAGAGTGTGCTGGGTCTGCCCAAAGGTTTCTTCCCAGTAGGCAGAGGTCCAGGAAAACCTCCACAGGGAAGCATCTTAGAGGCATCCTGATCAATACCTGCTTTTCAGTAGAAAAACATCGAATTCCTATCCCAAATCGCCTGAGTCCCGATCCACAGAGAGTTTCTGTTAGATTGATTTAACATTTTTTTTCTTTGTTCATTTGTAATTTGCTGCTCATTTACTTCCATGACATAATAATGTGATGAAGTCTTTTAGTCGTATACATCCCAGCCTAACCCTCGTGTTTTTCTCATCCTTTCCCCTCTTCTCCTTCCCCTTTGTTGTTCTCTTTTTTCTGTGCACTTCAGTTTTCACCTTTTCACTCCTCTCTCACTATTCAGTAACTATCCTCTCCTCTTAGCTTTCCACTGTCTGTTCATTTTCCCAGTCTTTCCACTTAACATCAAGAAGAAGAAAAAGCAGGTCAGAGAAGAGCAGCACCCACTTGCTGTCTGGCTGGCAGAAATCCTTGACCTTTTGCTCCTGCTCCATTTTTCTGAGCAGTGGAACCTGTCAGATGACCTCTTGTCTTGAATGTTGAGAGACCCTTTAAATGTTATTGGGAGAAACAGAGATCAAGATAGACAGAAGGTGAAAGATGTCATGAAGGGAGGTATGGTTATTTTGTACGAAATTATCTACTCTTGATGATCATTCTAACACCTTCATAGTGCTGTCTTTGAGTATTTTACAGTAATGTGCAAAAGTCTTGAGCCACCCATTATTTCTTGGTATTTGCTGTGAAAATGGGAATTAGTGGCAATGATTTTTTGAAACACAAATATGCAAAGAGAAATGACAATACAGGATATAAGGATATATAACATATCAAGACTGAAAGTCAGTATTTGGTATGACCACCTTTATTCTTCAGTACAGACTAAACTCTTGTTTTCAGGAATAGTTCTCCAGGTTTCTTGGATGGCTTAAGTAAACATCCAAAGCTCTTTTTTTAATGCTAGCTGCTTTACTTGCATTCTCTGTCAAGATGATCCCACTCTGCATTGGCGGTGTGTTTGTAGACACTTCACATTTACATGCTGTTCATCCGCTCTAGATCTAAATAATCTTTTTGTCATCCACTTGTCCAGTTTCCTCAGATTTTTTAAGAACTCACTGCACACTACGCCAGTTTTTTGCTAATACTGATTAAGCAGGTACATTTTGTAAGCTTGAATTTTTCATATGTCAGTGTTAAGTGGCTTAACAAAAAAAAAATCCTGTTACAATGTTCAGGTATAAGGACTTGACTGATAATGAGAGAAAAAGCAGCTGAAGTCCAAAGAAAAAAAATATGAAAGGCATTTTAGAAAACCTGGAGAACTATTACTCAAGATTTTATTTTTAAAGTACTAGAAAGTCTCGCTCTGGGGAAGCAAAATATAAAGAAATGAGGGGTAGCTCAAGATCTTTGTGCATTAGTGTTAATGTGTTTCGGTTCAGCTGAAACACCAATACTAGAGAAAATGAAAACATCGCTTGTTGGAGATTTAACAATCAAATCCATTTCTTTTTCCAATTTAAAGTGTAATTTTTCTGCAGCTTTTTATAAATCAGTGTAAATTGGGCAAAAATTTAATTGCAGGTCGAAAATTAGAGTGTTTCAATGAAAAAACGATGACATGTAATATGTACTAAACTATGTTTATCCAAACATCATAGCAATTTATGATTATCATCAAAAGTTGTCATCACTGAGAGTTATCTAAAATATTGGTGTTAAAAGTTTTTTTTTTTAAAAAGGAGAATATTATGATAATTTAGTCAAAGTTAATAACAACACACGAGAGATAATGTGTGGTTCAGAAATACGCGGAATAATGATTGTGATCAAACTCCATCAGCTTTTTTTCTGTTCATTTATTTACTGCAAATGTTGTTTCTATGGGAGACATGAAAGCCTTAGTTGATCTGCAGTCAAAAACACAGTGAACTATTTTTGTAATGCTCATTATCAAAGCCAGTTTAAATTTCAACGAAATTTGATTCTTCGTTTCAGTCAACAGAGTTTTCTGCAGAGCTGTTTGGGTGAAATGTTGTATTAAAATGTTTCAAACTTGCCTACTGAACAAAAAAAAAAGTTGAAATTACTGTCATTGTGAGTTGCTTGTCTTTTTCTGAGTACTGTTCATTTGATTAAATCCTTTTTTTCTGTGCATGCACAGATAACCTTTTTTATTATTATTAGTAAAAAGGCAACAATGTTTTTTCAGATAAAGCTTTGTTTTGAAAATTGAGCTATGATTAAACCATCAAAGGCTGAAATTATTAATTTTCCAAATGGGAAGAATGAGTTAAGATGAGCAAATTTGATTGAAGTGGAGAGAAAGATTCCCGCTGGGAAAATGCTACATAAAAATGGGAAAGGATAGGGTTTACACAGTATAGTGATAATATATGCCTGTCTCAGCTGTTATTGATTGCGCAGACCCAGGAGAAATATACTAACAACATTTGCAGAGTCAGTACAAATTCTGCCTTACCAGTAGAGTGATCCTTACTCTTAAAGCATCCCGAAATATTTTCAAATCTTACCCCTCAGTGGAGATTCACAGCTAAAATCGCTGAAACAGCACTTTGTTTGTGAATTTATAATTATAAGAATCCATATGTGCATACTAATAATGAAATCATATTAAAAATGTCCAGTGACTTTGAAACTTTCATTGATTTAGATTTCACGCAGTCAGTTTGTCAGACAGCTGGTATGTTAATGCTTATGTTACTGCTTTTCTCTCCAGGGTATTGTGATAAAGTGAGCAGGCAGACGGTATATAATTTGGCGAAAGAGGTCCTGTGATCAGCTTCCAGTATGAACTTCAACATGTTGCCAGAGATTTATCTCTCATCAGCACACAGGCAGCATTCAGAGGCACTGGATTACATAAGAGGAAGAGCTCAATTACCGAAGACTGTAAAATATGGTGCTGCATTTTTGATGCAAAAGGCCTCGGGAAAAAAACAGCAGTGGATAACAAGAAAATGCAGACAAACAGCGAAACCGCCAGTTACCGCGAGGAGGTGATGAAAGCAGCGTGGAAAAAAGGGTCATGACCACATTTAATGAGAAATGGCAAAAGTGTCACAAGAAAACAAAAAAAAAATGCTTTTGGAAAGACTGCTGAATTTGAACTGCAGAAAAGTCAAAAACATTTTACTGCTTCTGTTCAGACAAAAACACACCGGAGGGTTTAAGTTCACACAATCTTCTGAAGGTTGAGCCGCTTTGTAATAGAAAGCATTTTAACTGAAATCATCACAAACTGGTATGTGATGCACTAGCCCAGCATCCAAAAGGCTTTGCGATGGGTGATTAAAACTCCCAAATACATCACCAACACTTCGACGGAGCATCAGGATGTCGATGAGGTGAGTGTCTGTGCAGACCCCAAGGATACTAAAGACAATACCTGCGCCGGCCACACTGTTTACTCTGCATATAGAGGCAGAGCAGTTTCTTCCCCTAGAACCTGAGACGTCCTCCACACATAAACAGAAACATTACTGTTATTTATTACCAATATATATTTATTATGACTAAATTAATTATTTATTTTGTTTTGAAGTGCTGAAAGCATCTACATCTGAAATTTATAAGTGTAGTTTATAAATGAGTGAATCATAATTAATGTTTTTTTATTTAAAAAGTGAATAAATAATTGGCATTTATGCCTGAGGTGATGCTTAAATATTGTTCAAGCAATATTTAATGTCTGGAGTATTACTTTGACCAACGGGTTATAAATATTATGGGTTCGTCATTGTGGGTCTTAGTTTTAGTCACTTAGTCAATCACTTAATAAGTTTGCTAAATATATTTTGACTCATGAGGAGTTATGTTTAGCTCTCTACAGTCAATAAGTGGGACAACTTACAGTTCTGTTGCTTACCTACGATAAAATTAGTTATGGTTATTATAAAAATAAAAAATCTGGCGACCGCCAGTGCTACTGCTCATCCTCTCCATCTATGGTATCAATTTCAAAATCCTACGTCGACTTGTTCTCAAGTTATCACATTTACAAGACTTGCAGAAGACGTAAACTCCGACCATTTTTTACTATACTTTGCGTTTTTCTTAGTGACCTTGTCACTGCAGACAGCATGTGACAGCACCTGCAGCCCGTTAAGGTTACAAAGGTAGACCAGCAGATGTTGCACACAGCACAACATTTGCAGCAACTGAATGACAATATTTTATTCTTCCTAACTGACTTCATACTGTGATAATTAAATGTTGTATTTATTTGTTTGCTTGTTTTGTTTTTCTTTTTGTATTGGGCAAAAGGTATTATTTTTATCTGCACATCTGTTTGTAGCTTCATTTGAACAAAGGGCATGGGTTCCCTCTTTTATTCTGCTATATTTGAATGAACTGAGATTAGTGCACTACATAACATTGCATGGGGAACACGAGTATGTTTTATATTCTTTCATACTGTAATGTCTTTCCAGTTGTTTTCCCTTGCCTTACTATGTGCCTAAAATGATTGGATTCACCAAAATTGCATTTTAAAGCCTTCAAATCCCTAGAAGTGAGAATCAAATAAACAGATATATTCAACTACATTTCAGTAAATCTGGACAGAGACATATACATGTTTGGAGATCATCTATGTCCCTCAGCAGAGAGGAGAATTTTAATTCCCGGCACACAGACACTGTTAAAGTCTTTTTTTGCATATACAGTGGATACAATATTCAATCTGACAAAATATGAATTATGCAGAGTGGTTTCCTGACTGGTAATTTATTACAATTAGTAATACCATACATCTTCTTTGATTGGCTTCCCTTCATGTAAGCCTGGATTCATATTCCCTTACATATAAAACAACAAACGCTAACATTTCTCATGTCATCATATAACAGATTTTATGTTATGCTAAAGAAAAATTGCAATACATCAGGTGGGATTAAAGTGACGGCGACAAGTTAATGGAAAAAATGTACAGACAGTGGAACAATATCCGATTCTCCTCCTGCAAAACCAGGACATTCTCTCTCCCCCTGAACAACACTGAGTATCAATAAAGTTGAGCCTCAAGACCCTAGAGGACTCGCCTGCTCTAATCCACCAGGACTAGGCTAGGATTAACAGAGATGTGTGAACAATACACTGCACTGATTGCAAAACTCAGCCTTGCAAAATGACAAGAATTCCCTGAGTGAAACTCCATGGGGAGTGAGACTTCTGTAAACTGGAAAGCAGCTATGTTAGGTTTTTAGACTACTTGCTGGCTGTGTTAGTGCACATTATCCATGGATTCATATGGTGTCTTGGAAAACACACTCAGATGTATGGGCCCACATAACACTGAGGCTTTTTTCTGGTTTCTCTAAAATTCCTTCTTCTGTTTTTTTTTTACTGGCCTGCTTTCATGTGCACTTGCTCCATTTACCCTCCAATCATTATCATTTACTGTTTCTCCCTGCCTGTAATTCTCTTTCAGGCTGCGGTCAGTTTGCAGTGCTTCATTTTTTCCCCTCTCTATCACTTACTCTGTCCTATTTTTCTCCCCTCTTTGCATCTCAAATCAAGTCAATTTATGCAGCCCAAAATCACAACTCTGCCTCAAAGGGCTTTACAAAGTGTACAGCATACAACACTCTCTAAACAATGTTTGATGACGCACACATCCATTCTTGTCTATCTGCAAATTTTTTTTTTGACAGTTAAACAATGTCAACTGACTGCAGATGCTTTTCTTGGGGGTACAAACAAAAGGCAAAGGTAGAAAGATCCCAAAAATGAAAGAAGGAAAGAAAAAATTATGATTTAGAGATATAAAGTTAATATATAATACACATTTATATGTAAATGTAAATGTGGATTTGGATCAAATTCCAGGGAGACAAAACGGGTACAATATGGAACAGATAATTTCCTCCCAACCATAAAGACTGGGAGGGCAGAGTACACAAAAATGCAATACACAAAACAAAAGGCCGTGGATCTGAAATCCAAAATGTTCTGAACAAGCACTGAGAGCCACTATGATTACTTCCATTAGTTGAGTTGTTAGAATTTTTTATTTACTCCTTCTCTGGATAATTTCCTTTCCTCTCCTCCACATCCTGCTTTAAACCTAGTCTTTTCTCTTTAGTGCCATTAACATGCAATGCAGGGAAAGAAATGCTGGACAAGCCTCCAGAGATATATTCAAGGGTCCATATATAACCAAGAACAAAAATGTCTGCAGAAAGGGAGCAATTTCACACAATATGGCTTCATGCTCATTTACTCAAAACGTGTAATAAATCCTCTTTCTACAGAGTGTGCATTCCTGATATGTTCTTATATATTTTGTCAACAAATCCCTCACCATTTTACTCGGCGTTAAAAGTGAACCCTACTGTGAACAACACTAAACATTCTCTTTGTATGAGCAGTCTCATAGTCCCAGTTATGTGCTCATCTGTTTTACCGGAAGCTGTTCTTCCTGTATCATTTCAGAACATTAATATGCCTGACTCTCATCACCTTGTAGATATACAATAAAGTTAATTTGGCAGCAAGTCAAAGTCAAACCTTCGCTGGAAGGCCTGCATTCTCTGCCATAATTGCATTTGGCAATATCCACTGGTAATAACTGCAAAACGTGGCCTGGCCAATTTCATTTTTGCATTGGAGTGTGAAGAAGATTGTAATTCAAAGTGCTTTGACGTATAGTGGAGTTTAGCTTGGTCATCAAGTCTAATATAGGAATAGAGGAGGGGGACTGCTGAGCTGATGGATCCAGCAGAATCACAGGCCCTGAAATAATTCACATTGTTGTTCTATGCATTTATTATTGATAAAAAAAAATAATTGTGAAATTGTATATAAAGCATGATTGCAATATATGAAAAATGATAGAAAACTGGCAGATTTGAACA
The DNA here is from genome assembly GCF_000239375.1 of Pundamilia nyererei. Classification (NCBI taxonomy): domain Eukaryota; kingdom Metazoa; phylum Chordata; class Actinopteri; order Cichliformes; family Cichlidae; genus Pundamilia; species Pundamilia nyererei. Next base: position 228,615 of record NW_005187514.1, on the reverse strand, counting down.
GAAACTGTCAAAATGTTCATTTTATGAAACTTGTGGCTGCACTATCTGCCATCTACAGGGATTGTCTTTCTATCCATGTAGCCAGTGTGGGCATCTATATCTCTCCTGCATGGTTAGGATCAGTGCTAGCACATAAAAACCTTTTGTGAACACAGGAAACAAAAACCCACTGATTTGTTTTTTTGTTTTTTTCCCTACATAAGCCCCCACCTCGCTTTCTTTTCAGTCCCTGAACAGTTGGAATCCATTTAAATACCTGTCTCACTCTCTCTATGTCACTAACTCGCACATAAAAAATATGATCCTTCTAGTTTGCCTCTCATCTTACTTTCCAATCTCCCTCACCATTTCTTTCTTTCCTTCTATTTCTGTCTGTCTCTCTCTGCCTCCCTTTTCCCTCAGCACCAGATGTGCAGTATCTCCACTCAAAGGCGTTTTCCTCATCCAGGGTACAATAAACAGTTGTTTGCAGTGTGGAATAACAAAGATTGTCGCCATGGATACTCCTCCATCCCGTGACTGCTGAGTGGCCCTTTCCGAGTTCTAAAAGGAGCAATTATCTGATGACATCAAAGACAGGTGACGACATAAAAAAGCAAAGCGAGGGAATTGGTTCCAGGCCATTTATCAGACAGGTGGAGTGGAGACGGGGTCTAGTTCACCTCATTCAGTTGGGACAGCTGATATAAGGCAACAAGCCTTCACCTCAAGAGGCCCAAGACAGTTATGTAAACACAGCCATTCTGCTTGAAATGACCTGAATTTCATGAAATTCAATAAGAAGGACCCACAGCTCCAGTGTATTCTATAAATGCAGGCTAGGAGGGGGAGGATTACTGCTTTATCTGCATATTGCACCAAAGCTTTGACAGGATCACACTGCAACAGCTTTATATTATTGCAGTACACATAACTACAAACAACAATAGCTCGAGCACTGTGCAAACTTCTCATGTTCAGTAGATGAGCTCAGCCCATCCAAACAGAGAACTCTTTGATTTCAATACAAAAGACATGATCTAGTTTATTTTTAGATAAATGCATTTTTGTTAAAGCTCCGTTAATCAAAGGATCTAATGATGTGTAATGTGGAAGGAACAAAACCAAAGACAATTTGTACTGTGTCATGCAGCTTGGAAAACAGTTTTCAGCTCATACACAATTCCCAACTTCAAGTTTTGGGAATAACTTTATATCTCCAAAGCTTCCATGGCTTCAAGTTATTTTTATTAGTTTAAATTCTGCCACTTTTCATTCCTAGATCAAAAACAATGTTACTATTTGCTGAACATAAAGGAGGATTTAGTGGCAAAACAGAACAAGATTCCCTTTAAGAGTTGGTGAAGAATCAAAATCAGAACTAAAGGACGTTGAATAATGGAGCTGCAATACTACATTATCATTTTAATGCAGTGTGACCGGCATTAAATCGGACACCAACACATGTGTGCAGTGCGTCATTAAAAAATTTGAGGAAACTGCGTAAGTGAAGGACAAAAACTATTTATGATAGTTGAACAGAGGCATGCCAAATTACACAGGAACTGAAATGAAAAGGCAACAGGTCTCATATACTGGTTTCAAATTTCTGGTGCAAACTGGCAGTTTTTGGTTACCCCCTCCATGAATTAGCACCTAACCATGGTGGAGGTGTCTGTGCGTCCCACATTGAAGGCTTTTGCTTTTGCCTCTTGGCAGTGACTCCCAAGGAAAACTGGTCCTGGGTGAGGTGAAAGACAAAGAGCAAGTCAGTCAAAGACTATGAGAGGAGGCACTGTAGGGGTCGAGAGAAATACTGATTTTCAAGCACGTTAGAATTGTACAAACTGTTTTTGCTTGATATGTTGTGTTTACGTGTCCACACATGTTTCATGTTTCCAGTAAACCACTGCACCTAAGAGCTCAAAGCTCAATGCTTTTGCACAGTCGCATACATGTGACTTCACATGAAGTCAATATTGTCATTATCGATTATTATTAATCATTGCAGTACGCTTTTCTCTCTATGTATATTTTAAGTTATAGAAACTGTAAATATTTTAAAAATTAAAGACTATCTCAATTAAATGAAGAATGAGTTAATTGCATTGGCAACCACCATGATATTAAGCATAAATTATTTAACATTTTAATAATTATATATATATATACTGTGTTTGAGGTAATGATAAATAATCCAGTCATTAACAGATTACATTAGATTTTAAGGGGATTAAAGGAAGATGAGATCATTTTCAAGACTGAAGTGAATCAAGTGATTCCAGTGTTCATCGCAAACATTGTCAAATGTGTTTGTGAATAAGGTTTTATCATCGAATGCATACATTTACCAATGCATATTGATTTATATGCATTTCATTCACATTTATGTGCTCATCACCCCTGCAAGACACAGAGGAAGAAATATTGGGCAAAAATTGTAGGTGCACTCTGATGTGTGTTAGTATTTGACTTGGACTTCCTACCAAAATGAGGTTTTTGAGAATACAAAATGCCACATCAGTTCATACATGTATCTTGGTTCATCACCTTTCTATTATCCTGTTGTGTAAAGGCAGAGCTTGCGGAGAATCAGGGCTGATGTTTTTGGTTTAAAAATGACTCCTTGAAAGCAGTTCAGACAGCACTGTTATATAGAGATTTCTTACAGTATATACACTTAATGATGAGCTTCAGCTAAACACCAAAGGCCTCAGGGCAAATCAACATTGAATGTTCTTGACATTTTCACTTAGCATTAGGAAATTGATTGCAATGTTGCTCCCTTAAGAGCTAGACTGGCATTTTCATATCATGGGAGCTGAAAACTCTCAGAAATAATTTATAGTCCATGGAGATGCAATCTCATTATAACCAAGAGATGTTGATCTTCTGCAAAGTTCAACATGAAATATTAATTGCATTTGGGTCCCTGAAGAGTTTTTCAGAATCCGAATCACTTTTACATGTGTGACAGAAATAGTTGGAAAGCGACTTAATGGCACACTATGCAGAGAATTATTAAAAACCAAAATGATCAGCGGTGTAAGGACATATTAAACTAGAGAAAGGAGGACAGCTCGAGTAGCATTGTGTGGCACACTGCAGAAATGAGGAGGATATTAGAATTTGGATGGTGGAGTCACCTGATAGAATGACAGCCTACAACTGAAAAAAGTACAGAGGATTTCCCACTGGAACGTGAAGAGCACAGATGAAATGCCACTGTGATTACCATAAAGAGGATCAGTAGTTGCTTTGGTATGTACATATGTGTACATACTAACGTCAATATTTCTCTAACAAGCCACTTTTTGTAGTGGTTAGAAACAAGGCAATTTCATTTGGAGGTCAGGATGCACGGTAATAGAAATTGTTGATATTTGAAACACTTCTTTCAGTTACCTCGAAATTACAAGAGGTTTCCGTCCAGAAGCTTCTTGAATCAGAGTAATTTACACAACAAATTGGTCAAAACAATTGAGGTATGGGAGGCATCAGGGATCGACCTTCTGTCTCTGGTCCTCCTCTTTTATTCTTCATATTACATTGGTCTTCTTTGTATGTGTGTACAGAAGTCCAACACCATAAAAGTCATGAAGCAGAGACTAGAAGGCTACCATTTTTCCCCTTTTTACTCTCCCTATGATTGTTGCCTTCTTTCAAATGTGTTGGCAATTTTGACATCAACACTTCAGAAGCATTTGAATGATACATTGTACAAACAAGTTTGCTTGGAGCATACTGTGACAGAGAATCTTAACCACACAGTACATGAGAAATGTGTAAAAATGCAGATATATAGATTGTCAGCGGTCTATAACCTTTCAGTGCTGCTGTTTTGATATGTAATGGCAAAGAAAACTGTTCTTGAAGTGAAAGTGTGAATCCAGGCATCCATCCATTCTCTACTCGATGTAAAAAAGGAAAAAAAACTGCTTGTAAAGGAATCATTAAACAGGAAAATTACATGACATCATCCAAACAGTCTAAAATACTTTAATCTTTGGTCGTCCACCTAAATGTTTGTGTGGCAGGGTCGGTATTTTATATTTCAAGCTGTAAAGTGTAATATATTGTGCCATGGTCCAGTGCACCGTGGAGATACTTCACAGAGTGGAATGAGACTTGAGGAATAACGATGAGGGATGGGTACCTCATATTTTTGTAGCTGTAGAGAGTCATATAGTGCAAGGTCTGGAATTAACAGGGTTGTGCAGACGCTGTGGATTTCAAAGTATGAGCAATATCCACCACACTCATGACAAATAGCATGGTAATAAATGGTGACTGTAGTAATGTCTATAACAAGGAGTTTAGAGATTGTAGACGGCTGTGGGGTTTGAGTCACAGGAAAAGTGTGATAGGATCAAGACAGCGTCTGCATAATTCTTAGCTATGGACTTCTAATGTACAAGACTAGGCCACGAATCCCACCATCAAATGCAAAGAAAGTTATATATTAAAAAAGAAAGGAAAGAAATTATGTTGTTCAGTTTCTTTAACTATGGGTAAATAAACGCTTTACTAAGTATTTCAAAAAAGTCTTTACTACATGCAGTTAGTGCATAAAGCATTTCCTAAAAACCAGGAAATTACAAGTCTGTGTATGTTGAAATCATTAAGTGCAAATAGTGGTATTTTTATTTGTGCAATCTAAACTAAATATCATTTAAGAAAAAATTACGTTTCTGTTTTTCATCTTTATAGTTCAAATGAAGCAAAATGAAGCATTTGTAATTCATTTATTTTTTAATCAAAGGGTTTCTGTGTTTCACATTCATGCAAACCATCCTATTTAGTGCTGTTGAGAAATGATTCTTATTTCATTTAATTTGTTTATCTTTGAGTGTTTCATCTTGCATAAGTATTTCAAAAAGTTGTAAAAATAATACAATTCCTTTGAAATACAGGATAGAGACCCAGAGCGTCAAATGCAAGTGGTTATGTTGCAACACAAGGGCCAAAAACAATGCATAGAAAGATGTGCTTTTAGTACAGTTGTTCTTAAATACAAGACTGAAAAACTTGAATTCTTGAGCCTGAGAGCTGAGACCACATGCTGCTGGTAATGATGCCCATGCTGACAGAGTTCACTGTGTGGTTTCTTTCATTGAAGATGGTGCAGTAGCTCTCACATTTTATACTTGCAGCACAAAGGCCCTTACTACCCAGTGGATTTGAACCCAGGATCCACTGGATCCATCGGCTGCTCAATCTCAGCAGCCAATTAGTGTGTAAATGTGGGTGTGTTTGTTATAACTCTGGTTGTGTGTTTCAGATTAGGGGCCTAGCTGCCTCTCCCACTTTTCTTGCTGACACACCTGGAAGCAGTTTGGTATTGACCACCTGTCAGCGACTCAGTGATTACTTACATGTTACTATTTACTTTTTTTTAAAAATGTTTTTGATTTTGATCTTTTCGATCATATACTTAAGCCCCTGTCCTTGACACTCAAGTGAATAAATTGAAGTACTTGCAGAACTAATAGCCACAGAAGAATAGGCAAAGGATGTTAAAATGATGCAAGCTCAGAAAGCTAAACTACATACACTTAAATATGAAATAAAGCCAGACAGAAATGCATCTGAAGCGCCATGAAGATAATACAGTTACAAAAGTTACAACTGGACAGTGACATAATAAATAGCAGCATCTGGAGTACAAACATATAGTAGTAGGTGATGATGGCATGATGGTGAAAATAATCGTGAAACAAAACCAGGCTCTTGAAATAACAATGCAACATGTATTAAATCTATGTGCTGTGCTATTTCAAATTCAACAGCCAATCTCTATGGCCTCTTTAAGTCAAGAGATGATCAGCCTAATTCAAGCAATTACAAACTCACCAAGCTTAAATTGCCTACTTGTTCCAGAACCCACTACATTTACTGGTGATCCTCAACAATTCGTGGAATGAAAAATCTCATTGATGGTTCTTATAGGTCATAAACCTCTCCCAGCGAATGAGACAATGCTTTATCTAAAGCATTATCTTGCAGGAGAGGCACATAAGGATGTAGAGGGATTCTCTTACACAAAGACAGAGAGCACCTATCAGAGTGTTTTTGCAATTCAAGAAGGGAGGTATGAAAGTCCATTTGTCATATGAAAGGCTTTCAAAATCAAGTTGCTTAAATGGCCCAAGATAGCTCCAAATGATCTGTTAGCACTTTGCAGATTTTTTCTAAGGTTCTTCTAAGGTTGCGCTGAAGCTATACCTCATGTCAAAGGTCTTACCATCCTTGATTACTGTGAAGAAAATCACAAGTTACTTAGGAAGCAACCAGAACGTGTTTTGTACAAATGAAGCCCAGTAGTTGTGGAGGAAATAGAGAAATTTGTAAAGTCATTTGTAATCCAGTAGCACCTTCATTCTTAATGAATACCAAAACCCAGAGGAGAGATTGCCTAAGAGAGCTAGAGCACTAAATACAAACATTCGATCACCTGCAGTTATGAAAGTCATGGTATTGCTAAGTGTTCAACCTTTGCAGCAAAGAACACTGATGATAAGAAAGCTTTGATTTATGAGAATCACTTGTGCTTTGGATGTTTGAGGAAAGGGCATATCATCCAAAGCAGTACAAGGTGACATGGATGTGGTATAAGTAGTAGGATGTCATCTACCTGGATTGCATGAGGAAAGAGACAGATAGCTTGTGGAAATTCTCACCTACAGTATTTGATATTCAACACACAAGTGGTTCGACATGATTTATTGGCAAACCTTAATGTTGAGGCGCAATTCGTCAAGCTCAAACGAAGCCCAGTGACATCTGTACAGAAGAATTCATAACCGTCGATCATATGTCCCAGCTAAGAAGACATCAGTTCAGTGGCATCACCTCAGATATCTCAAAACTATCAGTGCTCCAGGACTGCAAAGTGAGCGTGCTTTTTGGTTTTTAGTGTCCAGCAGCAATAACCCTACATTATTGTTAAAATGACACGGCAGGCCTGAAAGGACTGTCTCTTTTTCTCAAAAAATAGATAGTATTCCAAAATCCAGCACACTTTTTTGACTTGACCCTGTTCTAAATCATTGTCATTCTTTGTGTTGGTGGAAGATTTGGTTTTGGCATTGGTGGATGATTCAACCACTGAACCCTGCCCCGTTTCTTTTTTTTTCCTTTTCGTCTTTGCTTCTTGATAAAAAAGAAAAGAAAAGGAGAAATATACTTGCCTACATATGCTATTCTACATGCTTTTAAACCATTTAAAATTACAATTCATAGTTTTATATGTGAATTATATAATGTTAAATTACTATTAAACAAATGACTGACTAAGTATTTTAGGCTTTAGTT
>NW_005187514.1:218266-220241 GCF_000239375.1 Pundamilia nyererei | reverse complement strand
CCAGGTCCCCCCGTGTGGTTCTGGGATCTTTGCTCACCGTTCTCATGATCATTTTGACCCCACGGGATGAGATCTTGCGTGGAGCCCCAGATTGAGGGAGATTATCAGTGGTCTTGTATGTCTTCCATTTTCTGATGATTGCTCCCACAGTTGATTTTTGCCGTTTTCTCTGACGGTTTCAATCAAAATTAGAAATGCTACTCTGGGAGATTGAGATAACCAATAGTGCTGCCTGTTACATACAATTTTACATACAATCTTAAAGGTTTCTTTAAAAAATACTTTCTTATATCCAGGTTCTTCCTTTTTGCTGCCATCCTCCTTGCAGATCGCAGCGTAGGCTTGCTGCTGCTAAAACCAAACAGAGCTCCCTGAAAGGCACAGCCAATCACATTGGCCATATTTGTCACATGAGGAAGGACTCCGGTAGAGAACATAATTTAATTCTTTCTACACCATAAGGTGAATGAGACGTTGACAGTTCGTTTTTTTTTTGTTTTGTTTTGTTTTGTTTCTTTCTATTGGTTTTGTTTTTCATTACTCGACGAGATCAAATTATTGGTGGGTACGATTCAATAATCGCTGGATATTGGTGGGGACATGTCCCTTCCGTCCATGCCAAATTTACGCCCTTGGTCACAAGATGAAACATCTTACAGCATCATTCCTCCAAAAGACAGTCACATCACCAAACTATGTGTGTTATACAACAGCACGGGGCCAACATCTGTAATTATGGGAGAAATTATGGGAGTTTGATGGAGCTCAGAGTCAGTGGCTTTGGATAACTGATGGGAGAAAAGCTGTCACCAATTTAATTCACTAAGTTTCAATGCCAAAAACACAGATGACCAGCAGAGGAACACTGTAAGTACAGTGTACTCCCCACAGAACGTGTCAAAACTATTGCTCCGTTCACATTCTGCAGAATGGACCATTTTTATCCATTTGTCATTAAAAGGTGCTGCAAAGAAATCAAAATATATGTTGATCTTTACATGCCTTCCACCCTGTGCAGTTTATATTGAGATGATGGACTCACTGCCTATACACTGATGCTTTTACCAGTGCCTTAAAGTGCTTCATCCGCCTGAGAGGTACTCCCTTTCAGCTCTATTATGATCAAGACACACATTTTGTAGATGTTAAAAAAAACTGTTCAAAGAAGTGCTTAAGCAGTGCAACACCCAAGCACCAGAAGCATTCCTTGCAGTCAAGCTGTGTGAATTCATTTTTAATGCACCCACAGCAAGTCATGCAGATGGTGCCTGAAAAGACTGAACCTAGACCATCAGGACTGTCCCAAAGGTCAGCCTTGGCCAATACCCAGTGAGACTGAATGATGTTTTGCTTTGGACACTATTCTGTGAAGCCATGGACACTGTCAACAGCTGGTTTCTAACTATGGATACAATCAGTAATCCACAGACACTAGAGACCCACACTCTAAACAAACTAATTTTAATAAAATCAAAGGATCCTCTTTCACCTCCAGGGAATTGGTGCCTCAAGACACATATGCCTCACAAGGATGCATTTCTGTCCATCATTTAAATGGACAATTCTGAAGTTGGTGGAAGAAAAGGTAGCTCATCACTTTAACCCCTAGTTCTTGAAGAAGAATGGCATAGTCATTATCAAAGAGGAAATCCTGCCCAGGAACCAGAGGGAATTAGGAAGAGTGTTTGACAGTGACAGCTTAGTTCAACAAGTACAGGTAGGGAGAAAAACCACTCCACCGGATACAAATACTAGGACTCTCCACAAAGTCCAAATACTAGGAAGTAGGGGTGCAACGATACACAAAATTCACGGTTCGGTTCGGTTCGATACTTTGGTGTCACGGTTCGATATATTTTTGATACAAAAAATGTTCATGCTTTTTTAATTTGTTATTTATTAAAATTATAAATATATATTTTAACTCAAACGTACAGTTTTTAAATTTAATGTTGCTGAAACAACAAAGGGATAA
>NW_005187514.1:215400-216718 GCF_000239375.1 Pundamilia nyererei | reverse complement strand
CTTAATTAATCTACTGTGATTTCAGTTTAAAACTCAAAATATAAAAACATTCAGGAGGAAATGAATATTAGGCTCCACACCTTGGGAAGGAAGGAAACTTTCAACCAAACATACTGACAATATAAAGTTTGAGTTGTTAAAAGTGTGTATTTTGAAGAGAAAGAAAACCCTTTTTTTTAAAAAAAATAAATAAATAAAAATAGGATTTTCCATAAATAAATAGCAACTGCACTGATTTGCAAATCATTTAAATTCTATGTTTAATTGAAAATAGACAAGAAAAAAAGCTGATATAAATATTTTCCCATTTAACCAAAAGTAAAATGAGCACATAATGAACCACACAAACCTGAGTTACTATGGTTTGTGGCAGGCAATTTACTGCGAACTGGGTTAAATTTAACATCTAAAAAGCATGCCTTAGGGATGGGGATTGATAAGAACTCAGTGATTCCATTGTTGATATCACTTATTGATTCTCATTGACTCTGCTTTGAGAACCACCACCACCACTAAGCAGCTCATCAAAGATATTACATTCATGCAAATTAATTGCATGATGTGTGGTCAAATGTTTGTGCGTGTTGGAGGTATTTCTCCCCTTTCTTGTTAGCAGTGTTGCGGAGGTACACAAAAAAAGAAATGAACAAAACACTCTTCTTAAAAGTAATGCAGTTCGTTACTTATTTCTCACCATAAAATGACCTTAAGAAGCAGTTATCGATTTCCATCCCTTGTTATGTGTTTTGATGTGTGTGTGATAGTTGCCACTGTCACATCTGGATGGCTCAAAGCTCATGGCTCATCACCATCTTGAAGCACCACAGTCAGTTTGAAGGCTGCAGCTGACTGCAACAGGTCTCAGACTTAGTCCCGTCCTAAAAAAAAAAAGACTAATTCAAAGGCAGGGAGATTGCAAGTTCATCACACAATAATTTTGATCTCAGAGTATCATTTTCCATAGTGTGACTTTAGCCGTACCTGTATAACAGTAACTAAAACTATGAGTTACTTGACTGAGGGGAAGCATGATTGTTGAAAATAATAGGGAGCCAAAAATAGTCTTGTGTTCCACATCACACTTAAGAGGACATTCTTCTGCAAAACCTGGATACTGTTCAACATTAATGGGGCCTTCACCAAAGTGAAAGCATGCAGTAAGGCCTAATTCTCCCTCATATTATCATGGATGCAAGCTTTTGAACTGTGTGCTGATAACAAGCGGGATGGTCCTTTTAATCTTTTCCCCGCAGCAGTCCACCTCCATGACTGAAATAGAATTTCAGATTTTGTTGGACAAGACCACAGGGCAGTTTTT
>NW_005187514.1:213603-214703 GCF_000239375.1 Pundamilia nyererei | reverse complement strand
TAAACCAATATGTATTTATACATATATTGTATATAGAGTCTTTCCTCCAACATTTTTAAATTTATGTATTTATAAATGTAGAAGCTTCATTCAGCCCAGCTTTAGAATTTAGAAACCCGGAACCATGTATACAGCCACTGCTGTGACTGTGTTATAACTGTGTAATCCTGCAGCTCTTCATGTTTAATCCATGGCTTATTCATGTCTTTGCAACACACATGAAACAAGCAAACAGCTATCTGCTGCAAGTTCTTATGGACCCCTACTATGCATGATGCTTCATGCTAATTAATTTTCCAACCACCTCCATGTTTCTACATCTTCGAGTAAACACAAAATTGTAAATAATTCAGAGGCTAAGCATGATCTCTAGAGAGGTGCTCTGATTATCCTGTAATTTACATGTGGTATTTTTTATTATTATTATTATTATTTTACCTATACTCAAATCTAACTCTAATATTAAGGTCTGTATAAACAGAAATAAACAAAATGAAAAACATTTGACAGTGTCTCTCCGTATCCTCAGATTTATTCTGGTGAAGAAACACAAGAAATACTCACTGTGGGAATTCTAAACACGTCATAGTCACAAAAAAGTAGACCTGTAGATCTTTGTGTATTTAGAAACAGCTTTATAAATAGCTGTGAAAGGAAATGATCCATATTGAGGTCTTGCTTAAACCTCAGCCTTTCTTTAATAAGAAACTGTACACTAGCAAGCTGGAAGCTCAGACCTCCAGAGAGCCCTCAGGGAATTTTTGCAAAGTGTTCTATACGTTTGAAGTGCATACAGTTGTTCTCTAGATAGCATCTCTTCACTTTTATGCAAGCTATTGCATTCATAATTCATACATTGTAGATGTGGCTTTAGGAAAAGGGGGTGAATAAAACACATAATTCTGCTCCATTTTCACACTCTTCACACTTTAGTGCCTTTTAAGTATTATTCAGAAAACATTCCCCATCCTGGTCCTTCAGTTCATGAATATACAGAACTGTGTCATCTTTATGACTGTCTTTACATACATGCCTATTTTTAAGCGCTTTAACTTAAAAGTAAAGTGTTATGTGAAGATTCAGCAATACACAAAATATAG